>NC_135285.1:10339166-10678333 GCF_051311805.1 Agelaius phoeniceus | reverse complement strand
TGAAAAAAACTAAGATAATTCCAAGCTTTAAAACCCTGCTCCAGCTTGCAGCTATGTCAGAAGCTGGGGGATTTCTATGTACTTCCACAAGTCTGTACTTTATCAAAAGAAATTTACTCAGTATTTTGGACAGAAGTTACAGGAAATTATTAATAAATTCCTTACCTCAAAAAGGTTCTTTTTAAAATCCTAAATAAGTTTCAGTTGTGGTACTGAAAATACAAGACATCCTGGCAGTCTCAACTACATCAAATAATCCTCAGATACATCATTTATTAAAACATCCAAGCACTGGATATGCTCTTTTCTCCTGCTTCCCCTTGCTTGTCCGTCCCCTGTCAATTTTTTTTTTCCTTTTGGCATTCCAGTGTATCCTTCTCCTAATTAAAGACCTTTTCTCACAAGATGGCAAATGCTTAATTTGCCTGTAATATTCAGTTTACAATTTCTCTGTTTGAAAAGCTGCCTGAAGACAGCTGCAGGACTAATAAGCTGAAGGATGGTGCTAGAGGTGGAAGAACAGCCACCAGCTTCCCCAGCGTTCCCATGGAGGGATTGCACACTGTGGGAAACAAATGAGTTCTGGGGCACAAAGAACAACCTGGAGAGGCAAAGCCAGGCCCTGGCACCTGCACACGTGACCCAGCACACAGAAGGTAATTTTTATTTGGACCCTCAAGATGTTCAGCAATCAGCTGCCCTGTGTGATGAACTCGGCTCATGCTTCCAGGTCTTTCACTTTAGAATTTACTTCCCTTTCAATGTGAAGAGTATCCTAATGAAAAGTTATATTTTTGCAAATTCTCTAAAAACTACAACACAGGGAGATGCCTTTGTTTCCATGCTCAGGAGGTGCAGGTCAGGCTGGCACAGCCCCAGGCCTGGCTGGGTTTAATTGCCTGTGAAAGGCCCCTGTGTAGGGAGGAGACCTGAGCCCTGGCAGTAGTTAAGGATTTCCACTGGGCTACACAGAGTAACTTCCTGGGACACCAGGAGCAGACAGGACTCCTTCAGAGGCTTTCCATGCCTCTGTCCACACGATGGACAGAACAGCTCTCCAAGGAATTCCCACACATCTGCCAGGTTTCTGTACAAGAACTGACTTGGCTGGGGTAGCACTGATTCATCTTCCTGCTTAAAAATATGCAGCTGCAGAAGAAATGGTGATTCATTCCAGGAAGTTGTGGAAGACACTTCTGGAAGTCCCCACTGAGCAGCAGCGTAGGACACTTGCCCAGCTGCAGCTCTGACAGCCATGCCAGGAGCTGCGGGAGCTGTGGAGCACAGGGCGGGCAGGAGGGGCACGGGGCAGATGAGAGGGGCACGGGGCAGGCAGGAGGGGCACAGGGCGGGCAGGAGGGGCACAGGGCGGGCAGGAGGGGCACGGGGCAGATGAGAGGGGCACGGGGCAGATGAGAGGGGCACGGGGCAGATGAGAGGGGCACGGGGCAGATGAGAGGGGCACGGGGCAGATGAGAGGGGCACGGGGCAGATGAGAGGGGCACGGGGCAGATGAGAGGGGCACGGGGTGGGCAGGAGGAGCACGGGGCAGATGAGAGGGGCACAGCAGCAGCAGCCCCACTCGTGCCCGCTGTGGTGCCCAGGCTGCCCTGGCACTCCGTTATTCCAGGTCACGGCGTGGGCACCAAGAGCAGCGCGTGGGCTCCAGCGCCAGGCGCCGGGGCAGCGGCTCTGCTGGGCCCCACTGTCGGCTCAGATCACGGCTCCCCGGCCGTGCCAGCGGTGACAGGGCTGTGGCAGGGCTGTGACAGGGCTGTGGCACGGCTGTGACAGGGCCGTGGCAGGGCTGTGACAGGGCTGTGGCACGGCTGTGACACGGCTGTGACAGGGCTGTGGCACGGCTCAGTGCGTCACCAGCCCCGCTGCAGGGGCACGGGGCTGCTCCAGCCCATTAAGGGCTCCGGGAGCGCTCCACGCCTGAGCTCATTTCGTGGAGCCCACCTTGCACATTTACCTATCATTACTGTAGTCTTGTCAGCAAATGTACAAACAAGCAGGGCTCTGCGTTTCCAAACTGATGCATTAATTTTTAAATAACTGTCATGATAAAAGACTGACAAGGCCAATTCTCTTTCTGGCCTGTCCAACATTACGTGGGAATCTCCTGTAATGAGCATCTTCTAGGAAGCTGCACAAGGCTTCCAGTGCAATCAGTCAGGGCTCGCCCTTGCATCCCATTAGTCAATTTGACAAGAACAGTCTAATCGGAGACTATTAATCAGAAACTTTCTTCAGCGTTTGCCCTGCTGAAAATACAAAATATTGCTCAGATTCAACATTACTCACCAGGTGGTAGAGTAATGCATTTCAAGTTATAAAGGTCGCAAAACCACAGGGAAGATTATGGTAAAGGAAGGAGCTTCCTGCTCTGTTTCTGGAAGTCGGAGCCCTTCACTTGAACATCAGCCACTTCAGAGATGCCAGAGCATTCCTGCACATCTCCCAGCACTGCCCATGGGCAGCCACAACAGCCCTGGGATGGCTGCAACATCCAAGGTAAGGAAATGCTAATTATTCCCAGTTAAGATTAGGAGCAGAGTCTCTTCTTTCACAAAGAAAACACAAAGGCAAAGGTGGCAAACTTATTCCAAAAATGAAATTCAAATTCCATTCCTCTCACATCTGCAAACATGGCTCAGCCATGAGCAATGCTTCCTCAGAAACTCATCCCTAGATGAAATCTACTTACTCTTGGAGAAAAACAATAAATATTTTGTGCATAATATCGCAGCTGTTGTTGCAAGACCTGTTGTCCTAAGCTCTTTTTTTTTTTTTCATTTCATTCATATCATTGAATCACACAACCCTGCCAAACTCCTTATAGTTCTTGGTTGGGTTGGGTTTTTTGGTTGGCTGGCTGAGTTTTTCACATGTAAATAGTACAATCTACCTGCAGCAATTCTGCAGCTCTTTTCTTCCACAAATACTGAACTAGAGGCAAACCAATAACTCCAAACACACTTGGCTGGTGACATTTTCAGTGGATTTCTTGTGTCCATTTTTTTCTTACCAAGTCCTGATTACCAGCCCCGCCAAGCCCTGGGATTTTGTTTCAGATGGCAAACTGGCTTGGCAAGCAAAAGAAAGAAAAGAAGGCAGACAAATGGTCCATTTATTGAAGAGCTCTTCAATTCCTCCCTGCTCACCCTGACATGCAAGCAGGAACCAGAAGGAACATGTAACAGCCCATGTACTCCAATCCAGGGCTATTGGCATGTTCTAAACTGGGAAGATTTGACTTATGTGAATCTCCCAGAAGGAAAATCTGCTCCAAGTATATTCTTGTCCAAGAATAAATAATAAATCATCTGCTCCAAAACAAGACTATTCTGTGTAAAATTGGTTTCTTTTGGGGTTTCGTTGGATGTTTTTCTTATTCCTCTTGTTTCTTCAAAATGTAAAGCCAGTCAGAAGTTCTGGATAATGCCAAGTTTATTTGGCTAAAAATGGACATTATACCAGTTCTCAAAAAAGTTATCCATTGTATTATTAATGGAAATTCTCTGAATTTATTATAGCTCCTACTAAAACAAGATCTATCAAGATTAATGTTAAGTTTGCCAAGTCTAAAATTAGGGAAGGAAGGTGAACCACCATGCTGTAACAAGTAGTAAAATTCACCTCAGCTACACCCAGTACCTTGCAAACATGGATTTGCTGTTAAGGCTTGTACAGGAAGAGCTCTTCCCTATGGAGAAGCATCTCCTGTCTCCTCTCCAGGGAGAAGTGGCAGTTGAGGTGTCCCCCGTGAGCTCCCGCAGCCCCAGCTGGTTCCTGCTGCCCGTCCCCACACTGAGAGGCTGGGGTGCCCATGCTGCCCCTGTGGCAGGCGTGCCCATGGAGCTTTCCCAGGGCTCTCCTGCCCCACGGGGTCGCGCTGCCCCGGCGCCGCTCCCGGCTCCCGCCGGCGCTCGGAGCTCGGCGCTCGCCGGCATCTCACGAGCTGTGTACAGGCAAATCTTTCATTTTTCTTTCATTACCTCGGCATGTACTGTCACTTAATTTTTATGTATGCAATCCTCCCTGACAAATATGATCTGCTGCCTGGTAATTCATCTGACGTTCATTCTGTTCCTTGCTCTAATTACGGCTCCGTTCCCGCCGCGGCGGCGGGCGCTGCCGAGCCCCTGCTACACCTGTCAGCCGGGTCGGGGCTGCCTGATGCCCTTTCATGCCAGTCTGCTGCTAGCAAATACAAGCAAAGGGAGAAATGAGATGAATATATTTGCATAAGCCGCACGTTCAATTCATGGGTCAGCAGCCAGAGAAATGATGGCTCGGGGCGGTTGCCAGGGCAACGCAGCAGCGGGAAGTGCCCGGCCCCGCCGGTGCCCTGCCCTGGTCTGGGGTGCCCGGCCCTCACAGCTCCCTCAGCAAACGTCTTCATTAAAGCAAACCCAACACCAGTCCATTGCCTGCTGCTACAAAACCTCTAGCTCTGGCAAATTATCAAAAAAATAGAAAGAAGCTTCACGTCTGCGTATTTTCTGATCGTTAAAATATTCTTTTTCACTGGGATCCAAGAACCGCTGAAAATGGTGATGTGCCCACCCCTCCCACAACACCTCCAGTCTCACTCACTGCTCCCCCTGTCCTGCACCTCTCACCTGTTTGCAGGACGCTGGTGATGTGAGGAAGGGCAGGGTTTGTGCACCAGGGGCTGAGCTCTTCCTACTCCAGCTTTCTCAATTAAGAGGGAGCAGCCCTGGTAAAGGTCACAAGCTTGGCTTACATGTGCAGCCAGTTTCCAAGCCCCAATTTATTCTTATTAATATAATAAGTGCAGCAGTCAAACTGGATAAGATCATATAATTAGACATGATCATATTTTGGCCTGTTCAGATGATGTGATTGTAACTTCCTGTGAAGAGGAGGATTTATTTTCATCTATTAAGTATGGTGGGGATATATCCTAGGATGGCTTTTGATACAAAGGGAAATCTCAAATCTCCTATTTTATGAAAGTAAACTAGAGAAATGCCTCCTATTTTTTAAGCACACACAATACAAGGCAGGTATTTTCCTTCCTTGTGCACTGAGAAGCCCAGTGCTGCTGGCCAGGATTAGCAATGAAATTTGTTCACATCCAAAAAAGGATTCAGCAAGACACACTCAGCAGAGGAAATTGCACAAACAAAAATGTGAAACAAATATTGTGTGTTCCAAAGTCAACTGAGTGACATTAGTTTAAAAGAGCTCAAATATTGCATCAAAAGCCAAAGTTCCTTCACTGCTGTAATACAAAAAAAAGCACCTTTGGGACTCCAAAAATTCAGACCCCTTAATAAAAATTGAAAATCAGCCACCTCTCAAGAGGTTACAGACACAATTATGAAATACTTTATAGTGTAAGACTTGAAGAATGAACTGCATAACTATGCAATTTTCTATAGCACTAGAATTAATGTTAAAACTAAAAATGAGGAAGACGACCTTGAGATATGTGGAAGGTATGAAGAAAAGCTGGATGTTTAAAGCATAGGCCAGATTTCAAGTGAAGTCCCTTTTTGGGACAGATGAGCCATGAGGGCTCACCCACCTCAGGCAGTCCCAGCCCCTGTCAGGGCAGAGCCTGGGCCAAAGGCAAAAAGGTAAAAGGTACTGGGGGGGGAACACTGAATTCCAGCAAGCACCGTGCAGCCAAAGTGCTCTTTAGAGTGGAAAAGCTGCATTTGCCACATGGGCTGTAAAACACACACCAGGCCAGGCCTTCCAGAAAAAAATAACAGGTTTTTAAACAAAAGATACCTATTAATGCCTCCAAAGAGCATTTAAAATGCAGTCCCCATGGCCTGACTGCCACTTGTGTCACCACGGGGGGATGGACACCCTGCATTTGAACATCAGAGCTGAGAGCGCACGCCAGGCCCTGCTTAACGAGTACCAGCTTACCTAAGGAATGTGCTGCAGTGGTTTTAGAACTAAAAAACCGGCCTAATCCAAGATCTCCCAGCTTCACCACCCCTGTGGCTGTTATAAACACGTTGGCTGGTTTTATGTCTGCAAGAAGAAAAAGGTAAAAGGTCAAAGCCACAAAAGGTTATTTGGTTCTAATGCTGCAATAGAAGCATTGCCTGGAGCGCTCACGGTACAAAGGGGCTCGAGCAGAACTTGCTTCTTTAGAGCTTTGATAGGCTCAGCCTTCCAAGGCTTCCAGCTCTGCACAGACACAAAAATCAGAGTGTACTTCCTAGCACACAAGAAATACCAATGAGGGAAAATGTAGGAAACAGCTCAAGAGAACAGAGGCAACCTCTTTAACTGCTGGAAATCAAAGACATGAGCCCAGTTCTCTTTGGGAATGATCACTTTGCACAGGAAACTGCACTGCCCACCACCAGCCCCTCATGAAAAGGGTAATTACTGTTCCACATATACATACATTCTGGGCTCTACACAGCCCAGCTGGTTCATAGAGGGTAGATATCACTACAACCCCAGTTTCCCAAGCAGTCATGTCAGAACTGAGTGAGAGGCTCTTTCCTCATGTTAGAGCAGAGCAAATGTGAGAGGCTCCCCATTTCAGCCATTACAGACCTAATTCAGGTACAAGTGATGCACTGCATCAGGGGATGTGTAATGGAGCAAAAATGATATCACATTGCTGAAAAATAGAGTGAAGAATTCCTCCTTCAAAGGAGAAAGAAAAAACAAGCAGCCAAGATGGGTGCTGGTACCTTTTGGGAAATTTGCACTTCCTGAGTCCAGTCCTTCCCAAAGCACCTCACTGACACTGAAAGCAATAGTGTAATTTTTGGATAGAGCTCAAAGTTATAAGATGTTCTGAGACAAGAGACTCAAAAATAATTAATGAAAATAGAGTACAGGTTATGAGAGTGTGGGACATATTTGTATTAATATTTCAGAAAAGCCCGCAAGACAGGAAAACTCTTCTCAACTCTCTAAGGTCACAGCTAATATAATGAAGACTATTTCTTAGAGTTCACTGTATCCAGGAGTCTCAGCATTTTATTTCTGACACTTTTCTAATGGCAAGTTTGACACTTCTACTTAATATCAGTGTCTGGAATACAAAGCAGCTCATCTTCCTAATACCACCCTCACTTCGGCCTGAATGCTTTAACGATGAGGCAGAGACAGAAGGAGAAATCCATCTCGCAGGCTCCAGCCTCTCTAAACATGCATTGGCTGAACATCAGCATAATTGTTTTTGAATGTAGGCGCTTACTAATTGGAACATTATATTATTATTCAGTGAAAAGAGACTGAATTAATGTTACCTCTGTGCATCACCCTGCGGGAGTGCATGTGTTCCACTGCACTGCATAACTGCACAAAATATTTCCACACCGTCCTTTCCGGGATTAACCGTTTCTGCTTTTTAAAATACTGTGGGAGGAAATAAATAAAAGATCAGTGAAAAAGCAACATATTTGACTCGTTCCTGGAATTGTGTTCGTCAGCTGCAGGTTGCTCACGTCTTCCAGATCGGCAGCTGCATGACTTTTCTTCTGATTAGCTTTTAACTCCTCCTCTCTGTGTGGAAACTTCGCTGCAGTTCGCTAATTAACAACTATTATGAAAAATATGCTTAAATAGGTTTGACATTTTTGAATGGACACAATTATGATTAGCATTAATCTCCTTAATTACCTTGCAAAACATATTTAATGCCTCAAAACAACAAATGTCTCAAATATTTTGCCTTAAGAAACAAAGGCCATTAAACACCCCCCTTGTAAACATTCGTTATTGCATTGTCTACTAACAAGAATAAGGAAATCTGCTTTCCTTTTTTAAAAGATGGCCAGAGCATCAATAAAGCATCCATGTTCCTTCTGTGATCAGGTAGAATAATATATTCTATTTCATGAATAATAGGAATACTAAATGCCCTGCACTCTGCAGTGAGGCAGAAGCTCTCCTGATCAGCTGGGTGTGCTCAGGCAGCGCCGAGCGCAGCCGGGCCCCGTTCCAGGGACCTCTGGTGCCTCAAAGCTCTCACAATAATGGGCAGCACAAAGCAGCACCACCGAGGGCAGCGTGGCCCTGGCTCCCTGCAATACTGGAGTCTTCTTCAAGCCACTACAGGAATAAAGAGCCAGCTGCACACTTCAGTGAAGGCCAAACATTGCAGACCTTCAGCTGCTCTCCCTCCTTTGCAGGGGGGCACCCCAGCCGTGTCTGGCAACGCACCCAGGCATCCCAACACTGCAGGGTTCAAATCGTTGGTCCCTGGCTTCTCACTGAGCCAGCTCTACTGCCAGAGCATTAACAAAATACCCTTCAACACTTCCAGAGGTTTCTTTTCCCATTGCTCCTCGAGCCCTGCCACACAGGATGGCACTGGGAGCACCAGGCACCCTCCTGCCTCAGCGCAGCTGCACTTCATGGTGCCCGTGAGAACTCCCACCTGCAGCAGGAATAAAGGAAGGCAATGGCTTGCTGCCCCTTTCTGCATCTCATGCTTTCCCCCTCAGCACTGACATCTGATGTCCATTGTCAGATTCCCTATTTTATGTGAAATGCTGTTACCAGTTCGTGTTTGACTCGAGCAATGGCAAATTTTCTTTTGCAGATCAGCCGTGAAGGGGCACGACTGTGCAATTCCCCAGGCAGCAAATCTGACAGATTGCAACAGTCTCAACCCAAAACTGGAGAGAGAGCACAGAGGAACTACAGAGGGTGAGGGAGAAAGTGTTATATACACAATAAAATTATTTAATTCTTATTAAAATATTTAAGAGTGGATATGCAAGACCACAAGTGATAATTTTCTAAATGTCATGTCCAATAAGGTTCGCCTGACATTTACAAGGAAGTCCCAACTCTCCAGTGGGTTTTCCTGCAGCTCTACATCCCTCATAAATAATGCAGGCACCGGGGCATGACAGAGACAGGCCCTGGGTTTATCACCCTCACACCTTGCCAGGGTTGTCACTACTGCTCCACCAAAAATCCACACAGGAGCTTCAGCTCCCAGGGAGGGAGAGATGACACGGAGGAGCTGTGGGGAAACTCCCCTGCTGCAGTGCAGCTGGATTTAGGAGGCAGCTTTTGTTCCCCCTTGGCTTTAGAGCTTGGTTTTTACCTCTGTTAGAAATTGTAAAAATTTAATTCCTAGATTTGCACCAGTTGAAAAACTTCATTTATATGACCTTGAAAAAAAGAAATGCATCTTCTTCATGTCTGAAATACAGAGGGAACACAGAGCTGTGGACACTGGAAGCCAGCACAATCCAGAACTGGGCAAGGCACCAATCCAAGACTCTACCAGTTATGTTTTGGAAAATGTAACTCTTATTATAAAGACACAGAAAGATATTTTTAAAAATAAAATAGCCAACCCTGATAAGCAAATGAACATATTTGTCAGTATTTTTAAGCTAAAAACTACAGATGACTAAAAAATACAAATATTTCATATAACGAAATCTTACAATTCTGTAGGTAAAAGTTTTGTAAGCCAAGAAGGCCTCACACAGCCCTAACTTCTGCTCTCACAATCCTTGGGCTTTTTCCATCTTTGACCACAAGCACAACAGGCCCGAGATGAGCTGCAAGTTTCCCAGGAAATGGTGGGAAAAGGGCCGAAGGCAGCGGAGCCCCAAGGGAAGAGGGAGGCCAAAGGCAGAGCTGCTGTGCCCCCCCAGCTCCCCCTTCCCCTGGGTGAGGCTGGACTGGAGCTCCAGGCTCTCCCAGGATGCCTCTGCCACCTGCTGCTCCCAGCACTCGCCAGGGGCTCTCCTGTCACACCCAGCACATTTTCCTGGATCCTGGAAATTCAGCCACTGACTCTGGACTGAATGGGGAACTTGTTTGACAGCCTTTGGCCTAGTGCCTCATGGCTCTGCTGGCAAAGAAAACAGATCTGTTAATAAGATATTTTAACTGTGACAACAAGGAGGAGGAGAACTTTCCAAACATTCATTTATGATAATTACAGAATAATGATGGCAAAAACCAGGTAAAACATGGAGAGAAGGTTGAGAGTGCTAACAAACATGATATAACACATCTGTTCTCACAAGGGATGTATGTCTAAAGATTAACATGTCAAAGAAAATATAAAAGCAGGTGGTAACAGCTTAACTAAAGCTGGTTTGCAGCAATACAAGTATTCCTAAGAGCAACATAAAAGAAGAACAAGTACTTGAAACATTTTCTCAAACCCAAATCCCCACTGCAAAGGAAGTCAATAGACTTCCTTGAATGTCTTCAGAGTGGCAGACAGGCGATGTGAATAGTGAACCCAACAGTAATTAAATGTCCCCATCAATCATGGGCTGAGTAAATCAACCTTGCAAATAACACACGTGTCCCACCAGATCACAGACACTTCCCTCTGCAGCAGTGACCAGAAACTCAGGGCATGGCTGGGGGTATTTAAAATGCCACCAGCCACTTGGGTTCAGGTCTGGAAGCAACCCATGGGTGTGCAAAACTGCAAGAGGAGAAAAAAATGTCTCCAACCCAGCTGTGCCCACCCCACTGCCTCAGGCCTGTCTAATCCTGGAAGTCTGCAGCACCTCCAGGACGGACACATCCTTACCTTAATCATCTGAGAGAGATCCCCAGCATCAGCCAGCTCCAGGACAATGTTGAGTTCATTGTCTTCAATGAAAGAATCCAAATACTTAATTATGTTCGGGTGGTTGAGTTGCTGCAGAGGGAGGGAATGCAAGAGGAGCAGTTACAACGTGGTCAGGACAACTCCAGACACAGCACCTGCACTCCTGTGAGCCACGAGCAAAATCTCCACAGTGGGGGCACCCACAGCCTGGGCCAAACTGCTCCAGACAAAATCCTGGGAGAAACAGCATTTCCCACAGGCACAGCATCCTGGAGGTGTCCTTGGCACAGAGCAATTGCACCCAAACAGGCTGAAACAGCCTCTTCTATTGCAAACTGGCAAAACATTTCAAAGCAATGTCCTGAAGGATGCCTTGTTAAGCAATTACCAGTTCCCCCCCCCATTAAATGGAAACAAACCCCCAGATGTTGGTTACAGTACTCAAGGTCTTTTGCCCCTTAAAAGAACAACAAAACTAAAGTAAAACTTTGAAGGAGAACAAAACCACACAAATTGTACATGTCAGTATCCAATGATTTATGCTGGCTTTTTCACCAATTCCTTTCTTTCATTTCAGTATAGCTCATTCTTACATTCACAACTGATGCTCAAATTTTTTTTTTCCTAGAACCCAAAAATATCACAGATCCTCTTTCTGAATGTAAACCTCAGCATTATTTTCCTCCTTAATATTGAGCAACTAGCTCATGTTTATCCTTCCCTACAGCCTACAGACTCAGGCTCCAACTGCATGAATTTGAACAGAGACCCCCAAAATCACAGGCACAGAAGTAATTTTTTAATACTTTTAGAATGAAATTTGACTAGCTAAACTAAATTTTTAGCCTTTTGCAGTCTGTTACATTTACTAAAAATAGGTATTTAAAGTGCAATACATCTATGTTTTTAACCAACAATTTAAAATAAGCTACTAAGGCATTAAAATCACTACTTGTTTTAATCACTTAAACACACTCTGGTTTCAGAGCCTTTATCTAAATTATCATTTTTCATATGTGATATTTATACACCCACATACATGACATGCACAGCCAAAACTGCTCTCTCCTTTACTGTGTAAGCTTTATTTGCCAACCTGAAAACATTTTTTTCCACAAAAGAAAACAAACAAACAACAAAACCCCAAGGAAAGAAAAATTTAAAAAAAAAAAGTTATTATAAAAATTCTTACCTTCAAGAGGTCAATTTCTTTAATGCAATCTTGCCTTGCCTTGGCATCCATCATTTCAAAAATCTTCAAACACAAAAGCATAGAAGATAAAAATGAAACAACAACAAAAAATTACTTTATACTTTAACAAGCAGTTGGTGTTTCCTTCCCCAGTTTGTACATCCTCTACTGTAATGAGTATTCACACAATCCCCAGATCAAAGAAAGATCAATGTTTTCTTTATTTTGAAACCACCACAGGGATAACATTGGGGTAAAACAAATTTTAAAACCCATAGGCAATATTCTAACCAGCACAAAAAAAGAAAGATACAAGTTTGTGAATTTGCTGCTGTGATTTTCATTGGTTTAATTATTATCAATTTCATATAGTAAATAAAAGACAAAATGTTTACTTTTCTCTTTTAAACAGATACAGCTCCCACTGATTTCTCTGTAATAATTAACAAAAACTTTGAGCATTAATATTCATTCTGCAATGATCACTAAATCACTGGAAATGGGAGTTTGGAGGATTTGTTGAAGGATTAAAGGCAAATTTCTTCAAATAAAATGCTGTTCTGAATACTGCCCAATACTTTCAGCCAAGTTTAAAACAATCTACACTTCTGACATCCACGTTCTCACAAATTCTTCTCCAACTCCACCAGCAAGCCCCAGCCTTTTTCCCTTCCATGTTCCTGTGGTTCAGCTGTGTTGGGATGGCAGCTGCTCATGCACCAGCACAGCCACAGGCCCTCGCTGTCTCACACATTTAATAACAAGTTAGTGAGCCCTCTTCATAAAGAAAAGGTGAAATTTGAAATAAATATGAAATGGCAGCAGTGCTGTGCAGTCCTGACGTGGACACAGGAACCCCGTGAGGGGTGATAGGGACCAGACCCTGCAGGGCAGAGCTGGCAGCCCTGGGTGGTTCCCACCCCACCCCAAAGCAGGAGCTGCATGAAATGCTCACCTGCACCTTCTTCAGAGCCACAGGCTTCCTGTCCAGCAGACAAGTCGCTCTGTAAACTTCGCTGAACTGGCCTCGCCCGATCTTTTTCTCAATCTGAAAATCTGCCAAGGTGCAGCGATACGGGTACGACGTTAAATGTCTCTGTCAAAGGAAAGGCAGTCAGGGACCCCAGAGAGCCACTCGGCCCCTCCTGCTCCCCTGCTCGTGGGCAAGGGCTCAGACTTGGCCCCTGGGAGTGGAGAACATCCCACCACAAACACACCAGCTCCTGGCAGGTGCAGCAGCAACACGGGCTGGAGGAAGCCAAACGACTCCTTTACAAAGGGAATTAAAGTCTTGCCTTCCGTGTAAGTAACTAATTAATCCCCAACTGCTCTGGCTCCTTGCACAGCCTCTGATCAGCTCTGCCTGCCTGTGCCACCGGGGAGATGCAGCCCAGCAGTCCCAGGTAAACAGCCAGGCAGGCAGGGAGGCACAGCCTAACGAGGAGCAGGGACCCCATGGACCCCAGGGCTCCCGGGAGCCCCGCTCGGCTCCTCTGGCACCAGCACGGCTGCCAAACAATGCTTAAAAAAGAAATTATCAAAATTAATTACTCCAAGTTAGCACACATGCCAAGCAGAACATTTCTGAGTTTCAGCATCTTGAGCCATTTCAGAGTTTGCACCAAAACACACAAAAAGAGAAGTTCCCAGCACAGGCTGGGGTGGGGAAGGGCATTCCCAGGGATGAGCCAGGCCTGCAGCAGAGCCACGCCCAGCACAAGTGTCCCGGGAGGGCTGCTCGGCTTAAGGAATGACTATTGCTGCCACTGCCATGCCTAATGCAGCAGGAGAGGGCTGGAACTGAGATCTGAAATGCAGGAACAGCTTCCAGCCCAGCGTTGGGACCTGCAGCTACTTCTGAAGGCGAGTCCCACAGAAAGAGGAAGGTCATTAGGAACCCTCCTGTCTCCCCTGCACTCTGGAAAAAGTCACCAGCTATGAACTGCAGTCAAAGTTTGGGTCAGCTCTCTGTGCTTGGAATTATGCTGCATTCACAGAGAGAACAAAAAACAAACCAAGGTTCAAGTCTAAGGATTCATGTCTCCAAGTTTGGCAGGGTACACTATCCAATACACTGGGAGCATCCTCTCAGTGATGGGGGAGCAGGTATCCTACAGTTATCAGGTAAAGGGCAGAAGGCCACAATTGCTTTGCTTTATTGTTTCCATACATTCTCCTCCAAGTTACTGAATTATCACCAGAGCAAGGCAGCACAGGATGAAACAGACAAACAAGAATTCCAACTAATCAGCCCCTGCTGCCTTCTCCGTTCAGACTGGTGTGCAAGACTGGTGTGCAAGCTCCTTTTGCAGGGGTCTGATAAACAGCAGCACTCCTCACTCCCCTCACAGGGCATGGGAAGGCCCAGCTCAGTGTAACAAAGAGCAGGCCCTGCACTGTGTGCCTGACAAAGCCAGCAGAGCTCACTCAGGGATCTGTCCCATTTGCCTGGCTCCCAGCAGGAACATCTCCTCTGCTTCCCAGCTGTTTTACTCACCAGCTGCTGAGTGAGTTCCTTCACCTGTACACACAAACCACTTTCCCCAGACAAAACAAAGGTGTCAGCACATAAACATACAAAACACTTTTTCCTAATTTAAAAATAGAAAGGAATCACAGCATTTCCTTCATCGTGTCCATGTGCCTCCTGAGCTGTTCTTGAGCAGTAAGAAAGTCTGAGCAGAAGTTTTTCTAACTTGCAGTTAGCATTCACAATAGAAGCAGCACTTCTAACAACGTTTTATGAGGCAACTACTACAAAACTTTATTTTTCAGAAGGAAATCCACACTGAAATCAAGGACAGTTTCCACTTGCCTTTCCTATATTGTTAAAGTGTGTGTTTACACCAAGAGTGCTTACATGTAAATTAATATTTCAAGCACGTGCCCAGAAATATCTACCAACTTCTGAACTTGAAAGCATAAATAGATGTTAGGCAAGTGTGAGGGGAATGTGCCCCAGCCCCCTGGCCATGGAGAGCCCCAGAGCCTGCTGGTGCTGGGGGTGATGCTGCCCATGCCTGGACACCTCTGCTGATGTGTTCCAGCACCTCCAGGACTGCAGCTGCACATTTACATATGCAATGACCTAGATTTGCATGGGCTATCACAACCTATCAGACCTAATTAAAGTAATGGAGCTTTCAGAGAGGGCAGGAGATGTTTGATTATGGAGCAAACCAGGAATCGTCCTCAGGTGAGCCCCAGAAAGCTCCCTCTGCTCACAGGCCACCTTCCCTTCTTGCTGGAGCTGAAGGTTGGCAGGAGCTGCTGAGCAGCACTGCAGGGACACCCAGAGCACCCAGGGGCCTCCTCAGAGCCACAGCCCTGCCCTGGCACCCACTGCACTGGGTCAGGACTCTTCACAGGGGGCTCTCCATTGCTTTCTGCTCCTTCCATAACTAACCACCACCATTCTTCACAAAGCTGGCAAAGAACCAATCCAAAAGATCATGGGTTGTTTCATTCAAACCCATGATCTTTATTCTGCAAACCTCAAGAGTTTTCATGCACAGATATCAATTGTGTGTAGTAAGATACCACCATCATCGTCTAACTTGTCCATTAAAAATACATTTTCTCATTTTTAGGACAGGTTTAGGCTCAGGTTTCCATAAGTGCAGTAAAATCAAGCCCCTGCCTCTACAGATCAGGTGTCAAGGTCAACAATGGAGCTTGAAATAAAAAAAAAACTAAATTAAAAGAAGAAAAGGGGAGAAAAAAAACCAAGCAAGCAAAAGAAATCCCAACCCTGGACAGTACAAAAGCTGAGCTGTTTGCACAGTTCTGTTCCCGGGGCAGCTGTAGGAAGGGCACAGTCTGGGAATAACTTGTTTGCAGACAAAGGCTGTTCTCTTCATGCACACAAGGAAGTTTCATTCTTCTCCTACTCCATGAAAAAAAAAAGCGCCAAAGAATTCCTCATGCAAATAAAAAACCCATTCATTTTGAGGAAGAAATGCAGAGATCATTCCAAGAACAAGCTCTTCTGGACATCTCCTCTGGCATGTATGTGCTCTGTGAGATGGAACCACTGGTGCCAGAGCAGAGATTCCAAAGCTGGCAAAAGCAGGCAAGGGCAGCCCCTGTCAGAGCTTCAGGAGGAATTTTGCCAGGGCTTTTAGCCTCCAATTTTGAGGTGTTACAAGACTGTCTGCAGAACAGAATTTGTAAGGTTTCTAAGAACAGGATAGGATGCCTACCCACCCTGAATACATTTGTTGTGTTCTATTTTTCCTCATGAGTAGCTGTCCAGAATTTGTGTTTTGGGATGGGGAAGAACAAGAAAAAACTCTTCTGTAGAAAGACTTCCAATCTCCAGAACAATTAGTATTTGGCCAATACATTTACCTCTTTGTAATGACTTCAGATCCAGGGAAAACCTGAGCAGCCCCAAGAGAACTGTGGGAGCAGCTGTGCCTGCAGCCTCTAAGCCCTTGTTCTGGGCCAAGGAGCACCCTGAGAGTGAAACCAAAATATCCCAAATACAGCCCCAGAGCAGAGCCAGGCCTGTCCCCTGCTCCCCCCGAGGCACAGGGAACCCACGGGCTGAGAAGGGAGATTGCTCGCTGCTAATTGCACAATAGAGAAACCCAGAGTGCTAATGTTAATTAATAATCAAGTCAGTTGTTTTACTGCTGATTGGCATGTGGAAAACAGGCACCAGTCAGCCCTGCACAAAGGGCTGCAGGCATTTAGAGTATTTGTAATCAACCTAAAAACTGTTAGGATTAGTTAACCAACAGTTAAAGAGTCAGACAGTCCAATCTTCAGATGCCAATAAAAGCATCTTTCCTGTAGAGCCATGAAATGAAATATTCTTTAGAAGAGTAAAAACATACTCGCCCAATTAATTTTCTGAAATCTCATTAAAAAATTTAGCCCGACTAAGTCATACACTTCTGACCTGAATTTTAATTATCTTTACGCTGGATATAAGGTTTTTTCTGATATTTGCAATGCATCATTAATTTTAAAGGAACGGTTTCCTTGCTTCTAAAGTGCATACTTCATCTGAGTGACATTTACTGTAACTAATTTCACCTTTAAAAGACATCTGCAGTGGTACTGGGGGAGCTCCAGCCCCTCCTGCAGAATGTGCACACATTATAAGCAATGATTTACTATCAACATCAGTATTTCAAACCTTTTCAGGATGTCCAAAATTATACACCTGCCTCCATTCAATAATGCCTACCTGAAAAGAATTTTGCATACTTTGAGGCCGAAATTCCAGTGTGAATTTATGAGAACACATTAGAACAGATTGATTAAAGAAGGAACTTCTAAGCTTGCGAGAGATGAGGAAACTTTTAAAATATGGATTATCCTTCAAACAGGTAGCCAAGTAATTATTGAAGAATACATCAGGTTTTTCAATTTGAGCTTCAAAATTAGACTACACAGTCATGAAATATCCTTCACCTGACCTGTTACCTGGAATTTAAAGTTTGCTGAAGAACTTGGTTCAAGTTTCAAAGCTTCAGCATCCCTGAAAGCATGATTGGGATCTATCCTGATATCCACATATTCTGGGCCTGTCTAGACATTTGTACTGCTACACCACAAGGGAAGAGAAAAATACCAGCTTGGAAATAGCAGGACAAGGTGACATTCACAAAGAAATTAAAATTACCATAGAAATAATCTCTTAACAGCTCTGCTGCTAAAATGTGAGTATATAAAAGAGCTATTTAAAAGTGAGTTACTGTGTTTATTTAGTATGAAAACTAAGTGAAAAATTACAACTATATTTTTATATCACTGATTTACTCCTAAATAATTTTTATTGCTCACTGCTACTTAGTGTTTATACACTAAGTAATCTGGAGACTTAAATAATTAACACCTTCATTCTGGAACATTGCTAGAAAATGTTCTCCCTCTTGCTAATGAACTTCCTTGGGGTATTTCTGGGCAGGTATGGGAGCCAGAAGCCAAAACTGTCATTTTATTGGACATTTGAAAAAAATGTTTGTATTACAGATAACTTCTAAGTACCCAGCATTACTCAAAGGTTTCATCTTAGCTAAACTACAGCAGTTCAAGACAGAAAAGAAAAGCCTGACTCATATTCTGTACTGATGAGTTATAGAGCAGAAACAACACCTCTGTCAGAACTGACAAAAAAGAAGCTTTAGGAAGCAGCATAATTATAGGAGAAGCTTCTGGGAGAGGAGCATGTTGCTGCTCTGGACTTTTGGGGGCTGGCACAGAAGTTTGTAATGAAGGGGCTGCAAGGGAGAGAAGGCTGTTCCACACAAAGCTCCCTCCTCATCCAAGGCTCTAAGAACTCATGTTCTGGTTTTTATTGCTGAAGTTTTTATCTCTATCATTAATGACATTTCTCATAAGACCAGTTTGGTCAATTCTATCTTCCCAAACCTCCCTCCCACAGACCACTACACAGCATGTCTGGATTACTCAGATTTTTCAGAAGAAAGAAAGGATGCAATTTCAGATTCTCCAGGTAAAAAGTATCAGAGATTTGAAAATTTTTATATAAATATATTCCTGAAAAATGGAAAAACAGAAATGTGTCATCAGCAACCCTATCATGCTACCAATGTAAGGCTTCTCAACAGTACCTTTTTTGTATGCATTTTTCCAGTTCCCTGGTAGACTGCATATTTTTGTTTTTCAGGTCTTTTTATGTTATTTTGACAGCAAAACCAAAGGCAGTCTTCCTGCAATTCTAATTCCAAATTAGACCATTCTGAGAACAGTTTCCTAGAGCCCTCCATTAACAGAACTTGGGTATTACCAGAGTTGAGGGCAGGTTTCACTGAACAATGACCATACAGCAAAATGAGCCCACTCAGCATCAGCATCACAGCAGAACACAGATTATTAGCTACTAATTACACTTAACTATGTCATTACAAATTCTAACATGTGCTCCAAGATGCCATGAATGTATCTGCTGCACAGGAACACTTCCTAATCTTGTTCATGAAATAATTACAGGGGCACTATCCTGCCAAATGAGGCAGTAATTAACCCTAATTGCTCAAAATGCAACTGGCTAATTCTCGGAGATTAATCAAGGGGATTCAATTATTATTAAATGACTTAATATGACAAATTGCTACATTAGGAGAGGGGGCTTTGCTCCACACCATGGTACTTTCCCAGCAGTGCATTCACCGTGTGCACAAAACTCCCCCTCAGCAGAGGCTGTGCTGGGCACTGGCAGAGCTTTCCCAAGGAGAGTGGGATTGATCTCCAGCTCAGGGACCCTGCCCACCCTGCTCAGGGACCCTGCTCACCCCTGCTTGGGGACCCTGCCCACCCTGCTTGGGGACCCTGCCCACCCCTGCTCAGGGACCCTGCTTGGGGACCCTGCTCACCCCTGCTTGGGGACCCTGCTTGGGGACCCTGCCCACCCCTGCCCACCCTGCTTGGGGACCCTGCTCACCTCTGCTTGGGGACCCTGCTTGGGGACCCTGCCCACCCCTGCCCACCCTGCTTGGGGACCCTGCCCACCCCTGCACTGCAGTGGGAACAGCAAAGGCTCACCCCATCCCTCCCCACAGTCACATCCCACCACTGCTGCAATTCTCTTCTTTCTGACAGCTTTCCATGCTCCTTTTGGTTTATTCCTTAATACAACACAGGGGCAAAACTGAATTGCTCTGATCAACAGAACACAGGCTGAAAAGTCAAGCAGCCAGAATTCACAAAATCCAAGTTTCATGACTACACAGACTGTGGGTTAATCCTGGTTTTAGCTCCCTTCTGCAGAAAGGCAGGAAGAGAGAGGAGCTGCTACAGTGAAAGTTCATTATAGTGTGGACAAAATACATTACAGGATGAGTTCCAGAGACTCGCAGGGAGCCTACAGTTCCATGTAGAATGAGCTTTTTCTTTTATCTGGTAATTACTTCTCCAGCACTTACTATAAAAAGAGATAAAATACATTTATTCACTTACACAATAATCTATTTTACCTTGGCCTTTTCTTCAAAGAATCAAAGACATGAGAAAGCCAACTCAGTATGTTTTCATAGGATGATTTAAAAACACTAGCTTTAAGCAAAATTCAAACTATTTCCTCTTTCTTTTACTATAATCAAAAAGTGGGTTCAGGAAACTGTCTGGCAGAATCCCAAACTGGATATTCCCTACAACTGCTACAACTGCACTAAAAACAAAAGGAGGGGGATGAAAGCAGCTAAATGCTAAGAAATCAGGAGACCCTTATGGAACGAAGGCAAGAAAAGACAGAGGGAGATGGATCAGACACCCACGCTTACCTGAGGATCATGCTGGAATTCCTGCCCTGGCAGCTTGCACAGAGGGTTGTTCTGGTCCCCTAGATGATGAGGATGGTTGTGCTGCCCTTCCATGGTATCATACCAAACTCTGCCTCTCGGCTCTGCTGGGGCAAAAGAAAGGGGAGAGGTTCAGGCCAGCCCAACACAGCAGTCAGAAATGAGAGTCTGCTCCCCTTCAGAAATGGTACCAGAACCTGCAGAAGCTGTAAAGAGCTGCCCAACAGGCAGCTGAGACATCCCAGTGCTGAGCAACACTGTGATCCCAGATTAACTGGTGCTCTGGCACAGGGCTGTGCACACACTCCAGGAGCCCCGTGGGCAACAGTGATGGGGCAGCTGTGGGACACCTCCTCCTCCTCTGCCTGCAGAGAAAGAATGAACCTACCCGGATTTTCCAGCCCTACTTGAACCATTTGTGTTCAGGCCTGACTCAGGGACAAACTCTGGTAATTCTATCAGCTGCTCAGGGAAGCAGGACTGCATCACAGCACTCCCTGCTCCACACCAGCTCTGGGGCAGGCTCTGTCCCCAGGCAAAGTCAGGCCCCAAAATACAGACACAGCACTTAGAGAACACCCACAATAAATACACCCATGTCCCTTCCCCAGAAAAGGCCATTCACAGGTTTTGGTCACCCCTTACCCACACCCTGCCATTCCCAGCCACATCATTCCTGTCCTTGGCACTGACTGAAGCCTAATGGAGACAAGGGAAGATTTAGTGGCCAACACAAGCATTTGCAGAAACTTATTTCAAGAGTTTTGGCAAGTATTCACCCAGTGAAAGAACACAACCTGACCTCATTAGTGTATTAATAGTGTGTGCCTGGCACTTGGGCAATGACTAAGTCTAAGTTTAAAATACAAAGGTATTTTAAATATTTGTGGGAGTGGGGGAGAAAATATGATGAAGAAGAATTTCTGCAGCAAGTAGTGCTCAATTCTTTTAACAGTTGTCTGTGAAATAAACCCTTAGCTCTGGCAGATCTTTCCCAACACCAGCTACCATAACACAGGGGGAAAGCACAGAGACTCTTCTCATGTCTCAAGCAAATGAACCTTCACTCTGACAAAAGAGCTGCAGCTCCTGCCACACTACACAGGTGAACACACGGGCTGCTCTCAATGAAAACAGCTTCTCCAAGTCAGTACCATGAAACTCCAGTGGGGGAAGGAGAATCACTGCTAGTATGAAGAAGTTTGATTTTAAGATCTTTTCAGTCTCAAGCATCTGTAGGTTTATTAGTAATCAGGTGAAGATACCTAGATAAAACTATGTCTCAACACTGACATTAAAGTGCCCTATGAAATTCCTACCTTATGTTATACTGCTGGAACTATCTTAATTATTTCATTATTCAAGATCTGAAGAAAGGCAGTTTACTTGAAGGGAGAGCCACATGTTCTCTCTCTTACAAGCCCACAAACACAAAGCAAAGCCTAGTTCCAACACAGGAACCTGGACATGGCACATTCCCAGCACAGACATGTCCAGGCAGGGCCACTGAAGTGTCTGCAGCCTAGCACTGATCAAACTGGGCATCCACTGTGCCTGCCTTCCAAAGGGCTAACGCTCAAAAACAGGGGAGGGGTTTACTGATTTACTTCTGGACATGGGAACCTGAATGCCCTGGCCATAGCCCAGTCTGGGCAGTCCCCAGGGCCCTGAGGAAACTCAAGGAGCAATCCTTGCTGTGAGGGAGCACCAGGGGCAGGGGCTCACAGCTCAGGAGAGCCCACAGGCAGGGACGGGCCAGGGCAGGAGCTGCACTCAGGCACTGCTTGTTTGAGGTGCTGCAGCTGGAAGCAGAGCAAGGAGTAAGAACAAAATAGCAGCTTTGAAAAGAGATCCAGCAGAGCTCACATGACAGCACGGAGCCCCTGACACCTCCCTCGGGACAGCGTGTCCTGGCCAGGCTGTCAGCTGGGCTATTCCAGGCTTTGGCACTGCACTGGCAGGGAGAAGGGGAATCCCCGGGAAGGGGCTTCACAGAGGATCTTCAAAGAGCAGCCAAACACACACAGGCACTGCACTGCAGCAGAAAAGGTACAAGGTACACTCTTAACACTGGCCCGTTTCTACTTGGCATTGTCTTAGCTCTGCACTTACCCTTTTATTCCTGCTTCCAAATTTCCTACAGAGTTCTGCAGTATCACACATTTTCACACTGAGTCTTGACTATGACTGTAAATCAAAACATCTTTAAATTGCATGAAGCATCACACAGCTTTCCAGAAAGTGAATAAAAGAACAGGATCATCATTAACATCACAGGAAAAATGGCCACAACCCACATGGGATGAACAGCTCCTTCTCCCACACACTGTCACCTCACTGCTGTACAGTTATTACTCCATGCAGCAGCACTCACAGGTAACCTGGGCTGTTTCCAAGTACAGGGAAAACAAAAACTCTCTTGTACAGTCAGCTCCCCTGCCACATCCCCAGCTGCAATTCCTCTCTGGGTACCAGTGTCCATAGACCTAATCAGTAGAGAGCAAAACACAAAATCCCGTCAAACCCCTGATACCTTGCAGGTACCTGACAGGTGGGATTCTCAGGGCAGAACAGCCCAGGGCACTTGGTAGCAAAGGCCAGGATCATTAGTTACAAGACACTCATTAAGGAGCAGAACCTCATCAGATCCTGGCACTCAGTCCCAGCCGCCCTGGTGCCCCGGGTGCTCCTGGTGAAGCAGCTGTGCCCAGTCTGATCGGGTATCACCATGTGTCTCAGGATGCCTCCAACTCTACTGCAGGCCAAATTATTTGCTCCCAGATGTATAATCAACATGACAGGACCGTGCACCTCTCGAGCAGGCAGCAAAGCAGCAGCTTGTGCTCAGTGTTACAACTGCTTTCTGTACCAGCACTTTTCACCTCCCTGCAAGACACAGCAGCTGCTCTGTGTGCCCCGTGCTCAGCCCTGCTGCTGCCCACCACGCACACACACACACACAGAACTGAGAGCTCAAGCACAGATATGTCACATTCACAAATCTGCTCTCCCCCTCAGTTACTGTGTGCCTCTCTTATCCTCCTACACAGGAACTTGTGGGGGAGCCAGGAGGTCCGTGTGGGTACCTTGTGTAAAACAAACAGAAACAAAACAGCAAGTCATATATGGCTCCAGAAATCCACAAGTTGATTAAAACCAGCCAAGTACACGACTTAACCTAGTGCACAAATGTCCATCTTTTACCACACACGGGGAGGTGCCAGAGACTGAAATGCAGCAGGGCACACCCAGCAGGCCCCCAGCTGGCTGTGACACATGCAGGGATGTGCTGCCCTTGGAGCCAGGCTGCCACTCCTCCTGGAGCCACTGTGCTGCTCACTGCAGGCTCCCCAAAGGCTGCAGCAATGCAAACTGTTTTACAGAATAAACACAACCACATCAGCACCACTTTCTTCCTCTCTACTGCCCAATAATACTCTTCCTCTTCCTTGCTCATAAAATAAATCTGCCAGGATACTCTATGAGATTACCTATATATTTAAATGATGATCTGGGCTTATGATTACATTATCGCTGTGGTTCAGGGTAGGTGCTCTGGGGAAGGCAGCCCAATCCTAGCAGAGTGTTATTTTCGAGTGACTTTTATTGTCCATTACTTTACACCATTTCTGTCACAGCTGTGATGCCTGGTAGGAATAGTTCACAACAGAAATATCTTTGTCGTTAGTATTCTCATTGCAATTTAGTCAGATCAACCTTTAAATCTCATCCATCATACTGAAGAGCTTTGGCAAAGCGAGCACAGTAATATATGCTTCCATGCAAAACCTAATTACAGGCTAGGTTAAAAAGCCTACCCTGTTCCTTCTGCAGTGCAAGGTGACAGGAAATCCTGAGCATCCCTTGGTTTCTCACTCTCCCTTTTTGCTGGTGAAGTGCGTAACCCGTTCATTACAGCAGACTGATTCTGTCTGGCACATGACAAACTTACTTGAACCTAACAATTAAACTTCTGACAGCGTTTCCAAAAGCAGAGAGTATTTACTGTAAATGCCTGACAATTTTTTTCCTCTCTGCTCATCTCTCTCAACAGTCACCTTATGATGACTGGAAATTACCATAAGCAAATAGCAGTCTAACATCCAAAAAACCCCTCATGTTAATGTGAAATACACACCTGCCAACACTGAAAAAAAAAAGAATATGAATGTTAAACGAAACAACACGAGGAATGGCACTGAAATGCTTGAGGAGAGAACACTGCAAGAGCGCAGTTAGAGAATGTGACTCAGTGAAAAACTGCCCAGCAAGAGCTGCCTGTGGAGGGTGGTGGTCATGCATGGCCACCCTGCCCCGTGAGGGGGACTGGAGCCTCTCTCACCAACAGCTCCGGCTGCACTGAGGGAATTCAAGCAAAAACTGCTAAACAAGAGTCCAGTAAATCACCCAGAAACAGCTTCTGAATTTCAGGCCTAGCATCACAATGAAACTGCACCTACAGAGTCACACACACAAACATGACAGTGTGAGTTACCTGCAATCTGTAACCCCTGGGAAGGATGAGGGTCCTTGTAACAAATTGACCACTGAGGAGAAGAATGGTGGTTTAGTCATACCTCACATTTCAGAGGGTTGGATTTACCCTGAGAGCAGATGCAGATGGGTTTCTGCTAAGACTTTGTGCAAACCAGATTTTCAAGAGCCAGTAAGGGATGGGCTCCTCAAAGACCCCAAATCCCCTAACTGAGAATGTTTTAGTGAAATGGCTGAAAAGCCCTGGAGCTTTTTCATACCCTGTCAACAACTGATACTCATTAAACAAATGCTGTGACAGACACCATAATTCACTGTTCCATACCTAGAAGCAAAATGACATTAAGTCAACTATTTAAAGCTCCGCAGAGTCATCTCTCTGTGGATGTCAATAAAACAAATGCTTCCTGCCAATAATTAACTGTATGAAACATCCCACTCTGTTTCAAATCACTACCTACACCCTGCTCAGGTCTGTATTCTAAGCAAGCAACATTATAACTTCAGATACTCTGTCTTCTAGTTTGGGGAAAATCTAGTACAATGGCTTGAAAATAGCAAGGTTGGGCAGAGTGTGCTTGGCTGGATCACTGTGTTTGAGGATGCCACTTGAGCTAATACAACACTTCTGAGAGAACATTTCAAGTGCCCATCTCTCACCAGGTAGGCAGGCAGTTGACTTCTAATTTTAGTTTTAAGTTTTAAAAGTTTTAGCTGAGTTAAGGGTTGGGTTTTGTTTGGTCGGTTTTTTCCTGTGTTGTAGTACCAGCTCCCTAGAACTTGGTCCTAAACCAAAAAACATAGTTGTCTAAGTCTTCTGGACACATTTCAGATGCTCAGCAGATCCATCCATTCCAAGGGATGGTTTCTCAGGCTCCTATTAAACAGCTCCAGGATTAGTGCCAAGAGCACTTGGTGATTCATATTTTAAGGTAAATGTTCCTTCTCACCAGCTTAACTGGACTATTCCCACCCCTTCTTTCACTGCACTCAATTTCCTAGTAAACACTACATGTAAATATTTATGTGTGATGTTTGTGTAGGATGTAAACATCAAATCCATATTCACATCCAAAAGTCAGGATGGACAGCAGCCAGCAGCATTTAAAGGGACAATACTTCCTCTGAAGAGAGGTGATACGGTGACCATGGGACAGCAACAACAGGTTGCATTCTTCCCCTACCAGTTTTCACTTAGGTGTGTTTCAGTAAAGTAACAAGCCAACCTTAATTTATATTCTTGCAGTTGCAATTTTGAGCCCTCCAGAAAATTCACTGTATTCATTTTTATCACCTTGGAACCATTAGAGCCAGATCTCTCAGGCCACCACTGCTGGTAATGAAACACATGTCAAAAATAAACACATACCAAATCTACCTGGAATTTTACTGTACTGCTTACCAAGCATGTGACAACATGCTCACGTTTTAATTTATAATGCAATAAAGCTTTTAAACACGAAGCCAACTTATTTAAGAACACTTCTGTTATCCTTCTTGGAATTCATTCATTTCTGATGAAGGGAAGATTAAATATAGGCTGGAAATATATTCATAACGTAAATGTTCACAGAAAGTGCCAGACATTTTCACATCGTTAAATGCTAACTGAAACGAGTCCCATCCCGTGGAACACACACTGTCTGTACCAGCAGCACCTCCTCCCTTCCAGGCTGGCTCCTGGCACAGGGGGAACCATCTCACTGCACTCCCAGCCAGGTGACAATGACACCTGAAATACAGCTCTGCTCTCCTGCAACACCTGAAGAACCCTTGTCAAGAAGAGTCAAAACTCAAGCACTCGGGCAGATGGATTTTTCTGAGGCTATGGTGAAACCCCTCCATCTAAACCAACTCCTAAAATAAAGTTTCCACCAGACACAACAAAGAATCCAAACTGTTTTCCCAGCTGCATCCTGTCAGACACCTTTACTGACCACCCATCCCTCACAGGAGCACAAGTAAAGAGACCACCTTAAGCTGGTAAGACAAAACCAGAACTAAGATCCAAAGTTCAAAAAAAAATATTTGAATCAGCTCCTACAGGCCAAACCCTGAACATGGCATCCATTCAGCCCAGCCCATCCTCAGAAAGTTTAACAAAGTTTTCTATAAATCTTTATGTACATATATGTTTGGAAACACCACCACTTAGCACTTACAAATATCTTTTAATTAGAACACTTCCAAGCACTCAAGAAGTATTAAGCAAACCTCACAAAAATACTTCTGAAATACTGCTGTAATTTCTGAAATGTTTGAGAAAGGTAGATCAAAGTACGAGAGCAAGCCCATGGCAGATGGGCTCAAAATCCACAAAACCTGCTGGAACCAACTCTGCTCATGCAGCTTCTCTCTCCAGCCATGCTGTTGGCTATTAAAGACTCAAATCATATCTCTAATCCAGGGAAAAGGAATGGAGGAAAATAGAGATATATGTTCCCCCAACTTCAAAACATCAAAACAACAGCTTGAAGTATTTACATTTCCCATAATCAGAAGGAAAAGGAAATGATGCTGAGAATTGTGCAGCCCAGCCAATCCAAAGATTCATGTGATTCAAATCCAAAAGCAACTTCAAAGCTACCTCATAAAACTCTACCCAAAATGTGCAGGCAGCCAGATGCTGGCATTGCAGGAAGAGCTTTCACAGCATCTGGATCCTGCAAGCAACAGCCAAACGGAAGCAGAAACTCTTCTCCATGTAAAAATATTTAACATTTCTCTACTTACAAAAATAGCTGTGCTAGAAATAGCATCTGTGGGTTTCCACCCCAACAGAACTGGGGCAGAAAAGTGAGTGAGTGAGACTGCATTATCAATATTGCTACTAAATGCAAGTCAGCTTCCCTGCACATTCCTGAGTACCTGGAACAAATGGCACAAGTTTTCCAAAAACGAATGCAGCTCTTTAGTTCATCTCCCCCTTCTGTATCCCTGCATGCAGCACCTCCATCTCCACTCCCACATGGCACAGCTGTCCCTAAAGAACAAGATTCATTCACCAGTACCTTGCAGATCAAGGCTACAGGGTAAAACAAAGATCTGTTCTTTACAGTGTCTGCAGAGCTACTTTTATTACTTATTTTGATGACAGACAGGGTTAATGAAGTTCTTGCAGAGAACTCTCCCTTTCCTGGGCTAAATGCCCAAATTCTTTCAGGATTCACAAGACTTGTCTATTTAAATTGGGTCCAATTTTTTTTCCCAACAGAAAGGCCTGCACAGAATGTTCTGAAGAGAAGCTGGGAATTAACCTTTCAAGAAAATTATAACTAAATGTGCAAGCTCTGTATAAGAGACAAATCACATTTCCCACTGTATTCTGCCCTCTGTAACAATTTTCTATTGCTCTAATAAGCTTCAGTGTTGAAGCATAAACTCAGTGGTATCAGATTATTAAAAACCATGAGCTTACTCATGGAAACAAGAGTTCTGCCCAGGCTGCATTTCTTTCCCAATCTCCCCAATGCTGACACCTTATTAATACCTGTGAATAACACACTACAACTCATCAAAAGAAATTTTTCAAGTCCAGCAAAATCCAGGTGCAGCTATAAGTTGGAAGCCACGTGGCAAGGCAAGTGCAAAAGCAGAACAGTCCCTCTTCCTTTTCTGCTTCATTAGTGATGAAGCAGAAAAGCTAAAATAAGACATTACAGTCACTCCAAAGCACAAACCAGGGGAACTAAAAGAAATCCCAATAAGTCAGTCACAGAATAAGTTATTGCATACCTTAATACACAAAGAACTAAGTGCAAACACAGGTAGAGAACCATTCCCCACACTGTTTACTCTTGGATGGTAAAGTTCTTACATCTGACACACAATGTTATAAATTGAGTAATTGACCCACAAGGAAGTAAAGAGCTCAAGAGAGTTAAAAATTACCCTATAAATACCATAAAGATTAACAGGTTTGTAATACCCACCCAAGAAGCGCTTACTCTAAGTAGAATGATTATGAACACACAGCAAGAAGATTTACTCCATGGCCCTGAGCTCAGTATATACAGACTCCACAAAAGGCAGCACTGCTTCTTAATACACTGACAGCTGAGAGTCACTCCTTGGGCTTCCCAGCTGATTATAGGGTGGCACACGGTTGTGACTTACTTGGTTCCTTAAAATACAGTCATGTTTTTTAAAACCTTTTAATTGTTTCTTGGGGGGAGTTGTTACAATTTAGTATTTCTGAGACTCTCATTTTTTTACAACTCTGATAGAAGAGCTAATGAAACACCAGCAGCACAAAGAATTAATCAGAATCTCCATGAAAGAGGAAGGAATTTTTGTGTTCATGTTTGGTATTTGTGTGCCCTGAAACCCTACTCTTGGGGAAAGAAACTTAAAATACCTACAGCTTTTCTCCTCATCTCCTCACTGCAATGAGAGATTTGCTCCAAGAAGCAGAGCCCACCACAAACCCTCCAAGAAAGGCTTCACATTCAGAGTGTTCCTAGGAACACTTTTGCAGGAAACAGAATGTTCCAACAAGGAGAAAGCTCATGCCTTTTCAGGATGGCAGCAACAAGACACTGAAATTCCTGAAAGGAGCGTATTGAATGTACTTTGAAGCTGTCATCTGTGCTGTAGGTGGGCATTCCCCAATTACTGCACCCTCTGCAGGGACTTTCCAACTCCACAGTTTAAATATCACCAAGTTAAGAACAAAGTTACTCTCCCAAGCCAAAGGGGACAGCTGGCTCTAAGGAAAGAAGACAAATTGGAACTTCCATTATCCTGGACCACTTGAGGCAGAGACAGTGGCGGTGTGGGAAGTGAGCAGCAGCGAGCAGGGCTGGAGGAGCTCGAGCTGTGCCACCCCAGCTCCCCAGCTCTCAGAGGCAGCAGTCCCAACTACCCAGCACCCGCTTTTCCTCCCAGCAGGGACTGAAAACTCTCCACTCCCATGCACTCCAAAAACCATGAGTTTTTAACAGGCTGGTGGATAATTCCCACCTCACAGCAAGAGGGCTTCCCAAAGACCCAACGACAAAAGTGACTGGAGAACAGGATCTGTCACTGAGCTCTGCAAAATGAAAGACTTGCAAATCCTCCCCAGGGTGTGGAGCAACACCTGCTCTGTCAGCAGGCTGAGCTGGGACCGGGTCACAGCCTTATCAGAGCAGTTTCTGGTCCCTGCAGTACCACCCACGTGGTGAGGAGACCGTGATTCATCTGGAGACACTGGTGGAGGAGCACGGTGACAACAGCCTCCCCCGAAGGGACAGCACAACCAGTCCCAGAGAGTCCCACCACATCAAACAGCGAGGGTGTTTGGGCTCAAAGGTGGGAGGATGCACTGAATCCAGACACTGAAACCTCCCCTGGAAGGTCCCTCAGGTCTGCTGGCAGTGCTGCCTTGGCTGGAGGGAACACTCTGGCAGCCACTCATTTTGGAAGGTGCTGTGCAGTGCAAAATGTTATCACCCTGCTCTGAGGGGAATCTCTGCCCTTTTCTCCAGCCCTGCCACACTCGGGTTTTTCACCCTTGGTTCCTCCAGCTTGGCTGGTTTGGGAAGGTTTGAGTTCATTCACCCCCTATGTCCTCCTGCCACCAACACCACATCAGGAGCGGTCCCTGCCTGCTAACAGGGCTCACTTCCAGAAGGGGTGTCTGGAACAGCAGCAGCAGCATCTCCACACTTGGGAAATCAGCATTTCAACACCATTTCCAACTGATGTTATACAAATAACCCATCCATCCATCACTGAATTCAGAAAAAGCCTTTTACACCCTGGACTGGGATGAGCCCACCCAGAGGTGCAGCCACATCAAGGCTCAGGGAGCTGAGCTGAGCAGGGACCTCTGCTCCCAACAGGGAAAGCTCAACAGAGAGAACTGCTTCAGACTACAGCCCAAGCCAGTCAGTACTTGGATAAAATAACAAAAATAATTGCCTTCCTAAATCAAATGCATTGATCTGGCCAGACTGGTGCTCAAGGTCTGTCCAAGGGCAGGGAATGGACTGGAACATACTTTGATTCATCATCTGAAGCACAATTCAAAGGTTGGAGTCCAGAACTGGAGACCAAAGTCACTCAAAACAAATAAACACAAAAACTTTAAGAAGTAATTCAGAACTGTGAAATGCCTATAAATAGTCCATGGGGGTTAAACCAAGAAAGACAGCAAGGAAATCACTATAAAGGAGACACTGGACACCAACAGCAGCAACAACTTTGTCATTTAAAAAGAATAATCCTACCATCTTCTGCACTTTGTGATTTGACATGTCGTAACTATTTTAATAAGTTTATAATTGCCATGGTGAACTAGCTCATAGAACAATGAACTAGCACATCCAATTTATAATCCCAAACTTCATGCAGTTCTGTGCAAAACTCCATTTCTGCCATCTCAAGATCTCAGCAGAAAACACTCAACCTTAAACCTACTTTTTTTCAGACTTACTTATACCTGGACTCAACTAAAAATGTGGATTTGCTGATAGTTTCTAAACGACCTGACTTTCTTGGGTGAAACCCAGTGCAAGCACAGGACAGACAACACCACCTGATCTTACCGAAACCCAGCAGACTACAGAAGTCATGAACTACCTGCAAGGACTTTTTTTTTTTTTTAAAGATGCAATAAATAATACATCTGACTGCTCAACAAGCATCTGTGAGGCTTCAAGAATGCTTTGGAGTACAAAATTCCCAAGGTTGCATTCACTTACACCACTTGGTTTCAAATAGATACGAGTCTGCTGTCGGTTCACTTAACTGTGTAACAGGAAACTCAAATTTGACTAAAAGGTTGTATTACATTACTACAGGGTTTATATGGAAACCTTTTTAGAAGGAAGAAGCTAAGGGTTTTTTTCCTCCCCCATCTGCGACAGACAGCTGTTCACTGCCTGGAATCTCTGATAGCAGACACTTAAAGTAGCACCACGCTGAAGTCAATAATTTAGAAATTTAATTTCTTTAGTTGTACTGACACTGTAAAATTATTTGCAATTTATTGTATCATGCCATGTTATAAGCCATGTCACAAGATTTAACACTGGAAACTACATATGCTGTTTTAACTGAATAGAAAATGCAGCTTTTTGCTGAAATATTTTAAAATGTTAAAAAACAATCCAAGAGACTTCTCATGTCTGGACAGCAATGGCGCTTACAGTGAGTCCAGATGTTTAAATAGTTAGAACAGGTTAGAACTTGAAGTAATCTTGATTCAATTCAAGGTGCATATAAAAAATATGTCAAGATAGAAAAATACTTATCTACCTGTAAAAAGATCTGACACTTTCACAGGCCTCTGCATTTGAACCACTATTAAAAATAATTCCTTGTGCTTTTCTGGTTTTAAACAAAACTTTACTTCCAGGTTCTAGAACTGCCACTTGGTCACACACTCAGAACCTCAGTTCTACCCATCCTACATTTCAGCCAACTCCAGACAGCAGCTCCCAGCCTGGCTTTAGGAACACACACCTCCTCACCACCCCCAAAACCTGTGAGAAAAGAATTTAAAGTACTTTATGCAGTTTAATTTTCTATGTAATTTAGACACACTGCAGCAATTCCAAAAAGCACTATGACTTTCAAGTCAGACCTAAATCTAGATTTTGCATGCAAATGTTTTGGCTTCTGGGTTTTTTTCTTCAAAAAGAAATACACTGACTGGGCCAACATCACCTCTCAGTTTGAACACTTTGAACTCTTCTTTCACTCCTAGATACTACGTGTTCCTCCATTTAACTTTAGAGACACAGCTCTGCAGTGAAACACGGAATTCACAAGTGGAGACACCCAGGGTCCAGCCTGTTCCCAGGGCACCCATCCCAGTCCCCAAAAGCAGGCTGGGATCCCTCAGGATCCAAGGGAAAAGGCAAGGACACAGCCTGGGAAAGCACCACCTGCCCTTCCAGCAGCCACAAAGAGCCAAGCCCTCAACTCTCTTATTGAATCAAGCCCCTTTTGGCTCCTTGGTTTTACAGCAGTTCCCAGTGAGCTGAGCCAGCCACGGGATGGGGAATGCCAGCCTGGGAACACCAGGGGAAGCTCCAGCCCAGCAGCAGCTGAGTGGCACAAGCCCAGCCACTCAGAGTGCCTGGTGCTGACACACCGAGTGCTCCCCACTGCTCCCATCACTGGAGATAAGGTGCTCTTATCTGCCAGAGTGCTCCCTGACCTGCCAGGAGAGCAGCAGGGCCTGCCTGAGTACTGGCATGTGCTTGTACTGAGAGCTTTACAAAGGCTGAGTGCAATAAACACAGCTCAACAGCGTTTGGTAACAGAAAAAACCTATTTCCAAGGCCTCTGCCTCTAAGAGGACAGTGTTCCCTTTGCCCATTTTAGACAACCTTTAACTCCCATGTGATTCTGTCCTGGGAAAGGCCACTCTGCCCAGTCTGAGGAGTGTGGCACAGGCACAGCACCTCCTCTGCTACCATGCCTGTCCCACAACCAGGACAGAGCAGCTCACATTCTCTTGTGACATTTTCAGCATCTTCAGTGACAGTGGTATCAAGGTCATCATCATCAAGTATATTTCAGCTGCATGACTATTAAGTTTTTGCCTTCAATATTAAAGATTTTTTTCCTGCATCTTGTATTTATACTGGCTACAAGGACACATATCACGTAATTTCCTACAAACAGCCCAGTCAAGCACCTGGGGAGGTGTACACTGGGTTAGTCACCAGCTGCCCATAAAAGGTAAAACAGACTGGTTCAGTGAGTTTCCAAGGCAAATGCAGGAGTGTGTGTCATGGGCAGAACAGCCATTCACGACCTCCAGAACCATAATTCTGTGCTCAAACCATACAAAGCAACACGACCACTCTGTCTATACAAGTGCTGAGCTGCAGTAAAACTGTGGAAGTTGCAATTAGAAACAGGTTTGTTCAGTGGTGAAGGTGAGCCCAGCTTCTAAAATGAGGTTCCATGTACTTGGTGTTCTCATTGCTGAAGATCACCATGACCAACCTCCTCTGCAACAAGAACCTCTAAGAAAAGCAAGTTAGAATGACAAAAACTAAAGCAGAAGTTAGGCTATAAATTCATTTTCCCTAAGGACCCATCTAAGCTTTCATTTAGGACAAAGCAAATGTCCTACAAGGCCCAGATTTCCACTTTCGTTGTTTCATTTTTTAAATCATCCTGCAAGTACTTCCTCTGCTCCTCCAGCCACAGTTCCTTTTTTCTTGCTTTAAATTCGGACTGAATACATTTGATTTCTCCCACCTGCCCCAGCTGTTGGCTGCTGCAGCCACAGGGGTTGGTCTGTTCTGCCAGGTTGGTTGTTATTATACATTTTTCATAGCCTTGAGGTCAAATATATTTTGCATCACATAAAGGAAGAAAAGATGCTAAAATACATCCACTAATTAATCCTTTACACATCTAGAAAGCTGCAGGTGTTCAGGAAGGGGACTTGTTGGTAACCACCCCCATTTTACAGCCAAGAGAGCAGAGGCAGAGCAGGAGAAAAACTCACATGGGCATTTCTGGTTCCTACCCCCATTCAAACAAAAATATTCATTTTACTCTGAGCAAACAACAGCTCATTCAATATGTAAAAACCTCTTTCAAGCCATTGCAAGAGCCCTTCAGACTAACAGGTAGGTGTGAATAAAGCCTAAAAATACGCTGCATGAGAAGCATCAGAATCACTATTTTCTCCAGTACAGCCTCAATAATTGCAAGAAATGAGAAAAAGCCAGTGTAGGCTCAATATTTTCAATGTATAATTCAGTGTTATATAGACTGACATAAAACTTTTCAGGCAGGATCATAGAGGGCAAGTACTGCAAAAAAAAATCTGTTTCCCAATATAGGCTTGGGGTTCAAGTTCTTCATCTGGTTTTCTCCCAACGAAATGAACACTGAAGAATTTGAAAAGGTATATAAAAACATTCCAATTATGCATCCATCCTCTCTCACAAAATACCTATTTGTCAAAAGACAGAATTCCAGAGGAAGGAGGGGAAAATTAAACAAGCAGAAACATTTTATACATCACAGGTGTTAAGAAAGCAAAAATTTGGTTCTGATCTGACAACTCCTCTGGGGTGACAGCAGTCACTCACATTCCATCTACAATCTCACTTCCCACAGAAGATGCTCTTTTTCCATCATAATAAAAGTTTCTCACAGCTCCCATTTTTTTAGGTCTCTAAGACTCAGAGCCAGAGGAAACAGGCAGCAACAGTCTTATCTAAAAGCAGTTCCTTCTTTTTTTCTGCTGTTGCTTAACAGAATATGACTGTCACAAAGAATGTCTACAGGAAAAAAATAACAGTGGAAAGAGCTTGACTCAATGTCAAGAGATGTCTCAAATGTGAAAGCTGTATAAATGCTACAGAAGTTAAACGGTTGCTTATAGTGATTCACCAAAAAAATGAACTTTTAAAGGAGACACCGAGCTGACAGCAAGACAGCCACAATGTGTCAGGAACTTGCATCACTGGACTTCTAATTGCTACAATATTTCCTATCAAGCTACTTCTCCTGCAATAATGCCATAGGCAATCACCATGGGCAGAGCTATTCCATGTGTGCGAACAGGCAGGCAAACAGATGGGCTCAGAAATCCACCGTTATTCTAACCAAGCATAAATCACACTTTGGAGGGAAAAGATGGTATTTGATAGTTCAGCTGCAGCATGTGCTCTCTCCAAAGCCATGTGCAATCCTCCGGCACCGGGGGTACCGCGGGCTCCCACCTTTGGAGAGAGAGCGGCAGAGCGCAGCCCGGGACCGGGAATGGCCGGGATGGCTCTCAGGAGACCCCAGCAGCCGGGCAGGGTCTCGGGGCCTCCCGCACAGCCTGGGGCTCCCTGCGCCAGCCCCGAGAGCCCCACCGAGGAGACAACCGAGCACATCCCGGCCTGGGGGCAGCGGCACTCGGAGGGGCGCGGGGCAGGAACGGCTCCTGCGGGAGCGTGGGCTCGGAGCAGAGCCGCTGCTGAAATGGAAACCCCCCAAACCTCCCCAAAGCCTCCGAGCGACACCGGAGCGCGCAAACGCTCGTGTTTGTGTCGCGGTCTCAACTTTGCTCAAGTCGCAAGGCCGCCGCTCGGCCCGTCCGCCGGCGGCGGGGCTGACCCGCCCGGTGCCGCTCCCGGCCGCTTCCCGCTCCCGCCCGGGCACGTGCGGACCCCGCGGCCCGGACCCCCCGCTCCCGCACGGCCCCGCCGCTCGATCCCCCCCGTCGCCCCTCGCTCGGTCCCGCGGCCCAGCCGGGGCTGCCCGGAGGCGGCGCGCGGGGCCGGGGCCCGCGGCGGGCGGGCACACACGCCCGGCGCGGCGCTGGCGCGGCCCGGCGGAGCGCAGGGCCCCGTGTGCTCACCTGCGGCGCGGCGGAGGCGCGGCGGTGCCGGCGCGGGGGCGCGGGAGCCCCGCAGGACCGAGCGAGCGGCGCCGCGTCCCGCACGGAACTTCGCCGCGCGCGCGCCCGCCCCGCGCTCCCGCGCACGCGCCGCCGCTCGGGCGCGCGCGCCGCCGCTGCCACGCAGGCCGGGCGGGGGCCGCGCGCGGGGGGCGGCGCGTGCGCGCTCGGCGCCACCTGCGGCCCCGCACCTGGAGCGGCCCCGGCGGCCCCGGCCCCGGCACCGGCCCCGCAGCGCGGCGGGGCCCCGCGGGACCGAAGGGCCGCCCGGCACTGCCCCCGCCCCGGCACCCCCCCGGGCCCGGGATCCTCTCCCGCCCGAGCTGCGGGAGGCCGGCCGGGGCCGCTCGGCTGGGAGCGGGACCCCATCGCGGGTCCGGCCCAGGCGTTTCGCAGCCTCGGGCCCCAAGTGCGGCGCAGCCGAGTTCCTGCACAAACCGGCCTGAACGGGTTTGGCTCCAAAATCTGTCCGGCTTTTGGGATAGAAAATCCTCAGTCTGCAAATTAAGACATGAGTACTCGACCTAGATTGAATTTGAACTTCAAATTCAACAGGTTTTTTTCACAAGTGAACACGAACGTGGCAATAAACCCAAACCAAACGAGCGAGGCTCAGCAATGGTCCCTGTGCAGCAGCGGGGCTCGGGACCAAGGCAATTGCTCCTATTTTGTCAACTGTTGTCACTTTTGTCAAACTTTGGTGGAGATGTTTGCTGGTACGACTGGAAGCTCCCAGCGCTGGCACAGCACAGTGCTAACAGCATCCCTAGAGCCCTGGAGCAGCTCACAAATGAAACACACTGTGCCAGCAAAAGCACCTTTGCTGCTCTAACCATTTCCATGCAGCCCTTTGCTAGTAAACATACTACTTTAAAGTGCTTTTTGTTCTTTTTAATCAGTCCTGTAGGGCAGACGAGTTGAAGTGCCCCGGCAGTGAGCAGGGAGCCAGCGCCAGCAGGAGGGGAAGGTCAGCCCCGTCCGGCTGGGCTGAGGCCGGGCACCCGCCATGGGTGAGCCCTGTCCTTCGGGACCGCGCTGTGGTTTCAGCGGCTGCCCATGCCCCGGCCTCGCTGTTCCCGATGCCCCAGGTGTGCCGCAGCTGTCAGAGCAGGCAGTGGCACACGGTGCCGCCCTGCCCCGCAGCGCCGGGGATTTGCTGCCCGCGCCTTCCCGGGAGCAGCGGGAAAGGCCCCGCTCTGCGTTCTCTGCCCCTGTTCCAAGGAAATGCCTGAAGCCCTCGTGGCGTGTTGCTGCTCTGTCCCCTCTCTCTCGACTGATTGCATCACCTCCACCTACACCAGAGCTGGGGGGAACCTGCTGCCCAAGACATTTCGGTTCAAATAAGTCACTTTTTCCAGCAGGCTCTACTTACATACCTCAGAATAATTCTGTGTTTTACAGAACCTGAAACATGATGGCAGATCTTTGCTCAAATGGCTTTTATCCATAGAAACTCATACTTTTAGGAAAACCTTCTTGCTAAAGCAGTGCCACCTCCAGCATCCAGAGAGACCAGAAACTGCTGTGGTTGTTTGGGAAGATTTTAACTGTTTCTTCTGGAAACATCACTCAGTTTTGGTTTTGTTATAAAGCTGTTTACACCTATCTAATAGAAATTCACTGTGCTCCGTTTGGGTGAATACAAACAAGATCCAGGGCTTGAGTTTCTGATACATTTAAGAGCCAGTGAAAGTCGATTCTCTCTCCTGGAGCATTTCTGATGGCGCAGAGTTTCTCTCCGGGGTGCAGATGCCTGCACAGCTCTGCAATGCTTCTCACTAGAGACAGAGCAATAGACACAACAGATGGAAACTAAGAGGCCACCTGGTTTTAAAGCAAATCATATCATCAATCTATCAGTACAAAATCTGAAACATGGGAAAGTGCTTAGAGAAACAAAATTAATTCAATTTTTTTTCTCCAAACTCAATTTTCCCGAAGTCTGTTGATGTACCATTTGCAAAAATGCATTTCTTTCTCTTAAAATGAGAATGTCAGTGGATTGAGGTGGAAGAACTTAAGTGCTTTACATCAAAACAACAAAGAAATATCTATTGTTAGGCTGCCATAAGTTACCGTCTTTCTATTCAGTAAAGCTGCTTTTAAAAATCTGCTACATTCTTGTGCACAGCTCCAAGATCCAGGTTTTTCATGGCTAAATTAGACAGACCAGACAGAATTAATTTAAATTATCAACAGCAATTCAGTTAAGAAAGAAAATTAAATTTCCTCAATTAAGTCTTGACAGAAATAGACTTTTGTTCATATCTGTGCTACAGTTCTGTGTGAAATTCTCTTTCAAACAACCCCTGAAGTGAGAATTTTCAGATTCTTATGTGTTTCGGGGTCTGTAGGAACAGCCACAGATCAAGTCTCCTGAAGTGTAAAAAATGTATTTTATACACACTCATCTAAATGAGGGTTGCATCATTCACAGATCCCAGCTAATCATTTCATTTAATCAGTTAATTATTTTATACAGTTCAAGGATGGGTTGATGTACATCTTAATCTGCACTTCTTAAAATCACACTGATTCAATTGTCCAAAGGAATTCTTAGTAGTTACTGTAAGCCTGTAAGGAATGGAGAATTACCTAAATAAAAGTATTTTAAATAACTTATTTTTCAACCTAAAACACAAAGAAATCACCTTTTATGCCTCTAATGCATTTATAGCCGATACTCACAAGGTTGTAGAGCACCCACAGCCTCCTCACTATTTACAGCCCAATGCTGTAGCACTGACCCACTGGGAGTGAGGCCACTTCATAGTAATTGATCCAGCAGAGCCAAGCACAGCAAGGGAGCACTGTAATATCAGGGGCTGAGAGCATTAAACCAGGCACATTCCTGTGTTACTTGTACAAGTCCGTTTTGGGAAAACTAGAATGATCTTGACCCAAATCTTTAAGGATTTTAAATCAACATACAGTCAATTTGATTGATTTGCTTTATTCTGGGAGCTAAATGCAACTGTCACTGTATCCTTCATCCTCAGTCCATTATCAATAAATTCCTGGCCTTACTGACTTAATATATACCTATTGACTTATTTATTTTCCATTCCTAACAGCACACAGAGAGCAGACTGCTAGAAGTTATTTTTCAGGGGAGGAAAAGCAACACAAAAAACCAACCAAACAAACAAACAAAAATAAAGACATTCCCAAAATAACCTTCTTCTTCAAATGGGAATTGTGGAGTTTAAGGAGAGCCAGTCTTCCAGCAGTAGCTGGAGAAGCCAGGCTGTGGATTCCTCCTTCCACAGGCAGGGCTGCAGCTCCCTCCACGCAGGCTGAGTTCCACAGAGCGGCTGCAGCCTGCACGCTCCGGCTCAGATTTCCATAAGGTTGGGTCCCAGAGGAAGCATTAATGCTGAAGGAATGCATACCAGCGTGGAACGAGGCGAAAAGGCAGCACAAAATCTCTCCAACAGATTGCTCACAGAAACACCTCTTTTGTACCATATTTAAGATCTGTAGATTGATCTCATGAGCATTTGTGCAGCAGTTTAGTCTCAAACTGATAAGCGTGCTCCGAAAGGAGAGAAACAGAATCAAGGGAGATTAAAAAGCGTTGGTGTTGGGGCAGATAAGGAACCGAGAGCCACCACGTGACTCAGAAAGCTCCAGCCCGGCCGCCTGCAGATCTCATCAGGGAACCAGATGTGACCAGTGGCAGAATATCCTTCTCAGCGTGAGATCTGGAGGATGTGATTGCCATCCAGGAAAGGGGAGATGGGAAAGTATGATGGGGAAAATGGCCTTTTTTATAGAGTTTAATTGCTTAGAAGAAAGACACGTTTTCCTTTAAAGAAGAAGGGATGCTCAAAAACAGGCTCAGGAAGGTGTCTGGAGGAAGGAGCAGAAGGATTTTTCACACGGACAGAAAACTGAAAATCGCTTCCTCTTTTCTGGTGGTTGTGTGTTTGAAATGACGAAGTGGCAGCAAACAGTTCTCATTCATTTCTCTGGTCAGCTGAAACCAGGGTGGGGCAGTGCAGAAAAAGTGGAAGAGGCCTGTTGTCCTCTTCTCATAGAGCAGGAAATTGTGCATTTTCATTCATGAATTTGTTCATTGTCCTGCATGGAGAGGACAGCTGGGAGAGATGTTCCATCCCAGTGGAGGGAACACCTTGGCCTTAGCACACTCTCGCTGGTACCTACACCACCCCAACTGCAGACAGTTACAGCATGAGCTCCACTTTGCCTCACAGGGGCTGTGGGGCAGCTGCTACTGTTGCTTTTGTGGAAGGACAAGTGGAAGATGGAGTTTTTTAAGCTCCCAGTCTTGGGGTTGCAGCTCATTTTGGGGCGAGGAGGAGGAAGAGGAAGTTTGCTGTACAGAGTTGGAGCTGAGACGCAGAGTAAGCTATGTGTCCTGCACACACAGGTAGCATTCACTGTGCTCTTGAGAGAGAAAGGGTTGTGGATGCCTTGTCTCAGCCCCAGCAAAAGGTTTGGAGATGAAGCCTGTGCCCTCAATCTGTATTCCAGCAGAGCAGAGAAGCAGTGCAGGGAGCAGCGTGCTGGGGTGAGGCCCCCAGCAGCCTGTGCTGCCAAGCAGATGGGCTGCCGTGTTCTCAATCAAGTGCAGTTTTTAAGGTCATGCCTAGATAATGAGCGTCACAGCACCCAAGCCTACAGATCATGAATAAATGGATGAATATTGACTCACGCGCTTTCCTTCCTGCAGCTCCGTCCCTGGAGCTGTCCCTCTGCTCCAGCTGTGCGAGTCTGGAGCTGCCACTAAGCCCTGGTGTTAGAGCTCACCCTGCCCTTGCTGCTGGGCTTTGGAGCACCTTCATTCAGGTGCCTCCCTCTCACTTCTCCAGGCCGGGTGTGAATGTGGCTCACTGGGGCCGCAGAGCAGCAGGATAACTGCAGAGCCCGGGCCCAGGTGTGAACTCAAACCATATGTTAAGCTGATAGTGAAGATAAACCCTTCTAAGTACTTCATTATTGTGTAAGCAAGACACAAGCTTTATTGCTCTGTCTCCCTGTTTTCTTAATGAACTGCCTTAAGTAGATCCCTGTTTATACAGTTTATATAGTTTATATAGTGTCCCTGGTCATTAGTGAGGCTCAAATGCCTCCCCTTGAGCAGCCAGAGAAGAGGAGAGAAGAAAGAAATAGAGTAAAGAGAAGGAGAAAGGCAATTGAAGCCAGATTGAGCAGCTCTGGCTTTAACAGTCCTAGGCCCTGCCCCTGTTTGTGCTGACATTCCTCCTGGTGACCCTTTCCAAGAGTTCCGGGCGAGTTTCACAGGAATGCACAGCTCTGTCTCCGTCAGCTCGCCTTGTTATTCCAAAGGAGCTGGCACAGCTCCCCAGCTTTCACAGCCAGATGTTAGGAGGGTGACCCTGCCAGACACTGCAGGCATGCACCTTCCCATTCCCAGCCCCTTGCATGGGGAATAGTTTCTGAGGAATCTATTCTGGGTAATACTTTTCTTTTGTGATTTGTTCTCTTCCTTTGCTCTGAAGATTGATTCATAGCACCAATGCTGTATCATTTCACAGCTAAGGAAAGTGGGATGAATTTTGCTATAAACTTTAATGGCAGCAGGACAGATTGGTAACTGAAGGATTTTTGGGTCCTACTCATGAGTCAGGACCCAAGCTGTGCTTGTTGTTGTGAAAAAAAAAGCCAGGACAAAAGGAGACTCCTGCCCAGAGAAAGCTGTGGGTGGTTTTACATTTCAGACTAATCATATGGATCCACAGAGACAAAACAATGCAAGTGAAAAATGAGGCACTGTTGGTAGCAGAACACACAGGGATCATACAACATCAACAGCTCTTCTTCCATCTTTTCTTTGCCTGCCCCAGGTGTTCCTGTCGCTCCTGGACAGTTCTGGGGATGCCCACACCGAGGTGCAGAGCCAGGGCCCATCCTCTGGCAGAGCAGCCACACATCACTGCACACTGACTGACAGCACAACAGCTTTATGATCATAACCTCATGGCCTGTGTGCTGGGGGACAGCCCACAACCATTTCAACCTCCAACCTTCTTTCTCTTCTACTGCTGCTCGTAGTTTTGAACTAAACTATAAATTCTGTGGGACAAAAACTTTGTGCATTGTAGGAGCACGTTGGATTCCTGACCACTGTTATGCTTTCCAAGAGCTACTGCACTGCAAATACTTACAGTATGTCTCAGAGCTAATGACTTGTAAGTTCACTTAATTCATCAAGATGTCAAATGGAGATTGCATGTTAGCTCAAAACTAGCTGGGGTGAGGTGGAAATAGTGTCAGTTAAATTTAATACCATCTTACGATGGTAACATTTAAACATTCAAACAAATTACAAATTTAACCTTTAAAATAGTATTTTGAAAGGAAGTTAAAATAATTGCAGAGTGTAGCTCCTAAAGTTGAAGTGCTTTCTGCTCCTGCACTGAGAGGTGCTGCAGAAATGCAGAGCATTATGTTTATTTATTAATAATCCCACAAAGAAATTTTCATGATCGCCACTGGGGACTGTCTGACAGGTGACACAGGCGACCTTCTGCCAGGAGTGACATCTCTCCCCTACAATTTACATTCTCTAAATGATTTGCGATCAAATTACTTACAGCACAAATTAGTTTCTCTCCCCACTGTTCACTCCCACAGCACCATATTCAACTGTTTGTTCCACAGGGCCATAAAAATAATAATATGGAAAGTCAGTGCCTCTGCTTCCAACATGGAAACAGTGCATTGGCCAAGAGATCGATTCCTGCACTCATTTTCTCAGGCACTGGGATTTGCATCTGGGGGAGATGCAGGTCATTGGCTGGAAAAGAGCATCCTGGGTTCACATTTTGATTGCACAACCAGATAAACAAACCAAGTGTCCCAATTAGAAGGAAGAAAATAATCAGCATTCGGTGGTAAAGGAATGGAGCAGACTAAGGAACAGCTTTGGAACAGCCAAAGAACAAACCCCAGACATTTACTGGGTGTTAGGGAGACTGTAACAATCAGTGGCAGGGAAATGGTTAAATAATGGTTAATATATTAAAGGTGCAAAGGGTCTCCTGACCTCTGCCACTGTCAGTTCTGTCAATGGGCCAACAGACGCCAGCAGAATAATTATGGCCTATATTTAGATTATGGATGCATCAGACAGGGTGAAGGTTGAACATGGGGAACATGGTTGTTTGCAGTTCATTAGTGATAGAAGCAGCCAAGGGTGGGAGGAGGGCACTGAACTGGATTCATCCCACCTGGAGTACTTGTGCTGAGCTGCATAATGTCAGGGAAAGAGATCTGATTAGATGGGGAAACGAAAGCAATAAACAACTGTGCTCAGCCTGTCACACCCAGCAAGGCCAAGGAAGGAAAGAAGGAAGGAAGAAGGGAAGGAAAGAGTAGAGAAAGCAAGAGCAGGCTCTGGCTCTCAGCCATGCTGCTCCTGCAGCAAGGAATGCAGCTGAGACACGGGGTGGGAATGAAGAGCTGGGAGTCCTGTGCATGTGATGATTGTGGGGTGTGTTTGCACACATGTGTGTCACACACAAGAACCTCAGGAGTGCTCTGCAGCTGTGCCTGTGCATCCTGTAGCCGCTCCCAGCCCCTGTCCCTGGGGTGGGGAGGGTGCTGTGGCTGGCACAAGCTGCTCTCCACGGCACACAGGCAGGTGCACAGCAGTGAGATGGGGAAGGACTGTGCTGACCCTGCTGCCAAAGGCCTTGGGGTGCTGCTGCACAGCTCTCCATCTACTGCTCCGTCAACACAACTATTAGTAAATGACAAGTCAGGTAAAGAAGAGGCTGCAGGGAATGTAAAATGGAAACCAGATGCCACAGCATCACATTAATTCTTCAATGCAGACTATAAATGACTGACAGTTTCCTATCATACTGACTACAGAGGGCCCCAGTCAAATGGCTGGCAAAGTTTCTTTTGAGACACTGGGGATAATGAATTCAGAAGTTTCTGAACAGCTGCCTTTCATGGATCATTTGGAATTTGCGATGCAAATATGAAAAATCCATGTTAAATGCCCTCAACTAATTGAGTGGAGAACAGCAAATACAAAAGAATAGATCGCTGACCTTGGTAAAAACAGCACAAAAGCCTTAATCTGCCCAGAGAGACCAAGAAGGGAACTGAGAAGTAGGAGAAAGCAGAAGCCTGTATGCTCTCCCTCAGGTTCCTAATTCTGCTTGCCAAGAGATAAATACAGACTTTCCTTTTGGGATTATCCAACAGCACCTACCTCCCTTCCCTACAACCCACAGCAGTGGAGAAGGAGCGGGTGGGGAGCTCTGACAAACTGCCAGTGTCAAATTTGACAATTCAAGGCAGAATCTGACACTGAGAGTGAAGAGACAACTGTTACAGGGTAGCTGTTAGCAAAGGTGGAGAGGTGGGTTTTAACAGTTGAGAAGGCACAAGATAAAAGAAGAAAGGCAGGGCTGGGTGGGAGTGGGGCGAGTGAGAAGCAGGACAGCTCAGACCCCTGGGGTTACAACAGTGCTGCTCACAGGCAAGGATGACATAGAAAATGCAACACTGGCAAAACTGAAAACAAGTGACAACTGTGGCTTTCTAGGACGACATGGTAGAGCTGTTCACCTTGGAAAAACAAATTCATGTTGCCTGTCTGTACATTGCAAATCCCTAACATTAGTCACTAGCTAGGTGTATGCTCCAAAGGTATTTATTGTTGATCATCAGCTGCCTGGATGAGGGGCTGTTTCTGCTGAGCAGGCTGGGCAGATAAGACATTGCTCTCCCGAGGCTCCCTGTATGGAAAACAGCAGCAAGGTCCAGTGAGCTAGCAAGTCTCCCCAGTTGCAGTTTTCCAAAATTGGAACGTCGTGTCCGCTGGGCTGCACATACCAGCTCTGGTCCTGTCAGCTGTTTCTCACTTTATCATCGTGCTTCTTTGAGGGAGACCAGATAACTGCTCCTGTGTTGCTGCAGGCACCGCCACACCTTTCCCAGGTTGTGTCTGTGAGGAGCAGCAGAACAGAAACACTGGAGACAGAAGAGGCCAATCTATTATTTATACTCAGCTACTCCCCTTGGGCCTGAACAAGCAAAAAGCTCTCTTTAAAGGCTTATAGTTCTTGGTCAGGTTCCAAGAGAGACAAAGGGATGTTGTAAAAAGAGTTTCATATGAGCTTGGTAAAACACTCTCCTAGGGAAGAGGCAGCAGGTTTCCTTTGTGTGGGAAGGCAGGAGGTAGACGATTTTGTTTAAATTTACATTCACAATGAAAGATTTTCCTGTGTGTTTCAATGGCTCTCATTCAAATTTACATTTCTTTGAGCAGTTTTCTGCATTTGTAGGGTTTCTGTGCCATTTCTAAAGCAGCAGCCCTGTTTCATGCCCTCTTAAGTCTGTACCACTCAGGAAGTTGAAAGTGCTGACTCAGCTCTCTGGAGAGCCTGTCTGTGAAGCATCACTGTCCTCACTGTTTGCAGTTCTCAGATGTGAATAACCACAGAACAAAAATGTTTTGGTGCCCCTGGCTCAAATGCTGGGCAGATATGGGGCTTTCTTTTAAACCGGAAGGAAACAGGGAGGTACCACAGGGGTGCCACTGCTGCTGAAAGAAGAGCAAAGACAACTGAAGCAATCGAGTATTGGGAACAAGCAGCGTTGCAGTCAGGTGTTGTGCTAGAGGCCTGGGAAAATACTTGGAACGTGCTTTTGCTCCACTAGTTTCAGCCAAGATTTAAATGCCCAGAAAGGATCTGGAAGGTTGCCAAGACAACAGCGTTTCTGAAAACCGCAATGTTCAGGTTTGGGTGGGGATGAGGAACATGTTCAAGTCATTCCGCGCTATCTGGAGTCACAAGGCAGCAAGAGAGCACATGCGGTCGGCAATGCCCAGCAGGAACCGACGCAGCCGGCACAAAGTTCTATTATTCCTTTTACTCTGCACAAACCACATGTTTTTCATTAGGTCCAAATTGTAAAAGAAAATATATACATATTAAACCAAATACCAGAGTTGTGTGAACGTGTGTTTGGCAGTTTGCGTTCAGGTTACAAATGCTCGCAGTGTATTTCACAAAAATGCTGTTTTACAAGGTTGCGATCCGCAGTCAATAATGCGAGACGTGCCATACTCTCAACCATCATTTTGGCCCACACTTCCTCAAAAAGCAAATAAACAAAGTAAACTAAATCATCCTGCACTTCAACAGCTTGCTTGGTTGGGTAGATTAGTGCCTGGGAACAAAAGGGTTCATGGATCAGAGACCTCTTTGGTTTCCTGAATGTTTTAAGCCTGGCTTCCTAAGGACGCAAGACTCCTGCATTCTCACCATCCATCTGTCATCTCCCCCCAGCTCCTCCACCCCCATCTTTTTAGCTCACTGGCCAATTTTAAATAATTTTATGTAATTTGGCAAGCAGCTGAAAGAGGCTCCAACACTGAATTCAGTTTGCCAAAGTTTGTAAAAGATCAGTGGACTAGAAAGCAATGAGGTAGATGAGTGTCCGTGCTGAGCCCCGCGGCCGGGAGGGCACGGCCGGGAGGGCACGGCCCGGACCCCAGCCCCAGGGAACAGGGGACCCGTTGTGCCCAGCAGGGCGGTGTCACACGCACACATCAGGGCACTTGTCACGGGAACAGCGCTCCCGCCGCTGCCTTGGGATGTGAGATGCTGCCGGCCCTTCCTCCCAGCATGCTGCTCCCTGGCATTGTGCACGGCCTGGATTTCACTGTTGAGAAATCGCTGAGAACAAGCAGTAACTGTTGAGCAGCAATATAAGCGAAGGTGGTGTTTATGCCATAAAAGTATGCTGTGCTGGTGAGACATGTATAGAAGGAAGCAGGATCTGGGAAGTGATTGTTTTATGAGGGACTGACTTTAAAATGACTCATTTAGCACAAAACAGCAATTGTGACTTTATTAAAAATCACCATGTTCTGGAGTGAACTCCTTGGCTTGGTTACATGTGCTGCCAACTTCAGCTTCATCAGAAAATAGGTCTTGCTGAATTCCCATGGAAAAGTCCTGGAGTGGCTCCCAACTCTGTCTCCCTCTGCGGGGATGGTGCTGGCACCCCTACTGCAGGGCAGCAGGGCCAGAGCCTGATCCTGCCCTGGTGCAATCACATCTGCTGCTTTTGGAACAGCTTCCTGTTGTTATTTTTGTTCCTCCGCATTCTTTAGGTACATTTGGTGCAGTGCTCAGACACTTCAAAGTGCTGGTATTAAATAAAGTATTAAAAAAACACTTACTTGAGATAAAAATCAGACTTCTCACGGTTTCAGGATTTCAAGCTGCAGCCCCTTCCCCACCACTGCCAGTGGCTGTGGCCCACACCAGGGCAGGATGCTCAGAGAACACAGAACCCAGGGAAAGCAAATGTGGGAGAAAGGGGACTTCTTGTAGTTGAGTTTCCACAGCCTTTAAGAGGATCCAACAAATTCCAATATAAAACAGACTACTTCACAGTTTAAGTGTATGGACTTTACATGGCAAATTAAACTGCATTGAACTGCTTTCTTCTCTCCCTTCCCCCCAAAACAGGTTTTGGGGATGGAAATCCTGATCTAAACTAAATCCCAAGAGCCTGACAATCCTTCTGCAGAACTTCCCTGAGACGCTGGGATGTTGCCAGCTTCAAGAGATGGAAAGGAAGATTGCCAGGTCACAGGGCATGCCACAGATGGGATTTGACTTCTGAGCAGTCTTTTAATTTAGGCCTGGAACAAGATTTATTTCTATCTGAAATCACAGAGAAAGAAAAAGATAGAGGGCTGTGGGGATGAGGCAGGGAGATGTGAATTCAGATAAGACAAATTTCATCTGAAGTGTGTAGAATATTCCTGTGAGGCTTCTAGTTTCCATCTCTGTTTTACAGATTAAGAAACTAATGCTTCAAGTTAAAAATCCATGCTAGCAGAGAGAATATTAGCAGAGGGAAGACTAAAGACATGCAAGTCCTGCCGCCCAGCTTTAGGGTCTGAGCCTCCTCCTCCCCCACACAGGGAGGATGGGGCAAAAGGAAGAAATTTTGTGTTATTTTCTGCTTGTACCAAACGAGGCCTCCACAACTGGAGATGCACCATGGGGTTGGCCTTGCACACGCATTAGGCAGGAGAGGTCCAAGCAGCAGCCACAGAGGCTTGCCCAGCACAAGAGGCCTCAGCTCAGTGAGAGGGATGGGTATGTCAGTCCTGCCCCCTGGAACAGTTTCACCAGCTACCTCTGAGGCACTGCTGCTCCTACTGTGCAGCACCTCACCCAGAACAAGCTGGTCTTCCCAAGTGCTTGTCATTTTCTCTTTGGTCTCCTCCCCTCTCAAACCAAACCAAACCAAACCAAACCAAACCAAACCAAACCAAGAAACAAAATTGTTTCCCCGTAGGCTGGAGACATAAGTGCAGGCTGCAGGCAGCACAAAGCTAATGAGTTCAAATCCCAGCTCCCCACACACCTGTGAAGAATGAAAATAAAAAGAGAAGGAGCACAAGTGGGGGCACCTCTAGGAGCCGGAGGCCACTCCTGGTCCAGTGGTGTTGGTGGCAGGACCCTGCCCCAGGATGCCACACTCACTTCACAGTAATGTCTTACCCTGAAGCACCTTAAACATCAGTTAAACATCAGCCTTTGTAGCACTGCAGTGCAGATGGTCATTGCTGTCCCCATATCACAGCTGTACAAACCAGGGTGCTGGGTACAACTGGGAATTTGTCTGTGCAGACCATGAGGTTTGTCAGGGCAAAGACACAGGTGGCTGTGCCCACCCTGCTTTGCTGCTCCCTTCCCTGTCAGCTGTGGCCCCTAAGGTTCCAAAGCTCAGCCAAGGAACTCAGTTCCTTCCTTCTGTTAGTGGCAGTGACTGGTCACCATGGCAAATTTAATGTAGAGGGAGGAAATTAAAATGGCTCCTTTCCATTTTGGAATAGCAGGAGCCATGTGAGACTCAAATTAGACCAGGGGTAGCAACGTGCCACCACCTGCCCTGTGAACAGCACAGCTCACGGGTGCTTTCCACACCAGGAGCCACAGAGCTCCCCACGGGAGAGACACCTGAGCCAGGACCAGCCGTGGATGGAGCCAGGGACCAACACCTCATCTCCTATCCCACTTCAGATCCCTGTGAAGTCCTGTACCTCACCCTGTCCCACAGGACACCACCTAAGAGCAGCTTTACAGAGGAGTCCTGGCAGTGATGTGTTTTAATCACTGCAGAGCCCTGAAAGTCAGTGGGAGGAGAAACATGTTCCTACAGCTTTAGATGGTGCTTTCCAGAAGCGTCTCTCACTTTTCTGCTGGCAGCTTAGATTCCTATTATTTTGCCTGTTTGGCACATCTGGAGAGGAGGGGAAGCCGCCTCCTTCCCCTGCCCTTGACTGGCCAAGCGGCTGCCAAGCCCTGCAGGCCACTGGAGTGACCAGAGGAACGAGGGGCTCCCACTGCCCTTGCAGACACCCAGCTCCACGTCCGAGCTGCTCATTGCCCTCCCTGCCCTCCCAAGGGTCACCTTTCCCCACTCCTCAGCCACAAGCCTGACACGTGTCATACTGCAAGTTGGCAAACTTTACAGAACACTGGAGCACCTCTCCCACACCCCAGGCTGACAGGGACATTTTTCTGCTCCACAACATTCCCAGTCATGTCCCGCTGAGCTCTGCCGTTGTGGTGCTTGGTATTCATCAGAGACCGTGAATATGCAAACCCCAGGAACAAAGACACAACACCCACACCCACATGCCAGTGCCTGGATTAAGACAGAATCCTTTAGGTCCTGCAGCCAAGAGTGGATGGGCGCTGAAATTCCCCGGAGCGCCGCGCATGAACCCCTTGAGACACAGGGTTGGGAGATCCAGTTACCCACTGGACAGATTCCCCTCGGCTGGTCTGCCCAGAGGGCAGGACACGCTCCTGGATTCTTGCTGGCAGCAGCTGGTACTGGTGGGAGTTAACCCTTTCCTCCACATGCCCCCAGTGCCACCTCTGCAGCCGGTGCAGCGCCTCAGGCTGGGGCTGTCCGGGAGCCCTGGGGCTGTCCGGGTGCCACCGGCTGGGACTCTCCGTGGCTGCGGGCTGGGGAAGCCCCTGAGCCGTGCCAGCCAAGCGGTGCCTCCCCGCAGCGTTCCTGCCCGGGCAGCGTTCCCCAGCTTGGCTGCTCTGCATTTACTCACCAGGAAATGTCTGAGCTTCACGGAGCTGCAGAGCTCTTTCTGCGGCCGGTTGTTAACCAGGGCAGGGCTGCGGAGGGGGGCACAAGACGAGCCGGGGGTGTTCACCCAGGACCTGTGCACATTCAGCCCACAGCTGACAAGGGGCTAAAAAATTCTCGATGCAAACAAGTGGGACTCACAGCCCAGCCCCAAAAGCCAGCACAAAGCCTGGCAGGAGCTGGACCCCATGGGGGGGCAGGATGCAGAGCCCAGAGCTCAGAGCAGCTGCCTGTTTCCTCAGGGAGCTGAGCCGGAGCTCTGGCCAATGTGCCTGATTTCCCTCTCATTTATTTTAGATTTTCAGCAAGACATTTCCACAGCTACTCCCGATGTACACCAGCGGGAATAAACGATGGTCCAGGCCCCTCCTCCCAGAAGCCTGGCTGGGGTTCCTCAGATTTCTTCCTTACAGAAAGCATTGAGGGTCCATTTTTTCCCTGTTAAATCATCCGATTTTTTTGGCTTCCCTTTTGAGAGGAATTCTTTCTTTCTTTTGAATTAATTTTGCTCAGTTCCAGCACGGACCCATGTTTATGAAAGGGGCTTATGAGCTGTAATGTTAACTAGCCTCAGTTTGCTGATTCAGCAGCAGAGTAAATAGGTAATTACACTCTGCCATATGTGTCTCTAATTCCAAATAGGTGGTGTCCAAAAGGCACTGTGCATTACCAGTGGATGACTGGAGTTGGGACTGTAAAAATGAGTAAATTGGTCCCCAAGGCCAGAAAAAGCTCTGTCAAATCCCACTGTTTATATCATACTGAGTGGCTGACTTGTGGTTATTTTGTAATTTAATACTGCTAAATGTCAACGGGAAATCCTTTCAACTGCAGTTTGATACCTAGTGACAGAAAATCATTCAAGACTTAGACAAAGCAGCAAGCTCAGAGAGGAGCACTTTTTTCTTTTAATCTATGCATAAAGAGTGATCCTGCAGCAGCTGCCCTGCCCCGGGGGGACAGGGCAAACACACTGCTGCCCCCAAAGATGCCCCCGTCCTCTGCTGTGTCCGTGGCAGTGAGTGCCAGGCACTGGGCAGGGCTGCCTGTGCCTCCACCTGGAGCAGCAGGCAGCTGGGCTCTGTGCTCTTAGTGCCTCCCCAGTCAAGCCCAGGTAGACAAGTTTCTTTAGTGCTTGTCTTGCAAAGCTCAGTGTATGAGCCCAATACTTCTGGCTACATGTTCGTCTTTAAAAAAACAGAAAACCCAGAATTGCCACATTGTAAAAATACTTTCTGTGAACAAATCCAAACATTCAAGCAAGGGCTGCTCAAGCTCTCCTGGTGAAGAAGCTGCAGAGATTGCAAATGACTTGCAGTGTGTCTCCTCCAAACGCTGAACTAAGTCTCACAGGCTGTGTTATGTAAAAGTCCAAACTCTCCCAAAGCAGCCTCGTGCACTGATTCACGGTGCTGTCCTGCCCCAGAGAGCTCCCTGAAGTCACACAGCAAACTGGAGTCACCTGCTCTGGTGCTTCTGGCTGCTGGTCACCTCCTCAGTCAGGGACAGTCGTGTCCTTTTCCCTGGGATCAGGGCACACAGTGGCACACTCAGCTCAGAGCTGGCTGGGCACAGCCCAGGGGCACCTGCCACCAGCTCTGTGCTTCAGCAGGACTTCGTGCCATGGGGGAGCACCAGCTTGTGGCACACACGGCCTGGGGGATTCTGACACAGCCCAGACATGCAAATAAAGAGTTTTCTTCTTCCCAACGTGCAAGCATGGAGCTCTGCTCGGCCCAGGCTCAGGCTGTGTCCCTGCTGCTCTTTGTGCTGGGCAGCAGCACTGTGCTTCCCAGGGCTGCTGTCCAAGCAGGGTCTGTCGCACCTGATCTGCTCTGCTCAGTCTGCCTGCTGCAGATCCCTCCTCTCTGGGGGCTGAGCAGAGTAATTAGAGGGCTGAGAGCTGGACAAAGCCTGTCTGGTGGATGGCTAATTTACAAATGCTCAGACTGTCCACAGTCCTAAGCCAAAGAGGAAGCTTAATTAGAGGCACAGGAGAAATTCATCTGGGAGGAAATTAAGGCAGAGAGAAGCCCCACCCCATCAGAGGCAGAAGGACACCCTCGGTGCAGCCTGATCCTTCAGGGAATCCTGCTGGCATGGGGCAGGGACCAGGGCTTTGCTTGGAAGCAAAGGGCAAGTGGTGGCCCTGTGCCTAAAAGCAAAAAGGGCACTGCCATTTCTCATTGAGTTTCACTCCCTCCTGCTTTGGGAAGCTCTGACAGGATGCACTGTTCAGCTCAAGCATCTCTCCAGGGCTGGGGGCCCGGCCTTATGTTGGCAATTCCAGCTCAGGCTAATGGGGTCTGCGGGGAAGCTGTTTCACACTCAATTCTGCTGTTCGACACTGCTGGCTGCAAAGTGGGGGGAGCTGCACAAGCTGCTCTGGCAATATGTTAGTATAGATCCCACAGGATCCTCAGTGACCCCTTAGGATCCAGTCTGCTTCTTCAGCTCTAGAAAACAAGTGAGTGAACAGCTCAAACCCTTCTGTGCCAGGCTGGGGTGCAGCAATGTCACACGGCAGGAGCTGCCCGGCTCTGTGTCACATCAGAGCCTGTCATGGCACCAGGAGTGCCAGCAGCTTGTGCCCCAGTTCCCCAAAACTGGGGCTGTGCCACTAGCTCCCCAAAAGTCTAGAGAAGCCCTGTGACCTAGGAAATCATATTCTTCTCCCACTGTCTCCTGTCCCAGTCATGGGGATGGAGCTATTTTGTGGCTGAGGCGGCCAAAGGCTGCGGCACAGAGTCCGTGATCTGCTCCAGCCATTTGCTCTGGGGCTTTAAGCAGATACTTTTTGGCCCAGCTTCTTGCATGCACCTGACAGAGACAGAAGCCAACGTTGAATGCATTCCTGCTCTCTACTTCCCACTTTGTGAGCTGGGCTGATGCTATCCCAGCCCTTCCCAGGACAGTGTCTGCAGTAGTGCATGTGATGCATGCCGAGATCTGCAGGTGAAAGAAACAGAAAATGCAATGAAACAATCTCTGTGCTAGCCCAGCCTGCAGAAGCTGGGGTCATCTTTAAGGATGATTTGAGTGCTATAACATCATTTCCATGTGCTAAGCACTGTCTCTCCCAGATTCCCCACTGAAAACCAGTTCTTGGTGAGGCTTGGGGCACCTCCCAGGTAGATCAGGTGCTCAGGGCAGGATTGGCTACAGCACAAGCCACCCCCAGCTTCTGCTGCTGCTACCTGAAGCCAGAGAGGCACAGGAGGAGCAGGGGATGTCTCTAGCCTCTAGGAATTACAATTCATGCGATTCTTCTTTCCCCATAGCCTCATTTGGCCCCAACCCCAAATTCCACAGCACCCACACTGTGCTGCATCTTCACCCTTTGCCCTGCATGAGGCTGTTGTGCATTGCATGCCCACACTCTGTGAGCAGAGATAAGGCTGGGGGAGCTGAGATGGGATGTGCAGAGGATTTCCCAACTTGTTCCATATCACAGATTTCTACTTTTGGGATGAACATGGAAGGGAAAGTCTGCTTTGCACACCAGTCCCTGTAAAGCAAGGCGGCTGCTCTGCACAGTGGGAACAGCTTCGCTCTGATGCTCCCAAAGCCAAGGTAACTCCAGAGCTGCCCACCCCTAAAGCTTCCTACAGCCAGATCCAGCCCTCCGGGGAGCTGAGGGGACCTGGGACACCAGGGTGTGGCATCCCTCTGTTCTAAAAATGTACAACTAAAGACACCCAGTCCTAGTTTGTTTGATGAGGGCTCTGGGATAGTTGTATCTCCAAGTGAGGTCCGTTTTTCCTTTCATCCTTGGGCCTTTCACAAGGAACTGCTGACTCGTGCATTTGGGGCTGCCTGGGCACACAGAGTGGCACTGGGTCCTTCACACTGAGCATGGCTACAAAAGGGAAGAGGGAACAGGGGAAGAAGAACAGCTTTGACAGAGTGTGACTGACCAAGACAGTCATTTGAGAGAAACTGGGATACCTGCCCTGCCAGGGAACAGCTCCTAGCTCCAGGGACAAGGAAAGATGAACTCCAGAGTCGCAGGGCCCATGGAAACAGGGACATTCTCTCTGCCCTGGGGTAAGTGGTGTCTCGGGGAGGAGGCCCCAGGGAGGGGACAGGGACCATGTGGCTGTGCTTCGGCAGGCCACATCTGCCTTGTCACCCCAGCCTGAAGTGACACCTGCCAAGCCCTTCCACTGGCTGGGAGAGATTAAAGGATGAAGTGGCTGGCAGTTAAGGCTCAGTTCATTAGAAAGAGTCCTGTTAATTGGGTATTAACTGGCCTCTGGTGGGGATCAGGGACACATGGGCTGGGAATACAGGAGCTGCAGTGTGATGCTTGTCAGACATTTGAACTTTGGCAGGCTGGTGTAGCTGGCATGGGGAGGGCAGCCCAGCCCTCAGCTGGCACGTCAGGCCATGCCCCTCGGAGATTCACGGCTTCTATTGTCTTGGCCAGACTAATCCCTCTTACTGGGATGCTGGTCTGGTGTTTCCTCCCCATCCCAGATTGTCTATCACTCCTCTTGGGCTTTTCTCAGTTTAAAAATACATTTTTAGGGCTTAATCTGTGCTGCTTTAGGGCACAAAGACCAGGCTGGCCCTGAGATCACCTGACGTTAAGTCCTGAAACAAAGCCCTTAGGGCAGAGTCCTCATACTCTGGCACTAAAGTCTCAATTCCTGTCGCCTGGAAACATAACAGGATTGTCTCCGTTTAGTGGGATTATGTCTGAAAAAGCCTTTTGTTACTGCCACTCTCTGCTCCAGGGTTGACAGCTGAATCAAACCAGATGGAGTCCCACGGTCAGAAGGAGGAAATGGTGCAGGGCTCCCGGCCCTGACACGGGTTGACCTGGGACAAGCCCCTCCACTGCCCTACACTCAGCCTCTTCTCCCCGGGGCAGGGGCGAGGAAAGGCCCTCAGGGATCAAAAGCCTTTTGCTGCAGCCATGCCAGGAAGCTGTGAGCAGCTCGAGTAGGGCAGGGGTTCCTGTCACTCGTGTCCCTCCTTGACCCCAGAGCAGTGTGTGCTCTTGGGGGACAAGCAGGGACTGCTGGCGGTGCAGGGAGGTCACAGCCACAGGGCACTGAGGGAAGCTGGGGAGTGCTGAGAGCAGAGGGGAACACGAGGCTTCCCAGCCATGGCTCCTGCCTCCCTGTTGTGTCACACCCCAGCAGTGCCCTCCCAACAGTGCCACAGCCAGGCCTCTGCCTCCTCAGAGCTGGTGCCATGAACCTGCCCAGCCCCAGCTCACCCAGAGCAGTACCCGGGGAGGAGGAGGAGGAGGAGGGTGCTGAGGGGCCTCTGAACACCAAGCTGCACCCAGCCCGCTCCCCCTGACGCTTCCAGAGCTGCAGCATTGACGGAAGCCTCTCTACCTCTAAGGCATGAGGTATGCTACACACAGCAAGAAGGTTTGCCTAATTAACTCCGATTGTATATGACATTGTCATGTTGATTTACTAAATATACGCGGGAAATCTCTTTATTTCACCAGCTGATTGGTGACATAATCTGGGTCTGTAAGGAGCAGCCTTGACACCAATTCCCTCTGGTTATGTTACCTGTCTTTTCCACCTGCAATCGCATCAATGAAGCCCACAAGGAACTTCAATAACTAATTTATTCATTTTGCTTCTGATTTAAAGTAAAAAGGAAAGGATGTCAGGATACACTTGTCTAGAATGACAATCAAGCCCAGAACCCTTCCAAGCTCATGCCTTCTCAAGAGGTAGAAGGCTTCACCTTAGCAGCATGTGCACCGTGCTGATCGCAATTACCAACACTTCTGTGTTACTGCAGACTCTCACCACCTGGGAGAAAGTTTCCAGGTAGCACAAGCCTGGAAAAGTCAATTACTTTGTTCCCTTATCTGCTAAAGGTATGGCATCCCTGACTGACACATGGCATGTTCAACCATGCTCCTCATGTCCCCACTTGCCCCAGAGCAATTCTCCAGGTTTACCAGGCTGTGTTGAGAGCCTGCTTTTGTACAGTGGTGTCCACAGAGCCCTGGGACAACTTGTATGAGCAGCAGGCACAGGGAGAAGACTCAGGTTGATGCAAAAGAATCCACAACTGTCTGTGGATGAGCCCCAGTAAACTGCAGTATGGCTCAAGGACTTACTCCTTATTCAACCTTATTTATACCAGAGTACAGATATTCAATCAGTATTTGCTGTCTAAAGAAAATGGGCTCCAAAACAGCTCTGTAATCTCATACTAAAGCCTCCCCTCTCATGCGACATGGGAAATTTTCAGAAGTTTGTATTGGCAGGAAACTGTTTCCAGTATCTGACCATGTGCCAGGAGGTCAAGGCTTTCCTCCCCAGATGGAGAGCAGAGGCATAATTACTGCTCTCCTCTTTGGAGGCCCCAGTGAAATCTCTTTCCAAAAGAGAATACAGTTCCTGGTGATGTTCTGAGCAGCAGCAGTTGTTAGTGAGTGGTGCCTGCAGAGCACTGCTGGGACTGCCACATGCCCAGGTTTGCACTAACAGGGCTGGGCTGGGCACTGTGCAGACTGCAGAACCTGATGTGAACTTTTCCAGGCTACGAGGGACCAGAAGCCACATTCCCTGCTCTCAACACAGCAGTGGAAAGAGCACTGCTGTGCACCATTCATCCCACCCTGGCTCAGCATATCCCAGGCTTCTACAGTGGCATTTCCCATTTCCCACAACTCTGCTTTGATTTGTTTCCCACACTGGGAGATGTTTTTAAGGCTTAGTCCACAATGAAGCAGTAGTTCTCAGGGGCTGGCAATGTCAGTGGCCTTACACTGGCAGAGATACCCTGGGAGACCAAGAATGCCTCCTTCAGCAGTTCTCTGAGCTGCTCCAATTTCTGCCTGGAACAACTAAAGTTACAGACCAAACCCACTTCCTCCCGCACACAGACTGTCCTCATCAATGCAGCACTCCTGATCACAGTGAAACCAGAGCCTCATTTGGCAGAGCAATCAGGGGAGCAGGGTTAGCTGCTCCAGGGGATGTGCAGACACTCTGCGTCAGGCACGGAGCCCAGCTCAGCAGCAGGGAAAGCGGGGACAGGGAACACGCAACTCCATTGGAGGAGAGCCTAGTTAGGACCCGTCTGTGTCAGCCCAAAGCTTAATCTGGATTGATGCAAACTGCACAAAGTATCATTAGAGACTGTCTGGGAAACTCACGGAGCTTCTCTGCTCCCTTCTTGTCTTCCGCAATAATAGAGATACTTCTGTTTACAAAGGTGGACTTGATCCTGAGAATTTCCTCTGTAGATCTCTAGTATTTGCATGTGTCACCCTGTTTTCCCTGGCTCATTAATCACTCCCTGTGCTTGTCAAAGTGGAGCAGCGCCTGCTGTGCTCCCACAACCTGCTAGAGGGGCTGCAGGCTGAGTGTTTGTGCTGCTGCAGCAGCGCTGTTATGGCACTCGGGCCAGCCCCTGGTGTGCCCAACATGCCCCCACAGCCCCTGGGCAGCTCAGGCACAGCCCTGGCACAGCACATGGCTCGTGGCTGCTTTCCTGGCTGTGGAACTAAAAGCTTTCCCTAAACTCCAAAGAGCCATCTCCCCCCATCCCAGGGACCAGTCTGCTGTCCAACCTTCCCTGTGCCTCCACTGACCCTGGGGCAGGGCAGCCACCCCGGGGAGTGGGAGCTCTGTGGGCAGAGAAGGAGAATGTGTCAGCAACGTGCCAGGATTGCTCCTGAGCCAGGACAGACAGGTCCAGGTCCAGTCTCAGCAAGGTCTGTGGCTCTGTGTTGAGTGCAGTGAGCTTTGTCTCTGCAGTGTGCAGCGTCTCTGGCTGATTAGGAGCAAAGCCCATCTCCTCCTTCCTGCCTTTCCCATCAGCTGGAGCACACGGCTTACAGGAACAGTTCCTTGTTTTCTTGTCTCTCATTTTTAATGACCAATCTCTGTGATTGGCATGAGGAGCTGAGTCCTGGTAGGGCTGGGGAAATTCAATATTGCTAAGACCAGGACAGGAAACAGCAATGTGTTCCTGCAGTCACAACTCCACATTAAGTAATTTGTGTATTAAACTGAAGATGACACTATGAAATGCTGAAATTATCTGGGTCTATTCCAGCTTACAGGGCAAAATAACTTAAAGGGGTTCAGTTTGGTAATTCTACGACACCTATCACCTTTTAATCAAGCTTTGAAGCATGTATTTAGGCATTTTGCAGAGCTGATTTATCAGAGTGGAGGCAGCACCAAGGGAGGTTCAGTCACAAAACCTTGTGCAGAGCAAGGAACCTGCTGACAACCCCCCTGGTGAGCCCCAGAGCCATGGGACAGTCGGGTCCCTGACCTACAGGACAGTGGAACCCCTGATCCAAGGCTCATCTGCTATGCTGTCTTAACAACTGAAGCTGCAAGAGCTGCCACGTGGTCCCGGATAAGGAAGCTCTGCAAGATCCCCATTGTACCAAGCAAGGCAGGGGTGACTAGGGCAGGAGATGTTTCTCTGGGCACTGAAGGGGAAAATCCCACAGGCTAAAGTAGTTCTTTCCATTTGAAGATTTTTAACAGAAACGTCCCTGTGCTTGCTGCTCTGCAGACCTCGGTAAGAGACTTCTGCAAAGCCAGGGCTCTCAGGAGGTGTCCAGAGTGCCTATTTTTAGTCAAGCCAGAAGAACTCCAAGATAGTGCCAGTCAGGGCTGAGTGACACCCAGGAGGGCAGCTGGGCTCTGACCCAGGCATGGAACAAGTGAACTCTGCCTCATCTCCAGTGTCAGAGTCGTGGAGCTGAGCGCTCCTGCAGCCGAGACTGGCAATGCTGCCCTTCCTCACTTTGCCCTGCTTTGCTCTGCACCCCACTCCGAGACCAGGCTGGGACCTGGGCACTTGCTCTGAGTGTGCCCGTGTCCATGGAGGGCTGTGAGACTCACTGAGGCTTCTGTTCTACTCCCTCCCATTTAAACTATTCCCCAGTGAAAATCAGAATTTGAAGGACAGTCTGAAATTTTAGCTTAATGTAAAGGTACTTCTGAAGTTCTACTGAAAGTTAAAATGAAACCCTGCAAAACTCTCATCAAGTCCCATGAAAAGTTACTAAATTTACCAAAGGAGTCGAGAACAGGTTTACTGATTTGTATGCTCAGCAGCAGAACACTGAAAAGAAAAATCCAAGACCATAGAAATCTGGGAGGGCATTGCCAGAATCACACTTTAACACAAACAATCACTGGAAGACATTTCATTTCAGCTTTTCAAATGTCAAGTTAAAAGAGGAAATACAAAATATCTGTTGTCTTCAGAAATGCAACTGAACTGCCATAGTCCTATGGATTGTTCCAGGTAGAAACACCTGAAATGCCTTTTGCACAGCATTTGATTATTTCTTTCCCACGTTCATTAGGAAATTGCAACAAAAACCTTACAAATACACACTCATGCATGTCTGTGAAAGGGAGGAGCAGGCTGGTGGAGCAACTCTGCCCTCCTCACTAACCCACTTAACGATGTGCTTAAATATAAGCTGCTGCTTAGTCACATACCCACAGATACACACACACTTCCAATCATATTTCGTTCATCCCAAACTTAGTATTTCTATTAAAAACCTCTGCAAATGCAGAAAGCCAAGACATACCCCCGGTATTGAACGGCAATTAAGCAATTTGCTTTCCTTTAAAACTTGTCTTCTGTAATCTTCATCAAGAAAACCAAGCACACCCAAAGCAAATTAATATAGATATGCCTGCTCAAAGTAAATAATTGTTAAAGCAATCTGCCTACTGGGGAGGGCTTAATTCTCTTCTTTTCCTACTGTTTACAGAGCCACTGCCAAAGAAAGGACACGTTTCATTTTCTCCAGTTCAGTGGGGTGATCTAATGGACCGGAGTGGACTCACTAAAGCTCCAGAGCATGGTAAAAATGGGCAACAGCCATTAGACTATGCAAAAACAAGACAAATCAACCCTTTCTAGCTCCAGGTCCTCTACATGGCCCATGGGACTGAGCTAATGCAAGAACTAGGCAAATAGAAAACCAAGGATGCAGTCCCTTAATGACAGGAGCTGCCTTCCCTCGGGGACAGAATGCTTCCCTGCAAGCAACACAGAGGGACATTGTGAGGGGACATGGTGGCAGGGAGCCACAATTAGGGGGGCTCTGTGGTGAACGTAGCAGGGGAAGGGGATTTTCCATATTGCATTTTTTAGGGAAGGAGTTTGAGGAGCCTGTGGCACAGTTTCCCTGGCCCAGAGAAGGGACAGGACTGTTTTCAGCTGAGGCTGTGGGTGTTCAGGACAGAGACAGCCCCACAGCCCAGCCCCAGGTTGCTCTGTGCTGTCCCCCACACTACAGTCACCACTCAGGGCACTTCAAATTCCCTTTGACTCCTCTCTCTGGGGCAGCTCTGCATTTATTTGACTGACTCCAGGGAGCAGTCCTCGGCATAAGTGATCAGGAAAAGAAATTTTCAAAGTCACCTGAGTCAGCATCACTCACTCACCAGCCCAACCTGTCCCTCCCACACAAGGCACTCAGACTGGCACTGCTTACAGGCTCTTCCAGTCTAGGCACCAGGAACAAGCCTGTGGCCAATGTCACCCTCAGGCCAAAAGGGCAGAGCTGCAGTCTGGAATATCTGTGATCAATATATGCAATCACAGAGTCTGAAATAGTTGCAGAACAGAAGTGCAAGTTCTGCTCTGACATTGCAACATGTTCCAGGAACAGGAACAGAACAGGAGGGGATCAGTCACTGCTGTGCCCTCGTGCTTTGGCCAGCACAGAGTCACAGGGCTGAAACAGTGCCACTTCCTGGGAAGAATAATTCAGATTCTAGTGCACACCCCACTTCCCAGCCCAGTGCAGTTTCTCCCAGTTCCTCTCTATTCCTACCACTGCTCCAATGCTATGTCCCTTTAAAACCCTGTGAACACACCTGTCCAGAGGGTTCCATTCACCCTTTTCCTCCATATCTCCTTCCATAGCCTTGCTTGGTTTCTCTGCTGTGAAAATGACCACACCAGACTTGCCACAAGGTACGTGAAGAGGAGCTGCTCCACTAAATGAGAGAAAAAACGCTGGATGAAGGTCCAAGGAAAAGGCAGGCAGCACACCCTGCATTCCCAGGGTATGTTGGAAGATGAGTATGAAGATTGCAGTGCACTTGGGGATGTGTGTCTGTGCCTCTGTGTCTGACATTCAGCCAGGACAAGAGAGCTGAGCTGTTCCCACTGTTTGCTCCATTTGGGCTCAGCCCTGTGAATGGACCAGGTCCATGCTGGGTGCCAGTCTCCTACTGCTGTTCAGTGTCCTGATGCAGCACCGTGCACAGCTCCAGAAACACAAGTGCACTTGAGAGTGTGACCCACTGAAAGGCATTTACAGCTAATGGGGAATGGCAGAGAGACAATAAATATGCATTTTTAAAAGCCAGTATAAAAAGTGTAGAATTAAGCCAGTGAAATGGAAATTACAGCTGGAGCCCAGGATCCAGGCAGAATAACTGAACAGCTGGAGGCCTTGTCCTCGAGGTGCCAGGGTGGTTTGTTCTTCAGACAGGTATTTACCACTTGCACTTCCCCAGATCTATTTCAATGTCTTGTTACAGTCTTGTTACAGACTTGTTTCAAAACAATGTTCCCCTTTCCTTACACCAACATAAAATTTTAAAAAAGAGAGTCATAAAATACAGAGTAGCCACACAAGGAACTGGAAGTATGGCAGCTCCTATCCACTGGGTATAATTTTTAACAACCCAAACCAGCTCCAGAATAAAGCACAGAAAATGTCACCCCTTTGTATGAAAGGGCTTTTGAAAAAGCCAGGCTGATTCCAATTTGCCAGAGGCATTAAGACAGCATATGTCACAGTGCCTGGGAGCTGAGAGGAGCAGAGCTGGCTCCAGTGCGCCGGGTGACGGAGCCACTGCTGCAGGTCCAGCGAGCTCCGGCTGCCACCCTGCTCCTGCTAGCATTTCCAGCATGCTGGCACTCGGTGCAGGCCACCTGCAAGCCAGATCTGCTCTGTCGGAGCAAACTGGGACCTCTTTTGGTTGCCCAGCTGCAGCTCAGCTCATTTGCACGAGGCAGGCTGCCACATGAGAGCTGCTCGAGGAAGCACCAGGAGGGAAACCAATCTGCTGCCTCCACACTCAAGATGGGGAGGAGGGGGCGGCCCTGCCCCAGCCTCCACAGGGGCACAGGGGGTCGCTGTGGCAGGCAGGAGAAGGCAGGGGCTGTCTCCTCACCAAACACCCTCTCTATTGCCATCTCTTCCCACGCCTGGCCTTTTATTAGATACAGCTTCCTTCTCTTTAGTCATACATTCCTGCTCTCCTGCCAGAACTCAATCTCAGACCTAACAGCAGAGATGGCTGAGCTGTCCATGCTCATACATACCCTCGTATCCTCTTTCCTACTCCAGTTGCAAGGTGTCTGCTCAACCACCTGCAGAGAAACAGTAACATGGTCCCTCTACAGTCAGTTGTCAGCTTCCAGGAGAGCAGAGCTGTTCAAGGCTATTTATGTTTCAATAAAAAGCACTGAAAATATAACCACAGCAAAGAACAAGAGACCTCTGTCCTCTGGAGAGAAAAATTGGCCATTCTCATCTCTATTAGCCTGTTTTCTTACCAGTAACTAGTGGCCAGGTGGGATGGACAGGAATGAGTCAGACCCAGGACTGGTCATAAAGTGAGTAGGAAATGAGAAGTACTGTTTGTGCAAAATGTGCTTATCAGAGAGCTGAAATGAAAATGTTCATTTTCTTAGGGAATGTTTTTAATGGAAATGTTCCAAGTATTTTTGCTAAGAAAAGGGCCTAATGCTTCAGTTTTTTCACTGTTACTTTTTTTCATTACAGAGAAAAGTTTTTAAACCATGTAGAGGCTGTTATTTGAGGGATAAAATGTTCTTCTGACATTAGCCTGCAGCGAACATCCCAGGAACACTGGTTTACTGGTAGGAATGACAACAGCCCAGCAAGTCCTAAACCACCCTGAAAGAATGTTCCATAAAGGGAATTATGGGCTCATAAACCAGCTTTTGCACCTGATACCATGAGTTATACTTCCCTGGTTTGGGAAGGGAAATGCTACCACGTGCACTGCATGTCAAACCAGAGCAATGCAAACTTCAATTGTACCGGCTGGCAGCTTCCTGTCACAAACAAACTGCAGACCAAGAGCTCCTCATTACTACCTCAGTCATTTCAAAGCGTAAATGTAATTATCATGATCTGATCAGGGACAACAGAGAAAGAGGCATAATTTGCTGACAACAGTATCTGCAATAATTAATCTCCCAGATCTTGTCTTACAGGGTCATGGACATCTTGAAATGGGAAATGGGATGTTTAAATCATTTGAGTCCCTTTAATCATCTGCACCAGCCAGGGCGACTCAGGGACTCCAGCTCCAAGTCTGGTATATCCAGAGGGGACAGGCAGGGCTCAGCAGGGTCCTCTTTCCTTTCCCTTTCTTTCCAGGGACCAGGACTCAGCAAATCAGAAGGAAAAGCTCTGCTTTCACTTAAGAAGGATCTGTAAAGCCTTTACAGACGTCAGCCCAACCAGCATTTATCATCTGGAGTAGTTCAGCATGAAGGCTGCAGCCCTGAGCTGAAATGCCATCCAATTCAGCCCCCAGCTCTGGATTTACAATGGGTGGTGTGGGGAAGTTTCAGCTCTACTGAAGACTAAGGAGACACCCAGATAAGGGGTAAGAAAGATCAGTAACCAGACAGCGTCTCACGGGCAGGCTTGTAAGCAGGGAGGAGTCAGGCACAACAGACAGGGCACCAGCAGGGCTTAGAGAAGCCAAGCCAGGCATTAACCCTGCCCTGCAATGTGCTGGAGGAGCTCAACACCCAAAGCCTCACTAGCCCCTGGACTTGCTGACACTGCCCACAACAAAGCAGTGACGGTCTGTGGGAATAGCTGGATGCTGTGCTGAAGACAACTTCACTCCCTCACAAAAATTAAGGATGTGTCTCACATCCTCCCTGTGCTCTGTCTGACAGCAAAGGGCTTCACGTCAGCCACCCAGCTTGCCTCAGGAGGGAAGGGATGGCATGAACAGGGACACGTGTGTTCCCAGGTCTGCCCACGTGCTGCTGGTCCTCACGGCATCCAGGCAGGTGGGTGGTGCAGCAGGAGATGGGAATGGTGCTGCTCTAGCAGCAACACACTGTAAAAATGAGCCTCAGAGAGTAGTATTTCTTTCATGGGGAAAAAAAAATCCCTGCTCACTTGAAAGGCAGCTGAAGCGGAGATTAAAAAGGGAGCCTGAGAGAGGCAAATGGAGCTGAAATGCAGCTGCATTTGGAGGCACCATTTCCAGTGCTGAGCTCTGGCCCCTGGGCTGAGATTGCCTCACTTTGCTCCCTCGAATGAGGCCTGTCAAAACTCTCCTACCTTTGATCACCTTTTGCAGGAAAATTATGTACACATTAGATGCTCATTAACATTTATGTAAGTCATCTGCTGCAGTAGCAGCTTATCTTGTCTGCTACTTGCCTGTGGGAGAAAAAAAAGAAAACTCACAAAAGGCCTGCACAGAAAAGCACCAGGACCACAGCACTGGAATGATGATGCTGCAAGGTCCATCTGGTCCCTCAGCACCAGCCTTACCCCATGCTCCCACAGTAATTCCCACAGAGGCAGCTCCCAGGGAGCTCCCCAGCCCAAGCCTGAGCACTGCTGTACCAGGTGAAGTGGTTAACTGGATGTGTTCTGCTTTTAGAAAATGGTTGGGTGAGCACAGCTGTCACCAAACAACAGCAGCAGAGCCTGAACAAATGCATTCAGGGGAAATCAGATAATAGAGGTGGGAAGTGTCCTGTGATCCATTTAACTGTGCCTGCTCCCACAGGAACACCACAGAGACTGCTGGATTTGGTTAACCAGCATGACCGTGCACACGCACAGGCTGGGACGCGCTCACACCCGCAGCCCTGGGCAGAGCAGGACAGGATGTGTGGCCCTGCTGGGCACTCACACTGTGCTAATGGGCTCTGGGAGCGGGTCTGCAGGGAGGGGTGGGCTCTGTGCTCTGACCAGGACTCGTTTCACTGAGCTCGTTCCTCCACAGAGCCTGTTGAGCAGATGAAATCTCATCAAAGCACTGTGTGGCATTCACACTGAGCCAGGTGAGTCTCACAGGCTCCCCTGCTCACCTGGCTCAGACAGACTCAGACTACTCTTCCCACTGCTGGCTTAATAATTAAGGAGTTGTTCTTACCAGGTTAAGGACACATCTTTCTTTACAGAGCAGCCGGCTCAGTTTACCCCTAATTGCACTCTAGGTAAGAGGTTAAGAGGAGAAAGGATCTTATTATCTGGGTAAGCTGAAAAAAAAATCCCCAACCAGGAGGGCCAGTGCAGCTGCTCCTGCTTCTCCAAGGGCAGGACTCTGCGTCTGGAGCCTCCCCAGAGCCTCATCCCTACCCTAGAGAATTAATTATCTGCTCTTTGTGCCCGGTCAGAGAGTGGAGAGAGACGATTCCCTCGTGTTAGGAGAGGAATTCTAAGACAGACGAATTAGGGCTCGCTCAGTGTTCAAAGTCAATCCCGGCCCAGCCCGGCACGGCTCAGGTCTGCACAAGGTGTGCGGAGTCCTGCACGCGTCCACAGCCCCGAGCCGTGCTGAAACAAGAAAGGGTCGCTCCTGCGAGGGCCTGACACCGCTCAGACCAGTCCTACCGACCAGCGGAGTCTGCAGGACAGCCCCGGGCCCCCTCCGCGCTCCGCAGCCCCGGCACCGGCAGCTAGGGGCGGACAGCCCGGCGGTGCAGGTGCCGCTTCCCCAGCTCCCTGCAAGGACAGACCGCGGGAAGCAGGCGGCAGTGCCTGAGCTCTGCTCAGCCCCGTCCTAACCAAAAAGGAGCAAGGAGCTGCAATGCAGCCGGTGACCTCTGCAGCCCCGCGGCTGGTACGAGGTGGAACTGTGCGTGCCCAGCTCGGGGATGACGGGGCAGCCCCAGGGCACCCAGTCGGACTCGCTCAGCCGGCGCACAGAGGACTTGCTACAAACCACCACGATAATTCACCCACCTGGCAGACAGAGAGCTTAAGTACAGAGTTTGAGAAAAAGCAGGTTCAGGAGTGCTGAATTTCTGCAGTTGAATTTGATTGGAAATGGGCGGTACAAGACACCCATCGCTCAGCAGTAATTCTGCCAAAGGAATGGGGACCCCGTTTGGGAGGGCACATGGTCTGGGTTAATTTCCTTGCGGATGTACTTTGATTTCCTGTGCTGCTCAGAAAACATGCTTACCTTTTCCAGGTAGGGCTGCTTCTGGACACAGCTAAGAGATGCTGGAACACACTCTGGGAAGCACAGTTTGTTCCCAGCAGGAACTGCGTTTCCATTTCCCGAGCGCACCAGTCAGTTCGGCAGCAATTTCTCCTTCTCTGTTAACAATGTAAAGCTTTGGCAGATTACCCAACTTAAAAATAATTTAAACTGCACTTATAAAATATTTCATGAAACATTTCTAAAAACATTGCCACTTTCACTCCCCAGCCATGACAGCAGCAGTTGAAAGGAGGAGAGTGCAGTGAAATTTCTCTCTTAAATTCAGATCTCTTGAAATTTCTGCTGCTTCAAGCTGCTATTTCCATTCTGTATTCACTTAAAAGGTGTGGAAAATAGGCATATTCAATATCAGATTTTGTTGTTTTAAAACTCGTGGAAGTAAATACTTTGATCTAATCACATGTAAATTATGTGTCACTGTTAAAATATGGGACTGCATGTAAATCTCAGATACAAAAGAAGTCATCACCGTCTCCATGTAGAATGAAAAGAAATATAGAATATTAAAATCAGGAGGTTCAACTTTATTAGCATAACAGCTACAGTTGATATTCATGTGCGCCAAAAATGCATTCACAGCAAAATAACTCAGAAAGAAGAAAAGGCCTGATTCAGCACAGTAATTTAACTCATACTTAGCTTTGAGCATGTGCTTAAGTCCAGCTGGGCTTAAGTCCAGATGAAATGTCTTCTGATAGACAAGGGAAAGTCAGTAAAAGTTGAGCAAACGATTGCAGACTGAGCAAAAAAAAACCCATAATAGTTTTAATTTAAGTTCAGTCTTTGTTTCAAGCAAGTCCTGCTGTTACAAAACTCTTTGTCTGGGCCTATACAAAGCTCTCTCTGATAAATTCATAATAAACACTCTCCTTGAAGGATGGGGGACAAAAGCTTTCAATTTTCCATTGACAGCCAAAGAGAGAGAGAGCAGTTACAAGTAACACCAGCAGAAGTCAAGTGGAGCAAAGGTGTCCATAGAGAACTGAACAGGAGCTGCTCTTCCTCTGCATTGTATGAAAAAATGCAGGAGGGGCCTGAGCTCCCACCTGCTCCCTTCTCCTCCTGAGCTGGGCAGCAGTCCAGCACTCCATGGGATCCCATTCCCTGCCTATCCTCCTAGCTGGGGCACACTCCCCTTGCTGAGAGGGCTGGAGAAAAACCTCCAGCTCTGCCAGGGGAAGAAGGGCAGGAGATGGCCGTGTCCCTCCCCCCCCGCCGAGGGAAGGCACTCACTCCTTTTGTAGGAGGGGATGCCCGGGGCAGACACCGGTGCGGAGGTGGCCGTGGGCAGCACACACAGGAACCCCTGAGCTGCCAGAGTCCTCAGGGAGCCGGCAGGGCCTTGTCAGCTGCTCCCAGATTCCCCAGCTCACTGATCAGTGACAGCGCGTCAGGACCATGGGGCACTGAACCCACGGCTCAGGAGGGGGAGAGCCGAGAGGGCTCCTCTCTGCCCGCCCATCACCGAGTCTGTGTGTGCGTCTGTCTGTCTGTCTGTCTGACCCACCTCCAGCCCATAGAAACAGGGAAGGGCTTGCCTGGGTGAGACCGTGGCCCAGTAACTGCTATGCTTGAAGAGACAGGGGTATGTTAAAAGCTGAGTAGGATAAAAATTATAGGGAATGGGTTTTCAGGGTTTTCAACCTCTGTTAAGTGGAGGAAACTTGTGTTACATTTTAAGTTGCAGCACCTGGCTCCCAAAGAGAAAAGGATGGAGTCTCAGCTCACACAATGCCAAGGGCAACAGATGCCAGCTGAGAGTAAGAGACCCTTGGACTGACCGGGGAGGGTGGTCTGGGGCTGCTGTGGGCAATACTGGGACAAGAGGGAGGAACTGCACAGAACCACTGATCACACAACCCTCTGCTGATATCAACAGAGCTGCTCATTAAACCATGAGCCTTTCAGGGCAACAGCAAATTCTTACTCACTATGTACACAGCACCTAGAGAAGGAAAATACATTGTCAGTGAAGGTGAAGACCTTAGGATAAAAATTACAATTGAAGAGAATTGTTCTCAAATTGAGGAAGAAACACACCTGAATAATCTGGGCAGTGGACTGTGCCTCTTGTGAGTGCAGGTGTCAGCAGCATGGTAAAACATTTCGTCCTATCTCAAAAGACTTGATGCCCTAAAAGCTCTAAGCTCAAAAAAAAACCTCTTTGGTGACATGAATTCAGCGATTTCCCAGCAATCTTCTTTTCCAAAGCAACAGCGAGACACCCTCTTTCAAGGCACTGCAGAGAGTCGCTGGCCCCGTGCACACAGGAGGAGATCACTGCTTCCTCTCGCTGCACATTAGGTGACTTCACTCTGTTTGCTGTGAGCTTTTGCAAAAGGTTCCTTTCATCAGCTGCCTTTGAGGTTCTTTGAAAAATGGAAATAATTAGGCATGTGTATTTTCATTGGCACAGAGAGGCTGAAGCCTGATCTGAAAGGCTTTGCCTCTGCAAGAAAATAATAGGTCCAATTAAATGTACTTTATTCTGTGAAGTTCAAACGCCATAGCTTTGGGGGCAAGAATTACGTGCAGAACATGGATAAGGTATATATAGGACTGGGGTTAAAGATACTCTGCTTGGGTTTACCAGGTAACAATGCTGGTGATTAATCGAGATGCAAAGGGTACAAGATTGACACTCCTGTCCAGAGGGACAAGGAAAGGTCCTGTGTCCACTGAGAGTCCACTGAGAGCCGAGTGACTCCATGTGCACCTGCAATACCCAGCAGCCTGCTACAGTGATGGACAGAGCTGTGATAAAAACACACTGGCCTGAAGGGAGCTCCATCAGACCCCTAATTATCACTTGTGATTCCTTTTTCAGTTAAGGCTTGCAAGAAGTTTCTAAAGTTTCAAAGGAATATAAATCTTATCAAAGTAGTTCTAATTGCACGTAAATGACAGGTACTGAGTCATTTATCTTGGGCTGCAGGGAAGGGGCAGCAGAGCCCTCCAGAACCCGTGCAAAGGTCTAATACTGCATTCAAAACTCACAGAGAAATCAAACCTTCATATAAATGTTAACTGAGAGCAAAATTGCAGTTAAAAAACAGAGAGGATGCTCTAAAAGTAATTAAAAACATGTGAGACAAATCAACATGCTCCTCTGCTTATGGGTCTGGGCTCTCTGGGGGCTAACGCCTGTCTCTGCTGCCTGCAATGGCTTTCTGTCTGTATGCTTGGACAAAAGACACTTTATTACAGTAATTTATCACCCCATAAAAGTGGCTTTCTTGTACTGCTGAATAATTTTGAAAGAAATATGTTTTAAAAATTAAAAATGCAGTCGGTGTACACACACTCAGGTCTGCTGGGAGACATTTCTGCAACTACTGTAACTGCCTGGGTAGTTTTAATACCTCTACCTTCTATTATTTAAAGTATGATGATATTTTTTCCTTCTCTGAGCTTTGTCAGCTATAAATAAAAGATAAGGGTTGAATTGTACAGGGTATCTGTAAGCACTTCCATTATTGATACTTAATGTTACTTGGAGGGGGTAGTGAGACCCTGGTGCTTCTCATTTGCACCTAAACCGTGAGGCCCAGCTGAGAAGAGTGGTGGGTGCATCTTTGAGAGGTCATTTTCTCAGTGTATGCTTCCATTTTTTGTCCTCCATGTGGCACCTTCCAGCATGAGAATGAGACCTATCTACAGATACTGAATGAAACATTAAACAAAGATGCTTGGGGTAACTGTGAGGACTGCCAGATGGGAGCCAGGATCAACGGGAAAGGCTTCCCAGGATAATTTCAGGACTCGGTAGATGTTCAGACAATGTCTAGAACTGGGTCCATGATCCTGAAATAACAAAAATTGGTTTGCATTTTATTCTCCTAGATCTAAAGTGTTCTTTGCCTGCTGAACTGCAGCTGCCCTCTCTCCATCTCCAGAAAAAAGGAAACCCTTTTCTTGGCACGCTCTTGTCATCCAAGGTGTTGCCCTTGTTTTTAGCACCACATCACTCTGTGGTTTCTCAGAAGCAGTAAATTGCAGGATGACATAAGGAAAAAGAACACATTGAGATGGGATTACTAACAAACACACTCATCAAACTGCTGCAGAAGCAGAAGGGTCGTGTGACCTGGAGTCAGTGTGAAGGAAAAGGAAGGTGTTAGCAATGCTGCTCTTAAGGCAGAGCTGTAATTTGGCTTTGTAGGTTCCAGTGTCTTTGTTCCTCCCTCTGCTGTCCCCACCTGTCCCAACTCAGCATCCTTAGGCAGGACATTTGCCCCAAGGTGAGCGTCCCTATAAATGCTTTATTTACAGCTGACTCACATCCTCGTTCTCAGGAAAGTTGTGGCAAACCAAACCTCTTGTACATTTTTCTGCCCACTGATGTTGCTATTTCAAGAAAATTTTCGCTGTTCAAACAGACTCTTCAACAGGGTAAGGACTACCCACTCCACAGGAATCTTCATCGCCACAACCCCCTGGGATTTGCAAAGTAGCAGAAACTGGGCTCAGAACAAACACATGGAAGCAATCCTGATGGATAAACTGGATGAATCCTGCCCTTTGTCTCATTTCTTTGATGCTTTTAAGGAGCATGTGGCAAATTCCAGCCCATCCAGCCAGGTACAATACCAAAGCTGGGGAATAACTGGGAAGGGGAGCCAGTGTGAGACAGCTGTCCATGTACCACAGGGTCACACAGGGAAAGGGACCACTCAGAGCAACACTGCTTTGAAAACAGGGAATTTCCCTAAGAGCTAATGACCACTTTAGTGTTTATTGAAGCCCAGTGAGATCAGAGTAACCAGACTGCTTGGTCCTGGAACACCCAGCATTTCCCTGATGGATCAAAAAGCACCCTGAGTGTCCCCTTTGTGCCCTGTTTTCCACCTTGCCTCAGTCCTGGTGAGGACTGTGTCAGACACCCCATGCCAGCCAACTCTAACTGCAGACCTGCAACCAGCCTGATGCCTCTTCAAACCACAAGGTGCTAAAATTAGATCATTACTCACATCACCCTCTTTGCTGACAATTATCAGAGGGATGCAACAGTATCTCCCCATTTCATTTTCTAAGAAGTGACTTCAAGACCCAGAGAGTGAGATAGTGACTCATGCTCAGAGGTTTCTTTACTAGGTTTAATTTAAGCAGAGCTAACAATGAGAAGAACTGCTCTCTGTGCACAGAGACCTAAAAACTGAACACTCATGTTCACACTGCAAGAACAGCCACACAAACCCCAGGCAGTGTGTAAATCCAAATCACTGATCTACATTTTAAAACTAAAGGGGCTGCTAGGCAAATTTCAGGCACCACTGAAAGCAGAAGAGTGGGAGGCTGCATTCAACCACGAGCATAAGCGAGAGTCCCTTAGCTCACTGCCAGATGGGCTCCATCTGTGTCACACATCCTTGAACTGCCACTGCAGTTGGAAACACGCAGCAAACCATGACAGAGACCCAGCAGGACGCTTGCAGGAGCCTCGACAGACACTCATGTATTGCACTGGCAGGTTTTGGTAGAGGTACAGAGCTGAGTGTGGCCACAGCAGAGGTTCTTTGAGCCAGTGTCCCATCCCCAGCAGTAGCCATAGGCAGATGTCTACAGCAGGGTTTAAAGTTAGGCCACTGTCTGTTAGGGCTGACCCAGATCAGCTGTTCATTTAGGGGCTCATGCAAGGAAAGACACACCAGGTTGAGCTGGAATTTCCCTCATAAGCATGGCAGCATTCCTGATTTCCCAAAGTGCTACAGCACCCCCAGCCCCACTGCTCACACTCTCCTGCAGCCACCTGTGTGTGTCCCTACCAAACACTGCTATCTTTCCAAGCATTCCCAGCCAGTCCTGCAATATCACAGACACTTTACAAACCTGCCCTGATTATGCTTCATGTTACAGTCCCAGTTTTACACTGCTCAAAAGGCATTAATAAATAATGAATTGGAGTGGTTGGCCTGTTATATATATAAGCAGCATGTGTTCAAAATGGTTACCAGCACATCAGAGCAAGTTACCATAGATAATGATAAGCTACAATTAAAAGCAATCTATTGCTCTGCTGGACTGCGTAACAGTATGTAATAAAAGATTAATCACTTATTAAAACAGCTACAAGTATTTCATTAACCTTTATGCATTATTTCTAATGGGGTTTGCCTACACTGCAGTCACTGCAGTGACTAAGTGGGCTCAGTGGCAGGAGTGCTGGGCAGGATTTAAGCAGCCCAGCTCTGTGCAGCTGCTGCACTCAGAGCATGGTAGTTCTCAGCCCCTTGTGTTTACCCAGCTCCTCAGCTGGGCTCTGCCTGGCTGAGCCCCAGCAGGGCACAAAGCACAGGTTCTGCTGACTGGGAGCTGCAGCTCCCATGTGAACACACTCAGGGATGGCTCTGCACTGCACAGCCTCACACCACTCTGCCCTGGCTGCTGCCCCCTGGGAAGTGCCCATTCCCAGAGCTGGCATCCCAAACTGAATGTCCTGGCTGCATTCCTGCACACTTCTAAGACATGCTGCCTGTGCATATTGGTCATTCTCTAGTGACCAGCTGAGCTTTTGCCCCCTGGTTTCCTTCCCATAAGGGAAATCAGATGGGTCTGTTTTCTGGAGAGGGGCTCTCCAAAGAGCCCTGAATGTCTGTGCTCCCTTTGCTTTGTGCCACCTATGCTGGGAACATCCATTTTGCCATTTGTACCTGGGGAGCTCATTCCATACAGTGTGTTCATCTTCTGTTATCAGCTGGACCTGGATCTACATGAGCATAGGGAAACTCAGGTAAAATCTTTTCCTGTGCACATGCTATTAGCTCTGCTGATTACTCCCAGCAGTACTTACTACTGGATAAGAGAGGCTTTTAAAACTGAAGTACTTCAAGCACTGTGTTTCCTTCAGAGAAGCCAGTCTGCTTCTTCAACACCTTGCTACTTGAAGCTCTCTGTGCCCATGGCAGCCTATCATGAGTCTGCAGAAACTAAATTAATTCAAAAATGATGTGTGCAACTGGAAAGTGGCTATCAGAAATGCTTTCTAAGTGTGTAAAGTAACTCAGTGGCTTGTTGAAAGCCATCAGGAAGCATGCTCGAGAAATGGTGTATGGAGACAGCAGAAAATAGCTCTTCATTCCAAAGGACAGCAAAATATCTTTAGTTCTTTCTTCCTCTCCTATGCAAATGTTATCCTTTAATGTGGCTGGTCCAAGGGTCATAAAGGACACAATATTCTCCATCAGATGAAAGCATAATCTCTTCACTGTGTTCCTAATCACGGTTCCTCTGTGCCGGAGGGAGTATGAATTCTTCCTTAACTTCTCAGATTCTGCTGTGTTTAAGCCCAGCATTACACCCTGTTTGGCTCTCCAGTTCTTCCCGCTCTCAGACAGATCATCTGAGGCATTTCCTAGGCTGCAACCCTCCTTTTTGTCATATTAGTGGGACCTATTCACACATAAGGGACCTCCATTATGCTTGATCTGAAAGATATGTGACATGTGGAACAACATACTTTGAAACATTCATGTAGCAGTTCTGTAACCTCAGCCAGAGTTCACAAATTGTACACAGAGAGATTCCCTAAATCACTCCACTGAAACACACTGCTCAGCAAAGCCACTTCTCCTGTGCCTGGCTGCAGTTCATGCTTGTTGATACCTTTTGCTTTTGAAAGCTGGAACTCGTCTGATATATCAAGGCTGGAAGAGGAAGAAGCATTTTGCTCACAAAGGTTTGAAATCCCCATCAGTTTGCACCTGTGCCTTTCAAGCCAAACAAAGCTCTTGTATTGCTGGATGTTACCACAACAATGAAAGGTGTTGCTTAAGCCCCTGGTGCCCTCGCCCCGAGCTCCCACATGGCCAGCGGCAGCTGCCGGGGAGAGAAAGGCCAGTGGTGCTGCCCAGGTGCTGTGTCCAGGGCTGCCAGAGACAGCAGGGCCAGTGGTGCTGCCCAGTGCTGTGCCCAGGGCTGCCAGAGACAGCAGGGCCAGTGGTGCTGCCCAGGTGCTGTGCCCACGGCGCAAGTTCCGCTGACCCTTCAGCTCAGGGCAATTCGTGGTACCCGGCCCAGAACCACCAGTGTCTGTAAACTCACTATTCTACAGGAGTAACGAGACAATCCAGACAGAGATGACAAATCTTTTTTTTTGCCCTTTTTTGCATATGATAATTTTGCCAAATTCAAAGGATAATTTGAATAAAGAAGACTTTCTTGTTTTGTTATCTTAAAACTCCTGCTTTGCAGAACGTTGTCTCTGCAAGACTTTTCATAGTAGTGGAAACTGCCCCAGTGCTGAAATGGGGGAAGGTTAATGAAGATTGAGGAGGTAGCTATGATTTCTTAAAGCCTTCCTGGGGCACATGTCTCCCTTGGCAATAAAAAGGGGTTCTCTGCCATGGACCTTACAGAGAGGGTGTGGAGCACAAGGAAATTTATGAACTGTTTTCTGGAGTGCAAGTGCCTTTCAGTTCTGGTATGTACAAACTTACATCTTCTGCTCAATTTGACAAGAAAGCAGAGTTTCACTAAATTGTCCCTGCATTTGCTCCATCCCACTTACTGCTTTCACATGCAGAAAGCATTCTTCTTCTTTTCAAAGATCCAAAGAAGGCAGGTCTCAAAAGAGAGCATTCCTGCCCAGGGTTGGATCCAGAGCTCTGCACTTGACTCAATTAATAACGGGTGTCCCTGAACTCACTGTTCACAGGATGAATGAAATATTTTTCACCCTTTGTTTGCCTCCATTCTTGGCACTTCTGCAAACTATGAAAAGCTGAAATATCTGCAGCTTGCCAAGAACTGTTAATATGAAAACGTAATCTTTCCTCTCTGGTCTGGCAGTCATATGTGTCAAACAACATCTCACGTCTGATCTTGGACAACACCTGAACTTTTCCATAAAAAATGGAGCAGAGCTGGGGTTCCACACACATGTTGTACAGCTTTCCCTTCTCGTGCAGCATCAGGAGAAGTCAGGCACTGCAGCACAGCTCAGCCTTCCTGTGTGCAGCTTTCACACCTACCTACTTTGGCCTGTGCTGTTAAGCAGTATCTCTTGACAAATCAATATTCTTCCTAGTGTTAAATACTTCGTCTCTCTTCAGCCATGCCTAAGTGAAGTGCAGTTTCCCTCAGAGGAGGACACACCACTGTGTAACTGGGTGTGTTACGTCAGATACTAGGTCTGGTTTTAAGAGGCACCGAGCACTCACAACTCCTGTCACAGCCAGGAGGTGCCTTATGTTCACTGAAAGCACAAACGCTGCAAGTCCAGATCTCCATGTCCCCATTCCTCAGCTCTGAAGCCAAGCCCACTGTATTCCCAAGTACTCCAGACTCTCAGCTGATGTACATGAGCCAGAGTGCACTGAGGTCAGCTGGACCCACAGACTCGCACTGGTGCTCTGATCCAGCTTTGGCAAGGACACCGTGGAGCTGTCCACTGTCTGGCCCATATTAGTGTTCCAAATGTATAAAATACTGCATGCAAGCTGAGATGAGATGGCTTGAATGGGATAGGGATTATCAGGAAGCCAGGCTGGGCAAGCGATTGCGTGATGTGCACACCTTGTGCATGGCCTGAAAGGCGGCAGCAGGCGCTGCTCTGTGATCCCTGCTGGAACAGCCAGCGGCAGCAGAGCAGGGCTGCACACACCAGCCCTGACAGGCTGTAACAGGAGCTGTGCCCCCAGCTGCACGTGCTGGAAAGCTCTCCTTGACACCACCACAGTCTGCTCTCTTGGAGCCTGGAATGGTTTCAGCGTTTCTCAGACAGTATCATATCAAATGACCGAAAGTATTTTCAAAGAGGTGTTTGCTTCCCTACATTTTGTTTGAGTTAATAAAAAGTGACAGAGTTGGAGAGAAAGCAAAGCACATGTGTTCCTGGAAAGAAAAAAAAGCCAGTCAACAAAAAATGCGACCAACTGGAGACCAGTGCAATCGGGATGGCTTGAAAACATCTGCAGCCAAAGAACGAGGGAAGGGCACAGAAAAAGAAGGAATGAGGAGGGGAGAAGGCAGTTCTGCAAACCTCAGGCTGCCCTCCGTGTCCTGCCCTCGCTGCATTCTCTTGCAAATGTTATTTAACTGTGACTGAGTGTAACAAGCAGATAGGGTCAGCATGGCACAGGAACCCACTGCACTTCAGCAACAGCACTCAGCTCCTCAAAACACACACAGTCTCCAGGCTAGGAAGGAGAATCAATCTCCAAAGTTGACATTCTGGTACCTTTTAGGAGCACTAAATAAAAGATGATGGCAAGAGGAGACTATTTTATTTACTTGTAAGTGCCAGAAAACAGGTTTTTGTTTCTTTCTAAGGTCAGGCATGTGTTTGTAGCTTATAGCTAATTAAAATACTAAATTACCTCTAGCAACTGCAGAGAAATATCCTAAGTTAATTACATGTGACAAAAAAATTTTAAGTTTCTTAGTTCATTTTGAGATAAACAAATGAAACCCCTAAGATTTGTTGCATTGGTAGCTTTTCATAACAGGAAATAGTAATAACACATTTCTGTCTGTAGGAACTTCCTCTGGTTCCCCTCTTGGCACCAAGAGAACTCTAGGAAGCTGCCTGAAACAGGCACAAAAGCCTTTCTGTGGCAGGAAGCCAGTTCCGCTCACTTTCTGTCTCCTGCTGAGGGTATTGGGAGCCCCTGAAAGGCTGCTGGCACTTGGCTGAACAGGAAAGGACAGGTCTGTGTCCGGCAGCTCTGCATTCCTAACTTAGACACACAAGGGAATTAAAAGAGGAAAAGTAATGCCCAGATTTCCTCTCCCAAGCTCTGTTTCTCAAGGCAATGCAGCCAATCTCCCTGGAGGACCAGAGTGAGGCAGTCTGAGCCCAGACTGAAGCTGTCCATGCACACAGACAGGTACTGCCCTCTGCATTCATGGCAGCATTCTTGCAAACATTAAAGGCAGACAACCTTTGTGGCAACAAAATGAAAGCTGAACTCATCACAAATCAGGTCCTTTGGCATGTCACATAAGGTCCCACTGAAGTGTCCACATCCCAGCCTTAGACATGCCTGCCCAAAGTTCCAGCCACTCCAGTTGCCATCCCGCCCCTGGTGTGCCAGTGTGGCCCAGCTGCAGGCTCAGAGCAGGGGCTGCAAGTTTTTCCCTGGTTTTAAGGAGCCTGTTGGTCAGTGCTGCTGAAGTTCTCCTGCCAGTCACTGTCCTGGCTCTGAGTACACAGAGCTCTGCAATGCCCTGTCACTGCTGTGCGGGGCCAAGCTGCCTGGGCACAGGAAACAGCACCTACAGTGCAAAGAGCAGGCCAGGGTAACACTGCAGATGCTCTGCGTGGGACACCTGGAGGGGCACATCTGACATCCCCCGCCAAGTCTGTGCCACTCCAAGGGGCCTTCTATGTGACAGAGCAATAGAGGTCCCTGAGTGTCACCTATTAGCCACTGGAGTACGTATCTCACTTAGACACACTGTTAAAATACATCTTTCTAATTTGGAAAAGCAGATTTTGCTATCCTCCCCCTCTTCAAGCTCAGAATTGTTAACAAACGCTGAAGTTCAGAGGTATGAACACGGCTGTCCTAATAATGTGTCTCTCTAGATTCTTGTCATGCCGCCCTGGTGATATTCAGCGTGATAATGAAGGCAGCAGGGAAAGAAGAACAGAGAAAATAGCAAACAACCTGGGAATAATGTGGAGTTGCCATGAAGAGTCACAGATTTGCTTACTGGAATTTAGAGCAGTTTGATTTTTTTCTCCAAAGTCCTGCTTGCTGTAGCAGAAGTAGCAGAAGCCCATATGTAGCAGCAGAACAACTCAATGGAGCTCAGCACTGCAGGGGCAGCTCAGGTACAGATGAAAAGGTTTGTCCTGGGCACTTTGTCAGCTCAAAGATGCTCTTAGCCTACAAGATCCAGATGGAATGAGAGGATACAAACAGCCCCAGGGCTGACATCACCTCACAGCCTCGAGACATTCCTAGTTAAAATGCAGGAATGACCTCTCCTTTCCAACCATCCCTGGAAAGCACCTGGGCTGCCAGTCACTGAAGAGATCAAGGGTCAAGAGAGCAGAATGGAAAAATAGCTCCTCCAGTTTGCTGCAGGCCCTCAGAAGGTTACAGCAGCTGGGAGTGAGGGAAAGTGAGAGGGGATGGAGCAAATGAGAGAGGCAGGACCTGCTTGTAGTGGAAGGTGCAGGGGCAGGAGGGCCCAGAATGGCTCCATCCACACACTCTGGCCTTGCCCTTCGTTCTCTCACCCCGGCTGGCTCCTGCCTGCCCCCGCTCCTCACTCCCAGCACTTCCAGCCCTGTGCTCTCCGTCCTCCCCGGCAGCCGTGGGGAGCAGCTGTGACAAGGACTGAACTGACATCAGCAACGGGGTCCAGACTTCTCTGTTCCTCCAAAACTGCAGTGCATTGCAATGGAGTTAGCTTTTAGCTGAACTTCATTTAGCTGAACTTCAATGATATGGTCAAGGTAGCAAAACTTCACTGCTTAACTGGACCTAAAGCAGTAAGAGCCTTTTGCTAGTTTCTGCAGAACTGTGTACATATAAATTTATCAATTTGTGAGATGATTTTTTTTTTGGCTTGACATTTGTTTTTTATCTTTCTTAATAGACACAATGTTTAATTCACTGTAACTAAAGACACTGGGATTTTAGTGAGTTTTCTGTCAGTTCCCATAACTCATTTTGATGGGAACCCATTGGATTTTAATGGAAACCTATTAGGTGAACATATTGTGATCATTAATGAACTTGATGTGCAATTATACGGGGAACCACCTAAAGGTAATTAAAACCTATCAAGACCACTAGGGAATAAAGAGAAAGGAAGTTACTCTTGTTTAAGACAATTAGTGTAGACAATGATCTGAAAACAAAATAAATGATCCCTGATGAAGAAAAGCTGTGTAGGTGGCTACCCTGGAAGACATAGGCCATGCAAACAAGGGTTACTTTAGAAAACAGCAATTACTGTAGATTTTTCTATTGCAAGTAGTGCTTTCACAGGGAAGTTCAGCTTTTTCCTTCCTATTGCTTAACTCTTTGACATTTTGCTAATGTCTGGTTCTCTGGGTCTGGGGCAGAAGAGCACAGATTCTTCTGACACCTCTGTGCTTGCAGCTCCAGGCAGAGGGAAGCAAAGTAGTATTAATCTTAGTTGTTTCAGAAGGATCTGCTGATGACATTGTGCCTGGACTGTGCACCCAGCCCCCATTTTCTCTGTGTCCAGGGTAGCTGGAGAGGCTGCATGCAGCTAACAGAGCCCAAGGATGGCAACACCTCAGCAGGTGGGTTCCAGCACGGAACAGAGGGAGCAGAGCTGTGTTCCACCCCATTACAGGCACTCAAGTGCAATGAAAATTTCCCTTTAGTTCTTTTACTATTCTGCCCTAGTGAAGCACTGCTTGATCCCAGGAACATATCCTCCTAACCATGAAAGACCAGCATCTCACTGAGCAAGCAATCTGCAGATTCAGAGAGTGCCCCCAAATCACTGCTATATTCCCCAAAATCACAAGAAATCTTGTTGCTTGCTGATCACTGGACAATTAAAGGGTCCCTCACTCCATTGTCCCTGATCCACTCTGCATGCCTTTGGTGCAGAAGCAGGGAACAGAACGTAATTAGCTGGCGGGTGATGTCCACCAAATGTCATCCCTGAACACATTTGCTTTAGTCCCTATTCACCAGCATCGACAGCAAGGCTGCTTCCCCATCCACTGGCAAAGGCTTTCGCCAAGATTTTAGAATTCAACAATGAAACAGGCCTGCAACTAAAACATTTATCTGGCAGTTTTCCCTCTTTAAGTCAAAGTGTTATGTTGGCACACGGCACTGTGGGTGGCGATTTGCCAGAGAAAAGCATGTGTTGGAAAACCTTGCTCAATATTACAGCAATCTCGTGCTCGCAAGCCTCGAACGAGTCGAGGAGGAGACTCTGCCAGGGGGCTCCCGGCACCCGCCCCTTTGCAGGGCAGGCACAGAGCAGAGCTGCACGCCCGCCTGCAGCCATGGATAAATGAGGTGCTGCTGGCCACAGCCTGGCGTGTTACACGGCCTGCTGAGGAGGAGTGGGAGAGCTGGGGGCTGCAGGGTGACTGCCTGGACTACAAGTCAGCTGGTCAGCAGGAGGGTTTGTGCAGGATAGCACAGAAAGACATTGTTTTATATTTTTTAAACAGTGCCCTGCGGGTCCTTAAGTTTCTTTGGGACCAGCCCAAATGTTGGACAGCTCTGGTAGGCTTTTTATATGGGGCAGATAATCCTCACCAAAGCACAAAGAAAGACCAGAGGGACTTGCCTGTAGTACAGAAAAACATACTGAGAAGGCAACAGTAACTTAATATGCAAGAGAGGCCTGGATTCAGAAGTCAGTTGCATCATTCATTTAGCAACACTCAAGCCATGGAGCAAGAGCTGGGCTGCCAAGTGTGTGCACTGGGCATTGTGCTCCTGCCAAGTTACATCTTAGAGGAGCCAAGGAATGAGCCAGGACAAAAACAAGAGGATGGAATGGAGTAGTACTGAGCCAAACAAAATCAGGACTCTGCTCCCCCTGGCCTCAGCTGCCCAGGTACGTGGCCAATGATGGGACAAGGAGAACAGGGCCTGTGAAACCTGTGCCCATCCCACTTGCCAGGTGAGCAGGGCAGAGCCTGTTTCCACAGTGGAGCTCAGTGCCAGCAGAGCTGTTCCCCTGGCAAACACTGGCAAGCCCACAGCTAAAACGTCCCTCTGGCCATCCAGCTGAAGCTCAGCCCTTTGGGGCACTTCTAAGCAGGTCTGTAAGACATGAAGTCTGCTGCTGAAAGAAAGGCTCTAACTCAGCCCTGGCTTCTGAGGCTGGTGCTGGGGGTCACTGGGTGAGAAAGGGGCCTCTGCTTTTCAGCCAGAATGGTCAGAGCAAACCCTCTTCCCAACAGCACGAGCAGGACAGCAAGAACAACACACCTTCTGTTCTAAGACAGCTACCAACAAAGCTGTTACCACAACTGGCAGCTAAGTTAGACATCAAAAAGCCACAAAATAGGTTACCATTCATTCTGCTTTTTCAGCATTATGTACACCTGTATTTCAAAGCCTTCAGACAAAGCCTTATCCTGCTGCCTCATTTCACTCCTCTCCTGCTCCCTCCTCCATCCCCACGACAGCCTTGAGGCCAGATGTTCACCAAGCATGTGGCTCTGTGAATTGCACCAGACAATGGCAAACTGCACCTCCTCTGTCATCTGATTTTTCTCCCTTAGCTATACTGAGTGACAAAAATACTTTTTCACATCAATCTTGTTTATTATAAAGTTGTGCAATGCCTCCAGGGTCTGTCTGAGACTCCAGCTGTTGTGCTGGGGCAAGAGTTGCCACTGTGATCACCAGGAGTTACAGCACCCCTTGAAAAGTGTAGTTTCAGCTCTGAATTCCTTATTTTGGATTGTAATTTCTCATTACACTTTAAAAATGAAAGCAACAGACTTCAATCCTCTCCTATGTCCATGCAGCTGCAATACTAGAATTGGCTTTGAATCACCTGGCTCTAGAAGAGGCAGGACAAGTAAGTGTCCAAGGTTCTGGGTGCAGTCTCACAGCATTGCAAGCTCTTCAGCCAAGCCAAGCCCTAGGAGCAGGGTAGCAACAGGAAGCGACAGGCCAAGCTGCTACAGCTATCACTGAGTGTGGTTAGAGCAAAAGCAATTTCATTTCCCTTTACTGAGGTTTCCAGGTAAAGCCATTCTGGGTTTTCCAGGACCTTCTCGTTGCTGTGTTTCAAAGTGCCGGCAGGGCAGATGCCGCACAGGAAATCCCAGCGCTGGGCAGCTCCTCCTGCCCAGCAGAGCCCGCTCTCCTGAGCTGCAGAGCAAACACTGGAATCTAGCACACCTCAGTGGAAGTCAGCAGAAGAGCCCCCTTGTCGGGGCTCCCGTGCTTGGAGCACTTTCTCCTCCAGCTGCCAGGCAGAGCAGGAGCCTTTCAGACAGAGAGGTATTGGAGGGCAACCACTCTGGAAGGAAGGATCACATAATAAAACAGCTCTGCAGCAGGTACTCAAAATTTCTATGTAAGCAGAGGAACACCTTACTTCCTCTGAAAAACAACATAAAATTTAAAAAAAATTGTGTGTAGAGCAGGAGGAGAAAAACACGTGGCTGTGATTCATACATCAACCTTTTGTTAATAAGCCTTTATATTTCTATCTGCTCCACCTCACTGATGTGTGCAGCTGCTGTGTTTTCACATCTTGCAATGCATACAGGGTCTTCAAAAAAAAAAACTAAAGATAATGCAGTAATATTGTGCTAGTGCCAGTAACACAAGACATCCTTCAAACTGCTCCTCTCCTGACAGAAGTGCATGCAATGTACGTGCCTGAAATCCTCCTTAAGAATCCTAGCCTGTTTTGTCTTCACCCTCCATTTGAAATGAAGCAGGAGAGGGGAGTAAAATCCTTTCATTTTCTGCAGTTCTTGCCTTTTGTCTCCATGGTGTGGCTGCCCTTGCCCCTGCTGCAGCTGAGCCCATTCTTCTGCTCCATGTACCAGTTGGGATTTCTGACCTTTGGAAGAAAATAGCAGTTCCACCACCAGCAGGTTCTCAGTTCAGAAATACTTATTCCATAAGGGACACCACTCCATTCTCCTTTCCTCTTCCCCCAGACCACCAGCAAAAGCTTCAATTACCTTTTCTTGCCACCCCTGCAAGCCATTTAACCCTCTGCTTTGCCCTGGGCAAGCTCAGTAACTGATCTGCCATTGCTTTGTACCTGTGTCTCCTCAGCTATCTGAAGCAACACAGATCAGAGGGGCAGACACACAGCAAAACTTGAGGTAGGAGGTGGGATCTGGAGTGGTTTCACCGTTTTGCCTTTGTTTTCTACATCTCTCTTCAACCCAGCTACTTCTGATGGAGGCCATGAAAAGGACTTGAAAATGCCCACAGAAATGAGGGAATAACATGAGATCCAGGATTTCATATAGTATTTGTTGTTCCAGTCTAACATATCTAAACATTAATATTGTCCTTGGATAGATTTACATGATTTTTGGTGTTTGCATTTCCTACATTTGACACAATCATTCCAAACCTGTCACGGTCACCCCAGGCTGTGGCCCTTCCCACAGGGTGGGTGTCAAACCCACTGTTTCTGTCTGTCTGCAGCCACCTTAACCAGTCACACACTGAGTCCCTGCTTCCCAAGACACACAACTTCCCCGTGCCAATATAATACACAGCTCGTACCTGTATATCACATTAGCACTGTGATAGCCTATTTTCATCCCAATCCTCACACTTACTCCTGGCTCTAAATTGTTCTTTATAAAGAGGTCTGCAGGGACCTTGTTATTTTTATTGCTGTAATAAGGCGGCTCTACAGGAGAGAAGGAAAGTGTTTAGAAAGATAGTAAAGGCCCCGAGGCTGTCTGAATGTCAGGGAAGGCCTGTTGCAGAGGCCAAGAGACCTGGGCTCTCTCCTTGGTGAGCACTAATCAATTTGGCTTGCAAAATGCGTGCCAGACAATAAAATACAAAGGCTGGAGGTGCCCAGCTCAAGGATTAACCTGCACCAGCATCTCTGCCCAAGAAAGGAGGAAAACAGAAATACAACCCCTCCTCAGAGGTTGCTTTGGGGTGGTGCTCCTCCTTCCACCTCCAGGGACCAGGCACCTTCAGCCACAATGATCTGAATCCCAGGGAAACACTCTGAAAAAGCAAATTACCAGCAGCACTTTTATGTATTTCAAGTAATTCAAAGCACAGCTCATCAGGCAGGTGATTAATGGTGTCACCTAAGGTGTGTGCTCTCAGGCACCAAGGCTCAGCAGCCCTGTTAGAGGACCATGGATAGATAGATAGATAGATAGATAGATAGATAGATAGATAGATAGACAGATAGATAAAGTGTCCCTTGGACTTGGAGGAGAGTGAGTAGCACACTGACAGGTGAGGAGTGCCTGTCAGTAAAGAGGACCAGGACACTCACTGAAACAGCCATTGATCTCATCAGTGCCACTGTCTACTCCAGAAGCAAATCCTCCAACATGCATGACAAAATGTCAAGCCTGGATTTAATTTTCAAATCATGCAGTAATAATGCAGAGAGAGATAATGCTAAAGGTAGAGCAGGAGTAAGACACTTTCAGGGTTACAGCTGAAGCAAAAACAAACATTAAACAAATTGGGTGACAAGAGCTGTGCCTGCCCTCACCACAGCCACTTTGGCTGAGTAGAGATGCTCCAAATGCTTTTGACCAAATGTCAAAAATCAGAAAATGCTATTTCATCAAGAACAGAAGTGCTCCCTGGGAACGTGGGCAGCTCAACAAAGCTTGAAATAGGAATACTTCTGAACAATTTGTTCCTACATTCTGAACTCTATATCCCTATATACTTTACTGTTATATATCATCTCTGACACTTGGAAATTATTGCAAAGAAATGCTTCGGTATAAGAGATTTGTAATGGTTTGATAATGTTACTTTGCAGGTTTTTTCCCAACTGAAATATTTCAGCTTTTGTGACTAATATAACATTTCAACATTTTGATTTTAATCACAATTTAGGACCAAAAAAAAAAAATCTGAAATACTAGAATTTCTTGAGGGACCAATATTTTGTTTTCCAAAAAGCCTTATTGCTGAGGAGAAACTAAAAAGTTAGTGCCTTGGGAAGTGATTCAGTGCTGCAACAGCATCTCTGACATGAGAGCACACTTTACTAATAGATGAGGCTGTTGTATGATGCTAATGTGGAAACTGGAGCTCCAGCAAACCGTTCATCTCCCTGGTGAAGAGCTGAGCTCAGTAGCTCACAACTGTTTGCTTTATACACTCCCTTGCTGTTGCCATGAGGCCAAGAACACATATTCAGTTCCCTCAACATTCCTGCTGGACTTAATACCCATTCCAGGTTCCCTCTTGGCACAGAGAAATTGCTGGCTTGATCCAAAAGTGAAAGCCTCTTTTCTTGTCTCAATCCCGTTGCTTTCAGCAAAGTGGCAACTCTCTTTTCCGAGCACTGGGATTGAAAGAAAGAGTTCCCTGCTCCACACCTGGGTGACCCACAGAGGCTGGGCTGGAAGATTTGCAATGGGAGCCATTCTGCCACCATTATCTCAGAGTTCCTTTCAGATCTTACAAGGCAGTGATTGATCTGCCCATTGCAATGGGTTTGACTAACATTTCATTACCTGTCCCCACTGAAAATGTTGTTTGATTTAGGTTCAAAGAGCTCATTATGTAGGGCTTTTTTTTCCTCAGGAAAAAAAAAAATGAAATGCAGAATTAGGGAGTATCAAGTCCTGAGCTAATTACTATTTGCCAAGGTTTGGTTGGTGTATGAGTGTGTCTGAGATTCTGCTCATTACCAGTTGTATAATATGATTTCTACTGCACAGTTAATTAGTACCCAAAAAAATAACCTAAGGAATTTACACAAGCCTAGTTGGAGGACAAGAAATAAATCACTGAGGAGCAGGTCTGGGGAGAGTCCCCAGTGAGGACACTTTCACTATTGATGTAAAACACTCAGAGGTTTAACTTTCAAAACAGACATTTTGGGAGAAGCTCTGATGGATCTCAAGGAGAGTCTCTGTGCCATATCAGACAGTTGAACTCCATCTCATTCCACAAGCTCAGTGCTTTTATGTGGCTGATGTCAGCAATCTCCAAACAGGTCCCAGCCCAGACTGGAGGTCCTGGTGTCCAATGCCTTGGCAGAGGCACCAAGGTGACGTTCAACCTGGCTGCAGGTGGCTGACTCTCATCCCAGCAATTGGCTTCCAAGAATCCCCTTCTTTCACCAGTCCTTTCCAAACACCTGAAGTTGACTTAGAGAAACTTAAGCATTAGCACAGACACCCCTTACTTCCACCACCACAGTATTCACCCTGAAACAGTGGAAAATGTCATTGATCCTTTGAATTCAAGAGAGCCAAGATAGACCAGTTCACAGATCTGCTCCCCCATGGTCAACCAGGCTCCTTTAGGTTACACATAGACATGTGAATTACCTCCCCAGCTGGGCAGTGTGACTGAACAATAATCATCTTACTCCTAAAAGGCTTCATCTTGGCTAGTGTTGTTCACCACTCCAGGAACGAGACATACTGGAAAAATGCCACTTCAATTTTGAGGCAGATGGGTTTTACTGTATGTGTGGGTTTGGTGGATTTGGTTTGCTCTCCAAGGTCATTGAGCTATTCTGACCTTTGGGCTGAACCTGAAAGGACCCTCTGTATATTCCTTCTAAACCAGTTTGTTCAGTCTTACTTTCTGCCCTTTTCAATTCAAGATGCCTTTGCCCTTTCAAACACGTGCAGTTGTTCTATCATGAGTTCTACCAGCCAAAACAGAAAATAAAATTTACGATGTACACAAGCAGACTCTCAGTGAGCCTCTTCCAGGAGCTTGGCAAGAAATAAAACCTACTGGGAAGTATTAAAACCAATGACCATCCCAGACTCTTTAAAAAGAAGTTAGATACCAGTAACCCAATATGTGGCTGTAAAATGTCTTGCTCTGTCTAGGTCTGTGTTTGTCATCATATCAAAGCCTAGAAGTGGTCTCCACTTTGCCTGTATTGGAATTCTTCATTATTCACCACTCCTTCCAAATCTGATGTGATCTGCAAACTAGGAAATCTTGCTTTCTGTGTCCTCAGCCAAGTCTTTCATACACTGTAACTATCAGAAAGACCAGGATCTGCCAGTGCAGTCTCCTACAGTACACGCTCCTTTATTAACTTGTCTTTCATCTTGAAAGGCTTCTATTTATGCCTCCTTTCCCCACTCTGCTCCTGTCCTCTGGCCAATTTTCAATCAGTGAGCCAATTCTTCCCCTTTCCAACTCCCCACCTTTAGACATTAACCTCCGACGCGGGACCCTGTCAAACACCGTCTGAAGATCCAAGCCTCTCCTGACTCCTGCTTAGCCTCTTGTCTATGCCGACAGGAGTGTATGTTCTAAAAAAAGAAATTTCCAAAAGTTAGCGAGGCAGAAAAGGTCCTTTCCGGAAACCATACTGGCTATCTTTGGTCAAGCTGTGCGTTTCTCAACAGGCCACCTTTCATCTATTAAAACATTTTCTAAGACTTGTCTTCACCTGAAGGGAAACGAACTTCCCTGCAAGACCCTGGTGCACATCTGGGTCGTTCCTTAAATAATGGTGGGAGGCTGTCCGCCTTCCACCTTTGAGGAATCTCCTGCAAAACACTTCAGCTCTGTGAAGTGCCTGTGAAAACCTTTCCAATTTAGACCCACAGTTCCTTTAACCTCTCTAATAAGAGAGCCATGGAGTAGGGGGTTTGGTACCAACCATCCACTTCACACCCTTCAGCTCCCTGAAAGCTCCATTTTCTGTGCTCTCTTAGCCTTTGAGGAATAAAGTCTGGTTTCCACCTTTCTACTTACAACTTTGGTCCAGGCAGCTTCTCTCTGACTCAGGTGTATTCTCTCTGCCAGTAGCCAAGCCTGATATTTCTACTCACCTTTTCCCTACTCTACAACCAATAGATTAGAACAAAATTAGTTTCTATCTTTGCAGCCAGCCTTTTCTTCCTGCTGATGAGCAGACTCTGGCAGCTTGTTCCCACCTGCTCAGCTCCAATGCCAAAATGTCCCCAATTACCAAAGAATCCCATATATCCTGCTCTGTGTGTGATCATTCCTACACCATTACCTGCCTCTCCCAGAAGCAGCAGTAAACCTGTCCCAGTGTGCCCACACTTTGCACCCACATTGAGTCTCCCTGGCCTCCAAGGAGTATCTCAACTCACAGCCACTTTTCTGCCATGCCACTTACTGAGATACCTGTGTGCACAAGCAGCTTCCTCACATGCCACATGAGGAGATGAATATCCTACCTTGCTTACAGAGCTACATAAACAGGCTTTTTCCCAGGCCAATAGGTTGTTCTGCATGATTAGAAAGAGCTGATTTAAACATATTCCCACAGTTTCATGGGCTTGTTACAGTCCATCATGGGGAGTGGCTGCAGTTTGTTTTCTCTGTGTTCTCATTGCCCTGGACAAAGATGCTACATTTATAAAATGGAAAGGAGCAACATCAACACTTAATTTAGGCAGTTGTTTTGGAGTTTGAGTCATTGCTGGTGCTTAGTGTGAAGCAATAGAAGGACCAGCTGTAAATAATTTCTAAGTCTAGCAAGGACTGAACTCTTCACAGGCTTCCCAGTTCATCCACAATGTACTGGTGTAGGGAGAAGTAAAAACGGTTCTGCTGCTTCTGCCTGACTTCCATGTTCTTCCCACCAAGGCAAGGCAAGGCAAGGCAAGGCAAGGCAAGGCAAGGCAACTCTTCCCTTCAGCTTCTCTTTCACTGTGTTTAGGTCATCCAAGGCAGAGATGGTTCCTTGCCAGAAACCCTTCCAGAAACCCAGGCGAAACAAAGCAGCAATTCTTCCGGCAGCTGGTGGAGCAGAGGACTGAGAACCAAGCTTGTCACCCTTCATGGCCCTGCTCCAGGCAGACGACCTGGCTGACAAAGCTTTACACTGTGGGCTACTCTGAGCAGCAGCCATGTAAAGTGGAAAAACAGCTGCTCCACTGGGTTTTCCTGAATTCTGCTGAGTCCAAGGGCTCCCCAGCCCCAGCTGCACCCACCTGGCCAGGCACAGCCTAGGGATGGTTCATTCTGTAGGGAAGAAGGTAAGTCAGGCCTCTCACAGGTGCTTTCCAGGCTGCTTCTTAGGGCCTCGAGATCTTAAACCATCAGTTCACTAGAGGTGGCAGGAAAGGCTGGAAAGGGGGACTGGCCCTCCCCAGCACAGGCAGGGCTGCAGCAGGGCCAGGACAAGGCATCTCCCCTGCTCTGGTGTCCTGGCTGTGAGGTCATCTCCACTTCAGCTCCAAGCTGTGACTGCAGCAGACTCTCCCTGTCCTCTGGACTGCCCCCCTCTTTCCCCTTGGCCCAAAAGATAGCCAAGGTCACATTTGCTGAGCTCCAGGCTCCACAGAATCTTTGTTTGTTTCAGACAAGCCAGGGGGAGCAGACAAGAGAGAGTCAGTTAGTGTTATCACAACTAATGCAGCTCATTAGAATTGTTTTAAGCTCTGAGAGCAAATGAATATCTAATGAGATTTCCCCCCAGGTGTAATTAGCAATAAGCTTTACATTGCTCTAAAAATACCCTCCAATTTTTTGAAAAACTAAATGCAGATAACTGGAAGCTCTAGTTACACTTAATGAACTGAACAAAGCACATTGAAAACTAAGAATATTTTAATTGTGTTTATTTAGCCTTCAGCAAAGGATCCAAGACATTTTCATAATCATCAAATTAATTTCAAAATGCTCCTTTGTAAGTTGTCCAGCCAGCAATGTCGACGTTGATCATATTCAGAGGACTATTTCCTGATCGGACAGTCCATTTACTAAACAATGCATTATTCAAGAAACTGGAGCCATCTCTTCACCAAATCTTCCTCCCATGGGCAGTTTAGAATATGAAAAGAATTTACTGATGCAAGAAGAAACACTGCAGTTCTGGTTAGTGAAAATAATTATGATTACATATCTTCTTTCTCCATATTTGTCCCAAAAAGAATGGTGAGGAAAATACTCACTTTCTTTAAAATTCCCAAATATTACTACAGTAGATATTACCTTTCACATTCACTTCCATAAGAAGTTGACTTCATATCAGTGAGTATCCCAAATGACCAATTAATTTTGGCAGCTATCAACCAGAGCTGTCTGAAACTCTGACCTTTGAAAGAAAAGAAGCTACAACTTAATACATTTATCATCTTTCCCTATAAGTGTTTAGGACTCAATCCTGGCTTTGATTAAACCAGGAAAATACCAGTAAGATTTTGTGCCATGGTTTCTCTGCCTCTGGTGGTTGCTGCCAGGCTTCCAAGATGGAATGTGAAGTGGCCACTTGCCATCAGATACCTCCAGCCTCAACCTGCAAGCAGAGCTTGAGCCAAAGAAACAAATTCAGAGAATGGGAGCAGTGATGAGACCTTTTCTAGGAATTGTCAGTACCATCCTACCAGAAAATTCAAAATCCCACTCTGTCCCTTGGATTCCCCTGCACTTGAACACAAGTAACAGGATGGCTGCTTCTTCACAGCTTCGCCCACATGTCCCTGAGCAAGCAGAGAAGAGCAGGACGCAGGAAGGGACCACGGAACTCTCCTGCCTGCTCCTGCCAGTTGTGCTCCACGAGTGGCCGCTGGGGCCAGCCCGGCCCAGGTAGTCACATCCCATCCATGTCCTCTGCCTCCATGCTCGCTGGTTTCCTCTGAAGCATTGCAAAGGAGAGTTAATTAATTCTGATCACTCCTAATAGTCTTCTAGGTCACAAATTGGTGATTCAGCTTCATTAATTTGATTTCTAACATTTCATCCTTTGCACTCTCTGCCCGATTAGCTTCTTGAAATTTAGTTTCAGTAAATGGGATGAGCAAGGCAGAAACTTCCAAAGAGATTTTCCTCAGTGGCATTTGGAGGACACGCCACAGCGCAGAGCCCCCGGACTCGCAGCCAGGGTGCGGTCACCTCAATTTTGCAAACTTCCTGACAAGGGGGTGGTGCGGCCAGGCTGCAGTGCGAGTCACTGTGCAAAGGAAGCATTGATTCTCCCTTCATTCAGACAGGCCTCAATCAGGACAGGCACCAGCGGAAATTGCACTAGAGCAAGACTAGCACAGGAGAAAAATCAGACCATCGAATGTCGGAAAAGAAGAAAGAACTAATTTTTCTGATAGTGTTTTTAAATAAAAGCTGACATTGATTTGTAGGACTATGTAAGTAGAGATTATATATACTGAAAAATTCTCCAATCCCTCAGGCATCTACACAGGCAATGCTGGGAAACAAAGCCCATCGTGTCAGCCACACTTCGGAGGAGCAAGGACACTGTGAGTCACCAAATGCTGTTCCTAGTCTTAAGGCATTCTTAGACATTGCTAAATGACCCCTAAGAAGAAATATTGCAGGTAGAGCAAGTGAAATATATTCTACTATATTTGGGATCTTGGTGGGGTTTAAAAACTAAAAGACTTTTTTTTTTTAATGACCCAAAGATGATTATGGCTATATTTCTGATTTTCAGATGAGAAATCCAGATTGTAACGTGGTATGTTTATATTTGTCTCCCTGTGATAAGTTTTTATTGTATTCTATTGTACAGCTTAATGCTTCCAATGGGAGACCAAACCAATTTCTTCCTTGGGTAGGACCTAGTCTTCCTTCCCAATAAATAAAAGCTTCAGAATACTAAGACATTCTTGCAAATCAATGCTGCATACACAAAAATCATTATTTCAGCTGCAGCAGCAGGAAAGAAGGCAGGAGTAACCTCAGTTGCGTAGAAAAACAGTGTGTAATTCTGTGACACTGAAAGTTTCATGAGAAGGTCAGAGGAAAACTAGAAAATATTCCATGGTCCAGGAAGAAAATTGTACCTTTGTCTCCATACAGATTCCTGAGAAGCAACATCTTCTAGCCCTGAAGCTCATTGTGAATGTCAGCCCAAGCCACAGCTTCTCAGCCAGGTTTGAATCAGAGAGGTGCATGTGGTTTTACCACAAAACCATGAGGCAATACAAGTTTGGGGACATTCTACCAAACCTAAGCTAAAGTTTATCAGAGCAAAGCCATGTGAACTCAGCTCCCACCTGCCTGGTGGGTTTCACTGCAAGCTCAGAGCTCCAGCTGCAAAAGGAAACAGATTTCTGAGGCCAGTGTAAATCTTGGGGCAAAAATATTTTCTAGGAAATTAGTTGAAACATGCAGATGTACACCCAGAGCAGCACAACCTGAGAGAGAAAACAAACCACAGCTGTGGCTGGAAAACCCCCTGCCCTGTCGGCAGCACAGCTTTTCACATCACAGGAGCCAATGAACAAGTGCTGGAGTGTTCTCACTGCTCAGACATGTGCAACCTGGACCCTTCGCTGGGCTTATTGTTCCCTTGCAAAAGGCCCATTTAGAGCAAGCCCAGCAAGCCTGAGAGGGGAAGGAGGACAATAGCAATCTCTCCCATTCAGCAGCACAGGCCTAGGAAATATTTGCTACTCCAGGAGAGCAGCAGAGGCGCCTTTTCAAAGCTCCCTTTGCTGGGAGGTGAGTGACAGCTGAATCACAGCGCTGCTTTCCAAGAGCCAGACCTCAGTAGCACTGCCAAGAGTGGCCCGTTGTATTCAGAGCCCCGACACAGCTGCAGTTACTGGGAGGTCCTGCCATTGTCCTCCCCCAGCAGAAAGATGTTTCTGTCCCCCCTTCACAGACCTCCATTGCTGCCCAGTACAGGCAGGCTGAATGAAAATGTCAGCAGCAAGCACGGAGCAGATGTGAAGGGACCATGCTCTCTGACCTGGATTCACCCATCACGTGGGCTAACGCTGTTCAATTGAGAACTGCTTTGTGAGACAAGTTCAGGGGGATGGGACACTGCCACCCCCAGCAGCCCGAGCACAGGGCACAGATCTGACCAGCTCAGGGATGGGCCTTCGGGGCAGACTGAGAGAAATTCTGCCAGGGAGTCATCCAGCGAGAGACAAGCACCGTAAGAGCTTTGCAGGATTTGTGCACTCAGAGTATACTGAAAACTCTCCTCATCTAATCCCACCTTTGAATTCTGCACAGTACACGTGGGTCACAGCTAATACCTCTCTTCTGAACAGTGACTGTAGGCTTTGAGTCCAAGCTTTAGTAGAAATAAAACCAAAAGTTTCAGAAAGCATTAATAATATAATGTCTCCTGGAAGTAAGGCAGCTTGTGGTACCATTCTGTCTCCAGAATAGTAAAAGAAAGTTTATTCAAAACAAACAAACAAAAAAAGTTAAAATAAGTAGTGTCGTTTCACAGTCCAAAGTAAATAAGATGCACAAAAAGCAGAGCTGAATAAACTGAGAGAAAAATGCCACAGATGTTCAAAACAAATTTTAAGCAAATTTTGTCCCCATTACGTTTGTGACACTTCTTCAGTAAATGCTAGAACTGCAATTCATTAGCCCAGTGCTCACGGTGAGATCTTACATATTCATCAGAAGCACATCCAAGTGCCTGCCTACACAAAGACTCATCCCTGGCCTGTCCCCGTGCCCCAGCAGAGCACTCACCACCTGGGACCTGCCAGGGCTGCAGCCAAACATATGGGCACAGAGCTGCAGCCACCGGGGAGAGCCCCAAACAGCGTGACTGTGGCTGCATAAGAAAAGGAGAGGGAAGGGAAGGGAAAAGACTTGGGAGGTCTGTCAACAGGGCAAGCAGTGTGGTCCAGGGGGGATTTTACTTCATTTGGGAAACAACAGGACACTTAGGGAAGGGCCTGTGTTCCTGGGGATAGTACAGGAGAGCAGCTGCTTTACACTGTCAGCCAGATCACAGAGAAGTCTGCGTCCAAGGGCTGGATGTGAGCCAGGTGTACTAAATGACTACAGAGATACCTAAGATACAGGGATGGTAATCTCTCACCAGGTTTGAAATGCAGATGAGGGTCTGCAGAAAGGGCAGCAGCACAAATATCTTGGAGCTGAGAAACGCCAACTTTGAAGGGAAATGAGACAAAGCTGAAGGAAATTGGCTGGGATTCAATAAAGCCTGAGAAATGCACAGTGGAAGGAGTTTAATGCAGTCAGAAATTACATTAGAACAATTCTGCTTTACAGCATTTTTTGCCTCATTGGAATTATTTTCTTGTCTCTCTCGATCAATGGCAGAAGCCAAAATTTCACAAGGAAAAACTCTCATTTTCGAAGTACTAAACACATGGGATCCATGGGATCCCCGACTCCTCTCATGCAAGGACGAGGGACCGGAGCAAGGCAAAGCCGGCGCAGGAAGGGGCGCGGGTGCCGGCGGGGCTGCGGAAGCCTCGGCAGTTCGTGGCTGCCCTGAAGGGCCCTCAGGTGGGCAGCAGGAATGGCCGCTCTGTCAAACAGCTCCCGGCAGGAAGGTCAGTGCCGCGAGCCACAGAATAAAACTGGAGGGACGGAGCAACTTCTTACCCACACTTCAAAGCAAACAAAGTGCCAGTACAGACAGCACAATGGGGCCATTGAAACCGGAGAGTGATAATGGGAGAGGAGGCAGCACCACACAGCTTAAAACCAAAGCAGATTCTTCCCAGAACTCACTCCCAGAGGCATTACAAACTGAAGGGAAAAACAAGAGAGTAAAAATAGATTCAACTCTGATCCACAGTAATTGCACAACGGGGATAATAGGGATCTCAGAGGTGGAGATCGTGAAGTGGCAGGATTTTAGAAATTAAAACTGTGAGCACCAAGAATTAAAGCAGAACTTGATGAATCTGGAAACTACAACCAAAAAATGCTGCCTCGGCTCTGGGCTGGCTGGGACCTTTCTCTAAGTTCAAGAAAAGGGCCTTCAAGGATTCCTTCTGCCTTGACAAACAGCCCCTTACCAGGAAAGTGGGGTGTGTGCAGTTTATACAGGCACTAAACCCCAGGAGAGAGAAAACCATTCTGCTCCCATCCATCCCCGGCTGTAAACAGAGCAGACGTGAAGCTTCCACCTCTGTCTCCTCCTCAGCTCCACAGTTATTCTGATGAACTACTGTTTTCCAGCCCAGCAGGATTCTTCCAGCTCTCCGTTCCAGGGGGAGCTCATACTGAACAAACGACGTGTGCTCTAACTTTAAAAGCTTGCTCTTCCCATGTATCCGTCTTTGTCCTGATTTTAGCTGCCTCAAAAGGCAAGATAATTTTGACTAACAGAAAGCAATTAAAATGAGAGACCACTCAACATTTGGATTTGTTCCAATATAGTGACTCCTAAGTAGGTTAGGCACGGTGAGCAGGAGGCCTGGGCGGTTCGGGCACAGGAGGGGGCAGAGCCTCAGCGCTGCTCCACGCCCGGGGAGCGGCCGTGGGACTCCAGCCCAGGGACAGCGCCACAGCCAGCAGCTCCCGAGCACGTGCTCTGCTCCCATCTCCTGCCAAGAAATTGCCAGCGTCCTCACTTCCCAGGGGAGGCAGATCAGGTCCACAGAGCCTGGGCAAGGGCTGAGTGCAGCTCCTTTTTTTCTGTGCACATTGGCAGGTTCGGAACGGGGTAATCACAGCCACTTTTATGTGCTAAAAAATAGTGACTCATTCTTCCTCCCCAAATCAACCACGTGATGGAGAGAAGAGATATACTTTGTTTTCTCTTTCTTTGCCTTCTGGTTTGTGGTCCATTCGCTGGATTCATTTCATGTCTTAAAACGTTCTCACAAAACCACAAAGATTAGAAATATCCTTCATAATATAAGAGCTCAAATTGCACAAAAAGCCATTTCTTTCAGCATCTGGAAGAAAAAAAATCCCATCAAATCTTACAGAATTTAGTCACACTATCAACAGGATGCAGTGAGCCCTCTTCTAGCAATTCAGCCTGATCTGAGCACCTTGTTCCCAATAACAGTTCTGCCTCAGGAACAGCCAGGCAAAGCCAGAGAGCAAACCTGCTCTCACTGCTGCCTCCACCCAAGACCCTGAGGAACAGAAGCATGGCTTTTCTTGATTGACAGTTCTCTCACACCTGTAAGAAAATATTTCCAATATTACATGTACTGCTATTTAAAGAGAATCTCCAATCTTCCTGCATTTACAGCAGGAGCACAAGCCTGGTGAAGAATGGAGCACTGGGTCTGTCTCAGTGTCACACTAAATTTATACAGACCTCAGAGTGGAGGCATATGTCATTTTTCTCTGATTAACACATTTCAAATGGGATCCAGACGAGTCTGATGGAGAGACAGGGTTTGGAGGTAAATGAGGTGGTTTTGATTCGAACCCTGGCTTCCATCAAAATGCTGCGGTCTGCTTAGAATGTCTGTAGACATCATTTTACAAGGCACATTTACACAAAATCCCTGGGGGTTTTAAACACTGACTTGCAGCAGGGCCCAAACTAGAAACTTGTGCAACCAGACTGCCTGGAGCAGTCTGCCTGCACCCCCAGAAGATGCTGAGATGCAGTGGCTGCACCGCACCACGCAGGCTGCCGGCAAGAGCAGGCGCTGCCTCTGTACTCCCACCACAGAACCTGTGCTGCCTCACTCACACAATGGGGATTTGTTCTTTCAGGATGTTCTACAAGTGCCTTAGGACTAGATTTCTGAAAGCAAACCCTTGGCCTTGTTGCTGGCTTTAGGCTCCACTGCAGCTACCCTGGAGGAAATGTTTCCTTCATCCTGGCTCCTGGAGCAATGCCCAATGCACGAGGCAGCATCTCCTGTATTTTAACTGTCTAGTAAATCCTTCAAATGCTTCTGGCTCACAGTTCAAGCATTCAAACCAGCCTTGTCCCAGGGTAACAAGCTACCCCAGTGTATAAAGAGCAATGGTTTATGCCTTTCTATCTGGGCACACAAGAGAACAGTAGCAGAATGTCACCATTCTTAGCTAATTTGGCACTTCAAGCAAGAACGGGGCTTTTATCTCTTCCTTTTCATTACAACATGGTGAGACAAACATTTGATATCAATAAGTAACTAAGCTGGCTGCAGAGGACAAACAAATAGCTGCAGACGGTTGTTTGGTAAGTGATGAGCCTTTTTGGGCTCGATCACCACCTGTAGGCAAGCTTTGATTCAGACATGAGATCATGGAGGAGAAAGTCAGGCACAGAACAGACATGCATGAGAGCAGCACCTCAGCTCTTCTGCTACCTGGGACAGCAAACAAGTGCAACTCCTGTAAACGCCAGAGGGGGAAGGGGCAGAGGACATTTCTCCAGCGCAGCTCTTTTTTCTACCCAAATTAATATCTATTCTTTGTACAGGTGCTCCTCCCTATTCCCACCCAAGCACACAGAGTGCACCGTGTGATATCAGTGGTGCAAAGGCTGCTCCAAATAAACAATTTCATGTCACTAGAGAGAGTCTTTCTCACCTGTGTATACACACATGGCACACGGCAGATCACCAGCCTGAAAAGCCTTTCCTTGGCACAGACTTAGTGGCAGCAACACAACAGCTTTGCTCTCGTTCACAAAGCCAGGAGGAAAATTACTCGAACCATAAGCTGCTGGATCTCTATAGTGGGGAGAATTTGGTTCTGCTTCAGGGAAGTGCAGCCAGCCTGAGATGCTGCTGAGGCCAGGAAGGAACCTCAGTGCGTCAGCCTGGCACAGCAGGACTGCGTATGGAGCTGGCTCCTGGCCCTGGAGGGCTGAACCTGACACAAATGTTTCCAAATTCCGACTCCAGCCCGGGACTTTTTGGCCTGACAGCATGTTTCACCTTTAAGCGCAGCTCAAATGCCAGGCAGCCGCTAAGGCAAAGGGGAGCGGAGCCGTGAGCAGCACCCGCACGGCAGCGGGTGAAGGGGGGAGCGCTGGCGGCTCTCGCTGCGCTGCCGCCAGTCCAGCGGGGGCGGCAGCAGCGCCTGAACCAGGCGGGTTTAACCGGGGGTGCTTCGGACGCCAATTTCAAACCCAGTAGCCACTAGATGGCAAACTCACAGCCCGAACTGCGCACGCTGACCGCCAGACTCCTCCAGGGCTCTGAAATCAAGGGTGCCCAAAGCCAGCGGGAGGGCGGGGACGCGGGGCTGACACACACCAAGCACGACTGGCTCCTTCACCGGGCTCCGTCCCTCCGCGTGTTTCCGTCCCACCACTAAACAGCACAAAGATGAGCTATAAACGTGCTGCCAACTGTGGAAACCAGCTCCTGGTGTTAATGTGGAGGTCCAAACATCCCAGGCACAGCTATGGCAGAAGGGACAAAACAAGATTCCAACACATCCACTAAAAACATATTGCTTAAGCCAGAAAAAACCCCTGAAGCCTGCAAATAACATGGCTAAAGAAGCCCAGATTGCAGATGATGTATTATTCATTGCTAACATCTCTGTAAGCCTCCAGCCAATCTCGTTTTCTCAGTGCTGGCTGCAGGAGACGTGGGGGCACTATGTAAATCAGCAATGTCTTGCAAATGACTGTTACATATTAGCTGCGTGGCTCTGAAAAGAAATTAATTGCATGGTAGCCAAAGCTCTACACAAGCAATTGTCTTTGTCTAGCAAAGTGGCCATTTGTATTTTATCTCAGCCTGTTATTATCCTGAATCAGTTCTTGAGCAAAGATCTAAGCTAGAATGGGTAAAGCACTCCTCACTCATTACATGCCAATAATTTTTCTAAGTAGAAATCCTTTCCAGGAGCTGCAGTCACAGCAATGGGCGCTGCAATGTGCACGGGGTCTGCAAAACGTCTGGGTCACACTGAGCCAAAATTCCAGCCAAGATGCTGAAGGCAGCTGCCCACCCCACACCCAGAGAGATGGATGGCCAAAATTGCTGTGCATCTGCAGGAATACAAAGGCAGCAATGCCATGGTAATTTTACAGAAAGCTCTAAACTTCTCCTTTAGCTGCAAGGGGAAACATCCCTTGCTTCAAGAATAATAGAAAATAGATACATATTTATTCAATGTCCAAAAAACCTGTGATTTTACCCTGCTGCTGTACAGAGCACAACAAACTCTGAGGTAGCTCATTTCCCTTGTATACTGTAGCACAGTAGTTACAGACTGTAACACAGAGCTGATCACAACAAATTTCATTTTCATGCAATTCAAGTTAATGCTCCCCAATAGTAGGGTTGTTTGTGCACTCAAAGTAGCAGCAGTGCTGTGTACCCAGACTCAAAATCTCTTTTCATCCATAATTACATTCAGAATGTCAGGAAAGAATAAATCCTGCAAACATTACTGAAAATCTTTTCCTCACCTGATGATACTATTTCATGCCCCTCAGCAAATTCAGCTGAAACACAGTGGATCCTACTGATCCCTGGTTTTGAATGTGCAAAGTCTGTCACCAGAAGAACTCATTTCCAAGATTACACTTTCATAGAACTTATCAATACATTTTGCATCATCAGTGCTCAATTACAGAAACTCCAGCAGATCAGGGAATCACCACAGGCAAGGTGTGCTTTGGTTGTGACACACAATAACCATCTGCTCCTTGTGACTGGGAATCTCAGCTATAGAAAAAGATATTTTCATTGATCCACTTCCCAAGAATCCAAACTGAGGTACTCTGAGGTCCATTCATATGGTTCATTCATATTTACCCTCTCTGCTTTGCCTTTTTCAATTACAAGGATTTACACTGGAAAATTTCTCCTGAAAGTGTGCTAACCAACACCACATTGCTCCCTTTTGCTATCCTGATTCTGCTGTTTCCCTCATTTCTATCCTCCCTTTAAATTGTTGACCCATCTCATGACGTGTCCGTTATGACCAACATATTTGATCAGTATGTTGCAAACCTGAGCACTGCACTTGCCCATTTAATGAGCAATATTTTAGACATTTCCCAAACTTCCTGTCACCAGCATTAGCTAACACACGAGCGATCCAGACAGACTCTTTTGTTCTGAGCAGCTGTGCTGTAAAACAAGCTGAGTATCTCTGTGGCCACAAACTGCTCTCCAAGGTCTCCCCATCCCCAGTCTGCCATATGTTGCCCCTATAGCCTGTACAAACTCTTTCATTTCCTCTCTATCCTGTTGCATTTCATCAGGTTCCACTAAAGCACATCCCAGCATCCTAAAGCCTGGCTGTTCGTGGTGCTCTGTGTTCTGCTCTGTTTTGCAAAAGGCACACAGCTTTTTGGTGTAGATCCTTACATGGCCTCTCATTCAACTTCTCTGGTTTTTAGGCTTTTCAAACCCTTCTGTGAGCCTTGCAGCCCACTCCACTGGAGCACTGTGAGCACTGGAGGTGCCACACCCAAAGCAGTCCACAGCAGGAGAGTTCTGGGTGGCTGCACTACAGTGGGGCTATCCTAGGTCAAACCCAGGAAGTCAAAGATACTTAGATAAGGACAATGACACCATTTAGCTATCAAACAAACACAATATCCAGCTCATCCATAACTTGTGTCAAGAGCAGATTTTGAGAAAAGCAGGGAGAACCTCAGGTTGGAAGCAGCCATTTGTAAAGGCAGAGACTGTGCTGTATAGACATCATTTGCCTTTCTCAAGGGCAGAGTTTGTGTCCTCCGTGGGTTCCTGGAGTGGTCACCCTAACACGACATAGCAGCAATGCTGAGATTGGAGAAACATTCACAACCTCTTGAGCTCTGAACACAAAGAGGAGCTGCTTCAACTCTTCATGGTTTCCACTTCGGAGGCCAGTGAGACATGAGGATGTGTCAAGCGTCATGTTGGAAGGATGCTGATGTGTATGTAGAAGCAGTCTGAGGGGCAGCCCCGCTCCCCGCAGGCCTGCTCAGCTCCGAGGGGGCTCCTCCCCCGGCAGTGCGGCCCCGGCAGCTGCGGAGGGCCAGCATTTGAGCGGCAGCGCTGCGCTCCTGCACCTGCAGCCCATGCACGTGTATTTGTGTCTGGACGGGCCGTGACCCCGCTGGCTGCACTCTGCACTCAGCACAACTTCGGGAGCACCGTCCCTGCTCCAGGAGACACTCCCGAAGTCAGCAGAGCTCAGTCAAAATGTCGCTTCCCCTGCTTCCCCTGCATCCCGCTGGGGGACAGCACACTCTCCATTTCTCTGAAAAATCGTACTGAGCTGCAAGCATCAGCAGCACTAAATCCTGCTCTTTTTTGGGAAGGAGCCAAGACTGCCAATGTAAAGCACAGGATGTGATTTCCTGCCCCTCCTGGAAAAGGAAGCTACAGTCCAAAAGGTAGAGAAAGAACTATTAATCCAAGAACAACCATTTTAATGTGGATGATCACATGATGCAGCTGCAGCAATACCAGTTCAATTTAAACAGAACTTGTAATGTGCTAAACATGCAGGACTCGTGATACTGAAAAGGAGATACCAGATCCGGGTGCCAAGAAGAGGAACTACTGTTCACAGTCTCTTGAGGAAAGATGCCCCCAGGACCACTGCTCTTCTGACAGAACTCTTTAATCAAGAAAATACTAAAAAACCCATTAAAAACTAGTGGAGATTCTCCACAGAATCTCCTACAGTTCTACTTTATCCGTGTATATGAGCCGATTAGCAGCAAGGTGCTGGGCTCCTTGGGGAAGGAAAAGCTTATGGAGTGAAAAGAAAACCAATGAACAGCCCCAGCAGGTTTACTTTTGCACAGGCTTTAAAAGAGATGGAGAAATAAGCAGTGCTATTGAGTTGGTGCAGAGATGGCCTGTACAATTCCAGTAGCTACTGCCTGCTTAAGCACAATGAAATAGGATGAATAGAAGCCCCAATGTGCCTGACTCACCCTCATTACTCAACAGCCTAAAATGGGGGGGTGGTCTTCTGAGGAGATCAGAAAGTGTATTTTCAGATATCTGAAAGTGTGAGTGCAAATGGATTATGCAGCCCAAACCACGAGTGCCCATTAGTTTTTATCTGTGTGGCTGTAAGAACTCTCCTCTGTACAACTACTTTTGTTTTCAGTGTCTGCAACCATTTGCAAAAGACTGACAGACATGTGTGTGCAGACACACAGCCCGTGCTGTCATGGGGACTTGCCTTCTGTTCTTTTTCACTACAGTTTTCCTCAGCCGAAAATAAAAGCATGTTATGTGCAAAAAAACATAACAAAAGAGTGTTTATTTGCCTATGAACACTATATAATCTTCATAGATGGATATTAAAACCCTTCACACTTATTTTCACTGCCTACTTCAATTGAACTTAGCAATTCCAGTGTATCTTGAAAGAGTGCTGAACAGCTGCAAACTAGCCAATGGATCACATTCCCACAGATGGTGTTAAGAGTCCAAAGCTCTTCATGTTGAGTGCGGGATATGAACAGGTCAAATAAGAAGCTATCCTGTCTGGGATCAAGGTTTCACAATCCTTGCAGACTGTTACTGGTTTGTACATTTCTTTGATTTTATGCTGTTTACTTGGAAACCGTGACATTACAGGGGTTTCTGTAGAAGTAGCTCAAGGCCAATTGGCTGCACCAGAGCCCATCATCTGTGTAAGTTCAGGTACGTCCCAACTTCGCAGCCTCTCTGCTGATTGAGGTAAGGTCAGAAGTGATGCTTGCAGTGCTAATCTGGCAGGTGTCCAGAGAAATGCATCGGGCTACACACTGATCAAAGGATGGGATTAGGAGCTCGGGCCCACAAACTCCAGATCTGCTCAGTATTGTTCAGTGTGCTTTGCCAAATTCCCTACCCTCATTTACAGTGTCAGAGACACACGGTGCATTTCCTGGGTTGGGAAGGAGGAGGATGTACCTGGCTGGCTCTGGCAGGCATTGTCTGCTGTGGCCGTGCTCAGTGTCAGGTGGAAGGAAAGGCTGTCAGCCCTGCCACCAGCACCCCTGCAGCAGCCTCCAGCCTGGAGCTCGTGGTGTGAGTGGCCAGCCAAGGACAGCCAGTGACCACAGAGATCACTCAGGAGAGGGCAAAGGGATGATGACATGCACAGCTTCTGATAGGTAGTACCACAAAGGATGTTACTATGCCCAGAAAGACCAAAAAGGAGGGCACCAGGCCTGTTTTGGAGACAAAATGACTGCCTACATGTATATATGAGAGTAAGAGAGAAAACATGAGACAAGGTGGAGAAGAACAGGTGGAAGGACCAGGCAATTTTTCCAAAGCCTTGCCTCCCACAGACAGAGGAATGGGTCACCCTCTCCACAAACTGCTCAAGCAGTTGTGGCCTTCAGTGACCTTCCAAACTGAAGGAAAGAGGTAAGCACAGATGCAGAACAAGATCTGGTGCTGACTGAGTCCTTCCCCAATGCCTGCAACTCACCCATCCCATCTTGTGTTGGTCTGCTCTGGACATCTACAGCCCAGAGCTCACGTGAGTGGATTCCCACTCAGGGCTCTCCCCAATATGCAGAAAGACAAGGATTATCTAATCACATCTGTATAGAATACATCTGCATTGCAGCAGAATGGGCAATCTCAGCGCTTTCCAGTGGTATTCAGAGAGTCTTTCCTTGTGTAAGCTCCCAGAATTAATCACCAGTGTATGAATTTGGCTTCCCATCCCTTTCCCCAGCTGACAGGAATTGATGGCACCAACTGCCGTCACCATGAGAAAGAAGTGATTCCTTCACTAGCATGGCAGACATATGCCAGCTAGGAAGAGAAGATCTGATCATCAGACTTGCTTGTTTTGGCTTTTCAATGCACAAAAGGCTGTTTTTCTCAGAATTAGGGTGACTGCGACAATCTGTTTTTAGACAGAGTTAGAACCACAAGATAAAAGAGGCAGAAATCTTCTCATCTGCATATTTATCATCAAAATGCAGCAACTGCATAATTTAAGCTTAGTGTTAAAAATATTGTATGTATATTTTAAGGTTTTCCTACTCAGGTGAAAAGGAGACATGCTTTCACGAAGGAGGTTAATTATTTTCTAATGGTGTGAAAACAACAGAAAAAAAAGGAATCAAAAGGAATTTTTTTACCCTTCCCCCTACCCTGAGGCACGATAGAGAGGTATCCCTGTCCATATCCTTCACAAACACACACAGTGAACTGACTCAGAACAATAGAGCAGAGCATGAGCTGGTAACCAGGGTGCGACTGAGCCCTGAGAGCCTGGACACTGGCACAAAGGTGCAGGTGACAGGACACTTGTAGAGAGAGCAGGAACATGCTCTCAGCTCATTAGACCTTTCAGCTGAGAACAAATGCACTTCCACAGGCAGGCAATGGGCACAAAGTGCCTGGAGGGCTCTGCCAGAGGACATGAGGGTGCAAAGGTGCCACCCAGCTGGGTGAGCACTGCACCAGCTGCCTCCTTTGCAGGGGCAGAGCAGAGCTGAGCTCAGGCTGCCCTGGATCACCCTCCCCACCCCATGCCATGCACCCTCAGGGAGAGGGCAGGGGTGCTCTTCACTAGGCCAAACCCTGCAGGAAAGAATGAACCAAACACAAGCTGCCTGTGTGGTACTCAGTGGGACCCTGGCAGTTTCCTCATGGCTCCTCCCTATCTCTGTGTACACCTGGAATCTGTATTCCCTGTGGAGCTCAGGTGACTGCCCTAGCTGTGCATGGGATCCCTCCTCTTAGCAGGACTTCTTGATGCAGAGGTGCCCTGGTTTATTGGCTTTCCCACTGCCTGCCTCCTTAATAGGGACAGTTCTTGTGTGACCTCTGCTGCTGTCCATGCAAATGTGATGCTCCAGACAGGACCTCACTTTCCCCCTAGGAAGCATCCTGTCCTCTCCAGCACTGGCCAGGAGCCCCACGGCACAATCAGCCACTGCTCAGAAACATCTCTGGGAGCTTGGCAGCCCCTCCAGCGCGGCAGAGCGGGCTGGCCAGCCGGCCATCTGCTGCTCCCCCAGCTGACACAGCTTTGCCATGCTCTCTGCTGGCTGCCTTTGCATCCTCACACGGCCACACCACCCACTCTGCTCTGACAGGCCCATCCCTAACATCCCAGTCCCCATAAGTACCTGACATGCACATGTGCTTCTGTTTAAAGAGACATGTTGGAAGGGCAGTGCGTGACAGCACACCGCAATCTGAAGACAGCCTATCAAACCAATAAATCCCCCCTCGCTCCCCAACAGCTGTAGCCCAATTAAACTCAACAGTTCACAGGTGTTCATGTAATGACTTTAACACAAAAAAAGCACCGCTCCCTTTAGGGGCCTTTAAAAAAATTTAGAGCTCTTTAAATTTTATATACCAACAACATCAAACCAAAGTAGGAAATAATAAAGAAGGAAAGGAGATAGAGCAAAGAAAATACACAGTGTCAGCATCAGCAACAGCCTAATTAAACAACAGCCAACAGGAAAATGCACATTCTGCTCACCCAGCCATGGTCCTTCTGGAGTTGTGCTGGATGCAAAAGCAGTTTCCTTATATTCCTTTCAGCATGGCTGCACCGGCCCTCTCCATTCATGCAGTCCCTCAGCCTCCCCAGCCCAGAGCTGTGAATGAGCTCTCACCAGCAGCACCAGGGCCTGCAGCTATCACTTCTCTCCAACGCTTTGCCTCTCTCCCTACCACCAGGTCAGAGCCTGGGCTGGTCTCCCTGGCGTGGAGGGGAGGCAGAGCTGCTCACCTCTGGAAGTGACTGCTGACTCACTAAATCCCATGGCCTTGCAGCACACCTTGGCTGATCCAGGGAGCACTGAGGAAGCTGACACCATGGCTGGTCAGGTTGTCTGCACCATCTGTTTGCTGTGTACCAGCAGCAGGCTCTTGCTAGGTGCCTCCTTGTTCCTGGGTTTCCTTGCACCTGGCTGGAAATTCTGGCCACAGCACCGTTATTTGCTTTTGTAGTTTTCCCACTGCTAGCAGGTGTTCTCTCTCCTTCTCACTCACCTTCATCCCCCTCATTCCCAAAGACCTGCAGGCATGAGCCCCCAGCAACGTCAGGATCACAGCTAGGAGCTGCCACCTCTACTCACTGCAGGAGGGATGAGGAAACAGGAAACACAATTCCCATAAACCTAGGGAAGGCTGGAAAAGAACCAGTTCTTGTGGGACCCTGCAGGGCTCTGAAGAGGCAAAGAGTTTGCAATGCCTCAGTTTCAGAGGAAACCCAGTACAAGGCTTGTTACTGTCCCTGTTTTGATTATGTGTTTGTTTCCCGTAGTGAAATACTGAAGCCAAAGTGGATCTGACACTTCTGCTTTAAAGCAATCCTGGTTTCAGCTCTTCATTCATATATAAGAATATGAGGTCCTCTTATAAAGGAACATTGGTGTCCAAAAGGCATTTTTAAGAGGGACACTGAAAAGATACTGCTCTATTGTAAACCAGCAGGTTCTGGGAGGGGAAATCACTTTATTTCCATCTTAGGGAAACCCAAGACCCTAAGAAACTGAAATATTTTGAGGCCAGAAGAGTGCAGAAGAAACCTTTTCCAGAGTTTCTAAACAGGGAAAAGGCCATCTTGGCAGGCCTGTGAAGCCAGGAATTTGGACAGGAGCAAAGGGGCAGCCATCGTCCATCCTCTCTGCTGAGTGGGACTGCAAAATGTGATCTCCCTACAGAAAGGAGATTCACAGAGTAGTGTGGAGGTCAGTGCTGCCCACGTGTCTCATTCGTGCACTTACAGCACCTACACACAGGGCCCAACCTGGGAGATTCCTTTAGGAATTATTGTAATATAAATAGTAAATAAGTATGAATAATTATGTGAGGATGATAACCAGTGATTTAGCTATGAAAAGGCCCCAGGATGCAAGTGCTAATCTCCTGAGATACTTAGCCATCCTTTCAAGATGCTTGAAGACACATAAGTAGGCTAATTACAAAGGAAAATGTCTCTTGTCTATAAATCTCATCTAAATTCAGAAATGATGCAAAAAACAAACTGAGAAGATACCCAGGAAAAGTTCAATAATGTTGCTGGGAAAGGTTAATTTTTAGAGATTTTTTTAAGATAACCCAGAAGATCCTTAAATATAAAAATAGTTAAACCTTATATAGCAACTGTAAGTATCACACCAGAAAAGCACTCTAAAATGAGTAGAACTATTGAACTGTGAAAGCATCATGGAAAAAACCCCCACAATTTCATTTTCTTAGTTTAGTTTCAATTTATAATTCACACAAGTAGCTTAAACACGTCGATTTGAGATCAAAACAGAACTTCAGGTTACATAGCATCTGTTCTATAGGAGGGTGCTGTGTGCACTGAGATAATTTTAGATGAATGTGTTATAAACAAGATCTGTGGAACATTGCAGAGTAGCAAGTTTTGAGAGAGAAAAACATACAGTTTAAATGCATAAATTGTTTAGAATGTTTAGCATGTGGTTGTAAAGCAATCAACCAAGTGATCTGTTTTCCAGAGTAGGACAGCTTGCACAGATGAAACAGCCGCTTCCTCAGCACTTAATGTAAGACTCGTTCAGCACTCAGAGGAACAGCTTCACACTCTGCAAACACGGTGATCCTAAAGCCAGAGCTTTTAGCCACTGCTTTTGCTCTTTCCCAACACCTCCCCAAGCTGTGTATCCAGAAATGTAAATTAGATGAACACTGTACATTTCTTTATAGTTCTTTTTTCTACTATGGGAAAAAGAACACGTGAATGTGTAACGCAGGAATTTCTGACATACTGTGCATCAGGTCATGGATACAAAAGTACTCTACATTCCAGATCCTCCTTCAGTCAAAACTAGAAACAAGTTCATGATAATAGTGTCATTTTGGTCAGAAAAGGCATTTCATATGTTAATGCAAATGATGACGTATGAAAATATTTCTCCTTTTAGAAAAAAAAATCTGAGATTTAAAAAAACAGTGTGAAACAACCTACAAAATAGAAGACAAAATCCATTCAGTTGGTAATGATAATCCTCTACAGGCTGCAGTGGAACATTTCCCTGAAACATCTCCTCCTGTACTCGGTTATTTATGGTTTGCTTTCCAGTCTGACTGCAGCAACTGACACCCTGCACAGAACCAGCTTCAGAAGGAGAGCAGCTCCCCCAGAGACAGCCACACCTGCAGGCATCCCTTACCCAGGCATCACCACAAGGCTGTGGTGCTGCTGGTGAGCTCCAGGTCACACTGGACCCAGGGCCTGTGGGAGCAGCTCACGGGGTGGCCTCGTTCAGCTCAACACCTGCATCAGTGGCTCTGAGGATCTGCTCAGGTCTGAGACACTGGACAAGCTCTCACCTGAGTGACACCTGTGCTGAACTGTCACATCACCTCGAGCAGGTGTTTGCAGGTACCCACTGGCTCAGAGATCAGGCTGTGCTGAGGGTAAGGTCCCATCTGCTGTTTGCACTGGCTGCTCACATGCATGCTGTGACCTCCTCCCACCCTTCTCCAGACACCAGCCGCTTCCACACATCCATCTCCTTGCATATTGAGCCAGTGCGCTGTCACTCCCGAAGTTTATATTTAAATAAGCCCTTCTGTTGAACTCGAATTAAATATAGCCCTGCTGAATCTGATACCATGAGAGAACCAAGGCTGGAGGCGAGAGAGAGAATGAGGAGGAGATCACAACTGAACAAATACATTTAAAGCTGCCAAGTTAACACCCGGCTGCACATCTGACTCCAACGCACACTGGGGTTGTTTCTTTTCAGCTCAGCTATAGTATTAGTTGCAGTGAGGTCACCCTCACATGTCCTTCTGCTTTATGTCTCTTACCAGGCAGACACACACAAATCTTCAAATTTTACAGACAGAATGAAAATTCAGACCAACATTTGTCTCCCTGACCTGTCAGCACTTACAGCAGTGTCTGACTGACTGAGGTACAAGAGGGCAAGTCAGAACCTCTGAAAAGGCAGGTGTCTCAGGACTAATTTTGGAGCCTACTGACAACAATAATAATCAGTTCTTAGTTAATGTCAGAGAGCAACAACAAAGCCTGTGGCAGCCTGTGCTGCAATTCCAGCCAAGGGCTCATTCTGGGCTCTCTCCTGATGTGGGTGGCCTTGCCAGCCAGTTTTCAATCAATGCTTAAAATGTGGTTTGGGGAGAGTGGCCTGGGTGGCTGGACCTGAGAAAGGATCAGAACTCAGTGTGTGTATATTAGCAAAAATGTAATTAAGGAGCCCAGGCATAAAAAAATACAAGAAAATGTGTTCATAGAAGTAAAGGAGGCAACTTGTACCATTGTACAAAGAAAGCTCACAAGAAATAATACAATAAAGATAAGAACCAGATCTCCAGGCCTGTGAGACTCAGGTGGTCAAATCCACTGGGTTGTGTCCTTAATGCCTAAAACTTTTTATTAGGCTTCAGGATGAACAGCTTCTAGCAGCAGAAGAGATTTCATCCAGGTCAGTCAGCCACAAAAAGACTCATCAGTCACCACATAATAACCCTGACTGAACCATCTATATATATTTAAAATACCAGTCCCATTAGCTGCACTGGAAAGAACCAAGCCAAGTTGTTCCTATTTCTGTCCCAGTATCCTAAAAGATAATCCTAAAAACTAGTCCAGGCCTCCTTTGCTGTGGCTGGCTGACTTGCCTTACAGCTGCTCGTTGTCTTTGACAGCGATGAAATCCACTATGCCCAGTTCCAAACTGGGCCAGGGCAAGGAGCAGTGGAGGGAAAAGCACGTGGAGTGAACCAGCTGGGCTGGCAAGAGTTAAAGCTGCTGTGAGTCCTGGTGCCTATGGACTGTCTGCAGCACGGATAAAACACTGTGTGGAAACATAGGATAGGCAAGCCCTGCTTTGTCCTCATGCAATCTCTTCAATTATTTTTTGTGTTGTGTATTTTACAAAGGATAAATCAGGGAACATTTCAAGAAATGTTTTCTCATTCTAAAACTTATCAAAATATTGCTGACACTGATCCATGGCTGGGAATGTCATTCCTGAATAAACATGATGTCATTCTCATTCCATTCATACTTCTCCTGGACAGCTGCTGTCAGCCTCAGTGAAGAAAAATGCCACCTCACTGGTGACAGCTGCCACTTGAGGTACTTTGTATATCAGCCTCCATAGGAGTAAAAAAAAAAAGAGTCAGTCATGCACATGCTATTTAAAGTCTGTTGCATCTTGATGAGAAATGCAAAAGTTAATATGGGGCAGGTTGCTCAGTGTCAAAAGTCTGGACAATGAAGACTGAGGAACTTTTCTGGTCTCACCTTCCTATGAGGCAAAGCTCACGCAAGGCCCTCACACCCGGGCTGTATTTGCTTTAAAATAAATTTATATTCTTATAAATTTTATCACAACAAAGCGAATTTAACAATCATAACAATCCCAGAATGGTTTGGGTTGGAAAATGGCTTAAAACCAGCTTGTTCCCCACCCCTGCCATGAGCAGGGACCAGGTCACTCCACGGCCCATCCAGCCTGGACTTGAGCACTTGGAGGGATGGGGAATCAACAATTTCAGTTCCAGCACTGGAACTTCCCCAATCACGTTTGCTGGCACCCAGCTCTCCTGCAATTGCTGGAGGAATTGTTCTGGGCTGGGGTAGCTCTCCAGTCGCTTTCCAAGCATGGAGACAGACAATCCCTGCCCCAAAGAACAGCCCAGACTAAATCTGTTTTCTGTTCTTTCTGGCCTCCAACTTGCGCTGCTGCTTCAGTGTCAAAGGGGCAGATGTAGAATCTGGGAAGCTTTCCAGATGCATCTTGAGCAAAGCAAAGCATTGTGAATCACTGGTACTAAGCAGGATCTTTCCATCTGTCACAGTACCCCTGGCAGCACTCACCATGCACTCACAGTACACACAGGATGACAAGCACCTCATGGAGGGGACACCAGCATCTACCAGCGCCAGATTCTCAAAGAACAAATAAATAAGTGCTCTTGTCTTGCATGCTGGTTTTCATCACACAGACTGTGCTCCAGCAGCACTACTCTGCCCCCCAAAAGAATGGCAGCAAGCCCATGCAGGGCTGGAGCACCTTTGTAGCCATAAATGTTGCATTAATAAGTTTCTTTCTAATACTGGGCCATCACTTTAACTTTTATTACTTCTCCTGTCCCATAAATGCTCTCAGGTGCTCTTCGAAGGAATCTGAGCAGATTGCCAAACTGAGAAGAATGACAATGACATGGCCTCTGGCTCTCCCCTGAAACAGCAGCTTTTCTGTCATCCCCTGGAAATGCTCCAGTTTCTTTACAGCTCTGGAAACGTGGCTCAAGCAAGGTTGCCAACACATGTTCCTCTGTGTCAGACATGACTCTGATTCTGGAGCTGTGAGGAGCCTGTCAGCTATCATTCTGCAAGGAATACCACAGCCCTGGCTCCTCTGCTTTCAAATTCAGTCTGCGTTAGGTTGAGTAAGAAGAGCTGACAGGTATCTGAAAAAACAATAGCAGCTCTTGCTTTAATTTGCATGCCTAGCCTTGAAATCTTTTGTCACTAACTCAAGTGGGCAGTGGATAAAAACTTAGTGAAATATAATGCAATTCACATAACTGCACAAAGAGAACATCTCTGTGCCTAACCTCACACCTCCGATGCTCTGGTGCAGATTTGTTATGTGAAAGTATCAGAAAATAAATGGATATCCAGCAATGCTGGAGTTGTCTGGTCAAAATGAGGTTTACTGAGTCTCCTGACAGGTTGTCCAGCTCTCCAGATTTCAGAGTGACATGTCACCAGTCCTTTCCTTAACCTGCTCAACCCCAGGGCCTAAGCATCCCTGACCCTGCTGGGCCTGGCTCTAGGACTGTCCCACATCAGGCTGCTCTGGCATTCAGAAGATAGAAAGAAAACCTCCGTGCAGGCTTTTTTTTGTGTGCTGTCTCTGCCAGGACACAGAGGTCCTCTGCTTCTCGCCCAGCTCTTCCTGACAGCCGGTATGCAGGTGCCTGCCCCGTTCCTGCCCCGTGCTCTGGCACAGCCGGGCAGCACCCGGACACCTCGGGCAGCACCCACACACCTTGGGCAGCACCCACACACCTCAGGCAGCACCCACACACCTCGGGTAGCACCCACACACCTCGGGCAGCACCCGGACACCTCGGGCAGCACCCACACACCTCGGGCAGCACCCACACACCTCGGGCAGCACCCACACACCTCAGGCAGCACCCACACACCTTGGGCAGCACCCACCCCGCGCACCTCGGGCAGCCGAACCCGGCACCTGTCAGCACTGCTGGCTCCTCACATCTTGCAGCAGGAGGGAAACGAAGAGCGCCAGCACCTCCACATGAAACACGGCCAAAGCAGAGAGCCGACACAGGACTTCGACAAACCTTTGTTTTAAATCAGCACTGAAGCGCAGCCGAACTCTGCTGCACGGCAAACACCTCCATGCCCACAGCCCTGCTCCCGCTGTCGCCTGCCGGCCTGGCAGCCGCCGATCTCCACAGGGCTCAGGTGTGACACACACCAAACCCCACATCCCTCTTAATAAAGGTCCGTGAGCCTGCCAGCCCAAGTTCCAGGTGCCTGTGCATCCCCAGCCAGGCCCTCATGGGGCCCTCATGGCCTCCTCCTGCCCCGCGCAGGGCCGAGCCCACCTTGGGGAGCCACCGAGCATCCACCCACGCACACCTCCAGCCGCTTTCCTCTCCAGCCTTACCTGGTGTCGGCTTCTGGGCGCTGTTTCCTCACATGGTGCCCATCGTCGGCCGCTGCTGCTCCGCTGGGTTCCGTGGCACCGCCTGCGCTGCCCCGCGGTGCCCTCCGGGGCACGGCCGCTCGCCTCAGGGCACAGCGCAGGGCTGGCGCCTCACGGAGCTTCCCGCCACTGCCGCCGCGAGAGCGGTCACTGTGCTCAAGCGAGTTCGGGGATTTCCTCCCCTTGAGGATAAATCACTCCCTTTGCAGAGGCCACAGCCTCACCCAAAGGCCCTTGCACCTGAGCAATGCCGCGGCTTCCTCCCGGCAGTCCCTCAGGGTCCCGAGCTCTGTGGGACGCCTCTTATCGGAACACGGCGGCCTCAGCAGCCCGGCGTCCCCTCAGGAAGGGCGCCCACAGCCCCGCTGCGGCCTCTGTGGGCAGCCTGTGGTGAGCAACGGCTGCCGGCCACCCCGGCTCCTCACAGCGGGACCCGCTGCGGCTCCAGGACCCTCCGGCACCTTCCGCAGGGCAGGGCTGGCACCCTGCGGGGCGGCGGCGGCGGCGGCGGAGGAGCTCTGCCCTCACGGGCACGGCCGGCCGGGGGCAGCGGCGTGTGGGAGTCGCGGCGGTGCTGTGGGAGCCGAGCGGGGCCCGCCGCTCCCGGCCCCCATCGCGCCCTGCCCCGGAACAGCCGCCCCAGCACCGAGTCCCGGGTGAGGGACAGGGCTCCCTCCATCAGCGAGGGCCTGCAAGCCTCAACAAAGGAAAGCTCTAGAAAGGAGTTAATTAAAGAGTTCCAGTTCCCTTCGACGCAGCCCCTGGTCCTTTGTGAGCACAAAACGAAGCCTGGGCATTCCCACTGCTAATTATGAATAAGTTGAAGAGCTCTTTGATATTACTGCTGTGGTTCAGGCTGGTGCCATATAGTGCAAATAACACCCACATAAAACCTCCGGTGTGTCAGCTGCAGCCTCTCCCCTGTTCTGGTCATTTACACTGTGTTTTGTTTATTTATGTTGTGTTCTGTTCATTGACTTTGTTTTCTGTTCAGTTACCCGTGTTCTGTTCATGTCAGTTTCTTGCAAGTTTTGGCATCAGTCTGTGTATTTTTGGAACTAAAGCTGTAACTGTTTTCTCCAGAAAATTCTTAAAATTGCTCCAGGTGAAGTTAGCCATGTACTGGCAAAGATTTTTTCCTGCAAAAGGTTCCTGTATTTTTCCCTTCACCAAATTCTGCAGGTGGCAGACGTGCAAGGCCGTGGCTGCAGCACGTGTTCCGTCTGTGGCCGAGGTTCACCAGAGGCTCTCCCAGCTCCGGCTGTTCCAGCACAGAGCCAAGTGCTGCGAGCGGCTGCTCGGGGATGTGTGACCGTGGGGAAAGCGGCTGCGGAGCTCAGAAGCACAGACTGTTCTTCCAGAGCTGCCTCTGCTCCAGGGTCACTGAGACATGCTCTGAGTGCTGAAATGCGCGGCCACCTGCCAGAAAGGTGGGCAGGTGATGGCAGGTGACACTAACGCTGCCCCTCGCCGCTCCGTGCCAGGGCATCCAGCGTCGCTGCCTAATGCCAGCTCCGTATGGGATGTGCAATTAGACACGGTGCCAGTGGCCTGAGCTGGAGGTCAGCTCAGTACATGGTCAGTGTCACAAAAAAACAGCGTTCTGGGCTTTAGGTGCACTAAATGTTGCAAACAGATGATAACTGTCAGCTCCTCTGCCGGCTGCGTGGAACAGCAGGCGAGAAATCCGTGTCACAAAGGGGAGAATCTGGAGCTGTCTTCTCAGTGCCACCACCCTCAGGACTCGCCCCTTGCAGCCAGACTTGTCAGTTTGCTACAGACCTGCCCTCACCCCCTCTGGTGAGGCTGACCAAGGGCATGGCTCGTGTTGGCATTGATTTCCCCCGAAATTCCCCATGAGAACCCCAGGAGCAGCTGTGAGATGTTCCTCAGGTCTGCTCCAGAGAGGTGACACTGTCCAGCTGTCCACAGGCCACACTGGGCCTGACCTTCCCAGCTCTGCTAATCAGGGCCAGCTGCCACCAGCCCCCAGCGTGAGGATCCCACTGGAGCAGTAAGGGAAGCAGAGAGCGATATCTGTGCAGGGGAACGACTGCTTCAAACAGGGACAAAATCAGAAAGCAGAAAATTAGAGCTTCAACCATAAAGTTCAAAGAACACAGGGAAAAAAGCATGAAAAATAATTTTGACACTTTGAAGTAGAACTCAATTGTTCCATTAAACTGTATTTTTAATAAAAAATAACAATAACAGCATTCCAAATATCTATTTTATAAGCTTTACTAATGTATATTTTTTTAATACATGTCAGAAATTCTTACTTGAGGCAAATGCAATATTTATAGAAAGCAAGAGACTTCAAAACAGCTCCAGAGACTTTAAGCTCTCGATTTATTCACAGATTTAGAATAACTCAGGAATACAAAATGACAAAATGTACATTTTTTATATTGTTTACTAATGTATTGTCTCTTGTCCCTGATCCGTCATTTTCCTGACTGGAGGAAACACATTCAGCTTCTTCACTCCCTTTAATGCTACACGATTCTGGAGGGAAATATTCCCATTCGGTGAAAATCTATCACAATTCTGTCTTGCAGAATATCACTCCCAGAGAATTATGTGAAGATCATTAATAAATACATTTTTGCAATGACAATCATTTCTTCTTTGGTCATGATTTGTATCTATTATTTGCTTCAGCCTCTCCAGTTCCCAGAGAAAGTGCCGGTGAGTGAGGAAGAGCAGAGGCAGTGCACCTACATTTTTACAGCCAAACCTGAGCACTGCTGGAAGGAAGCACTGAGGAATTTGGAACAGCCAGTGTCCCACCCCACCTGTGCACAGCACAACATCACTCCAAGGAGGATGAAGGGGAAAGCCTCCAGGAGCCTTGCAGCACAAACTGAACTCTGCTGTCCTGAGCTCTGGTGGAACAAAGTAGTGATGTTCAGTTGAAATACCTCATCAGTGAAATTTCCTATCCAACACTATCTTTTGCTCAAAACACATAAATTCTTTTTACTCACTTATTTTTATTTCCACACCGTGTAAGTTTCGGAATGAAAATTGTCTGATGTTCTTCAAAAAAGTAATCTGGCTTCTGATTTTGGGGTGTAAATTTATTCTACATACTTCACTGTGTGCCTGCCAGAGGACACAGGGAAGCAAAGGAATTTGACCCACATACATAAATAACTATATATGCAGCACAACATGGATCTGGGCAGACACAGGGTTATTTTTCCTTTCCAGGAAAATCCTGGATCAGAATTAGTCACAAAGACACGCTACCCTGACAAAAGATGAGTCCAGAGCTCTCCCAAGTGTGTTGATGCTGAATCAACAGTGAGAGGAGCACTCAGGCAGCTCTGGGCTGTGCTGGACACACAGCCACAAACGCTGGATGTTTGTCCACACCCCACAGCAGCCACCATGTGCTGTGAAAGGTGTAACTGCTGAAAGATGAGCAGCACACACTGCAGAGCGTTTCTACTCTTATTAGACTTGCCCTAATGTTTCTAACTTCTACCACTGTGTGAGATTTCTATTACTGTTAGAAGTAAGTGCTTTTAAAACGGGTGCATTTGTATTCACGAGCCCACAAAAGAGTAACTCAAAGCACTAAATAGCAACAGCTTAAAACTAAGTGCTGAGATTTTTTTCCCTGCTGTCTCAACTGCAATTCCTCACACAGTGTCTTGAGTCCAGCAGCTGGGCTTTAAGAAAAACGAGGAATTGTCCAACGGCATGTGACAAAACCACGCCAGTTGTTAGAAGTAGAGCCAGAGGGATGGAAGGGACTGGTGAGTCAGCTTGTCACAGAAACATGTCTAGAGTTTAACTGGCTGTAAAACCCAACAAGGGCTATGTGTTCTGGGGCACCAGGCCAAAGAATGCCCAAGAGCCTCCAGCTCTGGATGACAGAAGCTCTATCACACAAACAAACTGGAGCAGTGTCACTACTAGCACCTGGTACACTCTTTGACCTGAGTTATTCGATTTTATTTGTCCCAAAATACACAAACCCACTGTTTTTCACAAAACCCAAGGACAAAGCCTGGCTGACACCAAAAACACCCACCATGTTCCCAGCTGCTGCAGGAGCAGTGCTATCATCAGGTTTTATTCAGCAACTGGATGGGGGAGTGGGGGAAGGCTGCTCGTGCTTTGGACATGCTGGATGAGCAGGACCCACCAGCCCCTGGGCCACAGGAGCTCCTTTCCTCCTGCCACTCTGTCTTAGCAGGATCTCACATTCTTGCATCTTGCTCCAGCGCTCATTCACAAGGCTGACATGTATGGCTGTACCCTGTGTGGCCCCTGCTAATTCATGACAACACTAGTGACTGACAAGAGCTGGCACCTTCCCCATCAACACACACTCTGGGCCAGCATGAGCAGCAAATCTCTGGTCGAGGAGTCTCTCAAAGAAAACGCTGGAGTGAGTGCTTGTGGCTGCAGCATGCAAGCACTGTTCAAGAGCCGTGGCTCCTGGGGCTGGAGGATGTGATCTGATGTTAATATTAAAGTACAAATATGAATGCTGCAGCTAACACAGCCTGCTGCATGAGGCCAAGAGGAGAGTTCAGAGCAGAGAAGTCCCTGCAGACTGTGAGTTCTGTGGGAGGCAGCAGCCCAGTCCTTGCAGATGTGTGCCCTGGCTCAGCTCCACACGTGAGCACTGCAGGGCTGGCAGCTCCTCACACGCCAGACGTGTCACACACTGCTGGGAGCATCTGCACTGCCCACCCTGCCCTGCCCCGTGCTGCGGGGACACATCTGCCAGGTGCCACAGAGGCACAGCCAGCAATGCCCTGGAACTGCTAGTGGGGAAAAGAGGTCGAGCAAGAAAAGTGATATTTTTACATTTTTATGTGTACAGATAATCAATAATTAGACCTCATGGTGTGTTATATATTATCCCCTCTGGTGTCAGTCTGCCCCCAAAAAACCAATGTTTCCTGCTCTTCCTCTCTTTTCACAGAAAGCTGTAAGTGACATCTATGCAGGTGGGGAACAAATTCTGTTCCACCAACTTGTGACACATGAAACCTGACAAATATACAAGAGATGCAAGAGTAGCTAATGCTGTGTGCTCATTGCCTTTGTGCTACATCACCACTAAGGAGCATACAGAGGGGGCCAGTCCAGAGCAAAACTATTGTTTGCAATTGCCTTTTCCTTTTGACATTTTCATTGTGTGTTCTTTTAGGATTGTAAATCTCCTGCGATGTCTTTACAACACAGCTGCGAGGAGGCAACATCTAAAAAGCTGAGGAAGAAAATGTCCTGCCACCTGGGATCAGCACTCTTCATCTCCCCAGTCACATTCAGGAGTCTTGGGCCGCTCTGGCTCTCTTCTCTTCCACTCTGATATTTTTCAGTCAATGCATGCCTGATTCTTTTTTTGTTCTTTCCTGAATTGCAGGTAGCTTTGAAAAAACACGCATGAACCAGCCCTGCCAGGTGAAAAATAAAGGCTCCTGATTGCTATCATTATTATTATACCACGAGACATTTTATTAACACTAAAGTGTGACATTTCCCTCCAAAGAAAGGCTTTCTCCTGCCCTTCTGCATGGCTACTTTATTGAATCCAAACTCCGTTCCCGAGGATCCTCACCTGTTTAAACACTGCTGTATTTCTAAAAGCAATTTAACCTTTCATCTTTTATGGATGGATCCTTTTTTAACAAAAATCCTATAGGGCCATTTTTCTCCTCATCTCCTTGTGATCTCAGCGATATTACGTGATGTAGCTTTTGAAGAAGAAATGCCGAAACAGCAGCTTCACCACCTGCAGCTAATGCAGCAGGAAGACGGAAAAGGCAACCTGGAAAAATCCCTTTTCAACATTTCTCTCACAAGCTCCTGGTAAGAATCCCCCGAACCGAGAATGTCTCTTGCATAGAAATGAAGGGCAAGGGCTCAGGAAGGCGAGAGCAGCCTGGAGATTTGCCACTTTGTAAAACCCATCGGTTTGTTTTCCAGCCTCCATCCTCTCAATACATCCATGACTCAGACACCACCCAGCTTTCATTATTTATTTTTGGCAATGGCTGTGTGTTGTCCAAGGTAACAGGAACTCCTGGGATGAAGAACACAACCAGTGCCCAAGAGGTGCAGTGTTCAGAGACAGAACAGTTTTCAAGGCATTGTTGGATGATTTTACTGCTTGCTTACTGCATGGCTCACATGGGACCCTTGGTTCAATAAAACACCAGACAAACTACAGACACCAGGATGTATTTTCCTCTGCTAAATCCTCTGATCCTGGTTCAGTCCAGAGCGCTTGGAGAGATTCAGCCCCTCTCCATGCCAATCGTGTTTCTCCTTCTCCCCGCTCGAGGTCAGCGCTCACTGCCCGCCCAGCTGCCCCTGAGCCCATCCCTCGGGCAGGAATGCACCCCGGGGCCATGGAGCCACGGGCAGGTCCCTTTTTCCTGCCCTCACTGGCCTCGGCACCGGCACTGAGCCTGGCCAGAGCCGCCGGGGCTTTGGAAAGATCCCCAGCAAATGCCAAGCCTGGGCTGCAGCCTCCACTGCCCTGCTGGGACTGCCAGCTCAGCCTGGCAGGTTGTCCTGCTCCTTCCCTCTCCCTTCCCCGTCCCTCTGCACAGCAGGTGCCAGTTTGTAGTTTTGGAGCTTTTGCTTCAGTAAAGCTTCTCTCAGTCACACCTGGGAACATCCTCTCACTATGGAAGGTGTTACTGTGCCTTTCACCCCCAAATGAAAGCTGTGCAGCCTCACAGATGTGCCACCTCTAAGCTGCAGTTAAAATCTACATTTATCTGTAATTTACTTTATAAAACACATTAATAAAAGTAATTAAAGCCACATAGCCAGAGCATCCACCAGCCAAAGAGACATCATTAAGATTCCCCACACCTGAATAACAAGCAAGGAAAAACAACACGGGGATTTAGAGTTCAACTTGCAAAAGATAACACCATGCATTAGAAGCGAATGAGCCTCCCAATGGGAGCAGCACTAGAGAATGGAAAGAAAATAAAGTAGGGCAGTGTGCCAAATTCAGGAGGTTTTAAAAAAATAAGCAGCACAGCCATCACAAAAGAATCCCCATTTCAGCCCAGCATGGGAGGAAGTATGAACTGAAACCCAACGAGGATTTCCATGTTACTGTCTTAATTTGTAAAGGCTTTGAAAAATAACACAATGCTGAGCTGGTCTTTCTTTTTTGGGAAGAGGGGAGAGGGTCAAAGGGAACTGTATTGGTTATCAAATAATGACAGAAAAAGCTATTCTCTCTGGCTCTCCGAAACTCCCAAGTGACTTGAAGGGACACAAAACACATCCAAAGAAACCCTCGCATGGGAAGGCAAAGCAAAGCCCGCACCTTTCCCCAGCACGGCGCTCTTGTGTAGCCGTGCCCGGCTCCGTGCTGCGCTGACACACAGCAGCTGCCCCCGGAGGGACCGGGCTGCGCCTCGGGACGGAGCCGGCCGCGCTCCCTCGGCAGCAGCGCGGCTGCGGCAGCCGCAGAGCTCGGCCAGGAGCGGCACGGTCAGAGCCGGCTCTGGCCACTGGCCACCCCCAAGGGCTCGCACTTATCATTACTGCTCCAAGCTGGAGGGAGGATTTGCTCCTCACACCCACAGGGACTGGACACGGAATCTTTTTGTCCGTATTGTTGGGGGATGCCACATTCATCTCTAACTTTTTCTTTGCCTCCTGTTTTCAAACCTGTTCAGGATCTTTGCTTTTCCCCATTCTCACTCTGACAATTTTAATTGTACAAACCTAGCTTTTCACCTTTTGTTGCTCCACAGATATAGGAGAAGGCGAAATGCAGGTAGAGCACCACAAAAGCAAAAGGCAGGTGAGCTTTGAAGGAAAAGGGATCTAGGAAAGGGACAAAAAGGAGCATAGAAATGGAGGGTTGATCTCTGTTGTACTCACAGCATGGAGTAAGCCAAGCAACAGCTACTGTACCTTAACTAGGCAACCGGTAGAAAATCAAACCTTCCCTGTGATCAATAGGATAATGGTGAGAGTTTGATTAGCCTTGGAAAAATTACAATAAGGAGAGAATTTTTTCTCTCCATGGGTTGGGTGATTTCCCTGTGAAAGTTTTTACAAGAATGAGGCTGCATATAATGCGTCTTGTTAACCCAAATTACATGCACTCGAATTCCCTCTCTTTCCCCAAAGAAATCAGAGAAGAAATCAGGCGTGAAATGGCATGTGGGTGGGGCTGAGCCGAGCCAGCACCACTCTCATAATTAAATGAGACTCGCTGAGCCCCCACTTCTCAGAGCCTTTCAGTTCTTCTGCCGGGCTCTGCTCAGTGCCCACAAACACGGGGCTGTACTGCTTGTGTGCAGGTTTCACACACTGTGCAGCCTCAAGCAGGCTGTGGGAAGGGGGAGCCTCTGGCCTTTCCCCAGGTCAGGGGAGCCTCAGACCAGCCCTTCATGCTGCAGGGGGTTAAAGTCTGCAGGAGTTTTGCGGAGTCCTGACCAGCCCCTGGTGTCACCCTGTGTGGGTGTGACACGGAGCAGGCAGGGCCTCCCGGAGCCTCCCTATTGCAGTGACACATTCAGAACTTCCCTTCGTGTTTTTTTCTTGTGCAACGAGGCTGCAAAAGCCTCTGTGGTTTGGAGGGAGGCAATCTCAGCCTGACTTTCCAGAGAAATGGGAGGATTTCCACCCCCAGGAGGTTCTTGCAGAGCAGACAGGGGCTGCATCCTGTTCTCAAAACTCCCTGGAGGACAAGGAATGGCGCTCAGGAGCCACAGCAGTGAGGCTGTGCTATTCCTGTACCCCACAGCTCCCTGGAGGATGTGCACTGAGCACACTCGTGTGGGCTTGGGGCCAGGTGTGGTTTCAGCTGAAGAGGCCCCATGCTGGCCCAGCACACCCTGTGACCCCTGCCTGGACTGCTGCAGCTCACTGCTGAGGTGTCCCTGCCCGTGGCAGGGGATTGGAACTGTGGGCTTGGAGGTCTCTTCCCACCCAAACCATTCTGTGATCCTGTGATTAGAGTTTGAACTGCAATCGATGCACTTGGGGACTGTAATTCCCAATCTCCGGTATAAAATCCTAGGAATGGAATCCCTGTTTCCCAGACAGCACAGAAAACAGTGCATTAGGTTGCTACTATTACTAACAGCAGTAATGGAACCCCTGCTAGTGTAAGTACTACTGATCTGTGGGGTGGTGGTGCCAGCAGAACTGTGTGGGGCACACCTGGGCCAGGGGCCCGGGCACAGAACCCTTCACAATCCAAGGACACTCAGCCAAATGCAGATGGAAGCAGCACTTCAGCCCCGCTCTTGCAGCTGACAAGGGAGCTGCCAGTAGAATTGAAAGGCAAGATGGGTGTTTGGTTATGAAATAAAGATGTTGTGACTCTTTGGCTTTGCCATATGTTTCCGTGTGGAGGTGTAGAGAGCTGCCATAGCTTCAGGCTTGTGCTGCTCCGACTCTGTGGCCCTGCTTGTCCCTGGAGGCCGGCGATCCTCAGGGCTGTGTGTGTGTTTGTGCCGCTGCTGTGCTGGCACCCTGCCTGCTGGGGCTCCTTCCTTCCCCGCTGCCTCCGCTCCCGGCTTTGTCTGTGCCGCGGGTGCCCTGGTGACGCAAGGCCGGGCTGCGCTTGCAATAACGAGCGAGCAAGAAAAGCCCTGGGGGAGCAACCTGGGACAATGCAACCCCCGTGCTGCCTTCCTCGGGGAGCAGGGACAAGGGACACGAACAAAGGAGCCTAAGGCAGAGAGGCAAGCAGGTGGCACTGGGGAGGAGGCAGGTGGAAGCGAGACAGCGGCACACAAAAGATGAAAAGAGGAATGTAAGGAGAATATGAAGCTGGAAGAGATGCTCCATCTGGGCCAAGGGAACGCTGGAGAAGGAGCCACGTTTCAGGCCTTTGCAACAATAGGTTGTGAGGAGGTCTGCTTGAGAGAGGATCAGCTCGCCTCCTTGACTGGCAGCTGCTAAATGTGTCAGTAGCTCAAAAGGAGATGTTTTCAGTGTGTGCACCTCAGGCTGCCCTGCTGATCCGCTGCCTCGGGTCAGGTATATTTTATACACTATAAAACAGCAGAATTTCCAACAGTTCCTGAGAATCTCCCCTCCTCAGCACTCATCAAAATGCACTCCTCATTCACAGTCTCCTTCTGACACTGGGAATATCTCAACCCTTAGCAACAGGTGATGACAGGGCATGACATGTTGTATCAGTGTTTCACTCTCTAGAAGATTAAGATTGGATTTTTCCCACTTTTGCATTAATGTCCTGTGAGATGCACAGGGCTCAGCTTGCAAGCAAAGTATTGTGTTCCCCACACACGGATCTATGGCTGAGCTCTGCAACAACACAAACTGATCTGTTGGTATCCCTTTTATGTCATAATTCAGACCTTTACTCGGGGTCGACAGTGCAATGCTTTGACAATCCAGATGCCATGCCAAGAACACATAAACTCATTTTTCATTCGTGCCCCCTTAAAACAGCAGAGATGGTCTTGTGGAAAGCACAGGCACAGCTGCTCTTTTTTTGAGATATTTTGTTCAATGCAGTAGTCAGGAGATGATGTGGGGGTTCCCCAGCCAGCTCCACCTGCCTGGCTGGGGGTCCCACCGAGCCTGGGCTGGAGGCTGTGGGCCAGGGGCTGCTGGGGCAGCCACCACCTGGGAACGTGGCCTGGCTACTCCACAGAGCTGATCAGGGGGGCACCTGATAAACCCCACAGTTATGTGCTGTAGACTACTGCTTTCAGTCTTGATCTGTGTCCAAAAGCAGTAAGGACAGGAAAGGAGCTGTTATTCAGGTGTTTACTTCTTGTTCTTCATACATCCTAAACGTTCCTAGAAACTGTTAGGAAATCTGAACACCAGGCTGCTTCCTGGTGCTGTGCCTCTGTGTAGAGGACTGGAAGCCCAAAGCAGGAGCTCTGGGAAAGACTATGTTCAGTAGCAGGAGAATCTGGAGATTTGGTGTTAATCCACAGAAATTGCTGCAGCTGGGCCCCATCAGCCCAATTTTGGAAATTAATGGAACGGTGGGGACGGACAGGTTTGACCCAAGGACCCAGACAGGGGGATTTGGTGTGTCCCACCACAGGAGCTTTCCCAGAGAGGTGACAGCTCTGCACACACGTGCTGCACTCCTGAGACCCCGAGCCCATCCTGCAGAAGCCAGGCCTTGAATCCGTTAGCTGGATCATTAACAGTGATCAGCCATGCAAATGGCAAAAGAGTAACCAGTTATTAACAGAGGGCTCTTTTATTGTTTCCAAAAATAGGCCTGTGAAGTGAGGTGTGTTCTTGTTCTCTGTGCACACATAAAGAGAAACTGCAGAGCAATAAACGTTAGTATTTAAAAACACCCAACTTAAGAAGGGCACTTTCACTATAACTTTCCTCTTTATGGAGGAATAACAAAGGATCCCTAAGCTGCTATGGTTCTGCAGAGACTATAAAACGATTGTGAGTTTAACTGAATCTTTCCTGGGTTTGAAGGTATAAGATTAGTGTCTGTCAAGGGAATTGGCTTTGTTAATACTCGAGGTTCAGTCCAGCTGCATTTTCCCTGCATTTTATGACATCTGGTTTTGTCACTTTCAACAGTTTGGTAACGCACCAAGATAAGAAACATACCCAAAATCAAACTCTGTAAAAGGTGAAATTGGGTTTAGAGCTTCCTGTTCCAGGCTTTGTAGTGTTGGAAACTCAGCAGCCAGAATCGTGCGGCACCCGTGCAGAAAGTGACATTTTCCTTGTCAATTATTCATATGTAACAACAGATCTGCTGCTAAGTAAATACATTTAATGAAGAGAGCCAGCTTACAACAGCAAAGAGCAGTTTGGGATCCAAAGGCAGCACGTGCAATAGCTGGGTTTGTGTCCTTCACATTCGTGACAGAGCACTTGGCAGTGTGAAAGGAGCACACAGCCCCCGGACACTCCCGCACCTCCTCCCTCCCCGAGCCCCCAGGGGAGGGTGGGACGGTCGGGTATTGTCACACACACCGGAGCCAGCTTCCTCCTGACCTGTGCAGGAGTCTGAAACTGGTCCTCAAACCAAAAGCCTTCCTGGAGGCCAGAGGTGGCATCACCCCCAACACAGTGACTTTTCCTTATCCTGGGAATGCTGAATCCTGACCTCCAGGCTCTCTGCTCCTCCCAAACCCTGCTCCGTGGCTTTTGTACAGAACTGGGTCTTTGCCTTCCTTCAGTTGTGCAGCTCCTTGGACTTACCTGTCTGTCAGGGAAGGGGGAGGACAGACTGCTCCTGCTCTCAGGCATTCCTGTGCTGGCTGTGCTCAGTTTCCCACAGCCCTGCATCACAGGTCCCTGTGTTCTCATCTCCAGGTACCATGCTTAGGATCTAGTGCCTCCTTCCTGGAAAACAGAGATCCCCTTCAGTACCTTCCAATCCCAATTCCTCTGAGGCTGTTGTGTGGGATTGATTTGTGCCTTCTCACATATCTTGCAAATCCCTAAAGGGAGGTGCAGCAGTTTCTGGTTTCTGTTCTCCAAAGTAAAGTAACCCAGGCCCTCCTGTCGTCGGCAGGGCCGGGTCAGCAGCAGTCAGGACTCAGAGGTGAGACTGGAGGTGCACACGTATGGTCACACTCATCTGCTGCAGTGCCATTTTCTCATGGCCTCCCATGGGAAGTGGAATGACTTCCACTTTGCCTTTTGCTCCAGTTTGGCACTGTTCACTCAAGGACTTCAAAGCACTTTCTCAAAATAACAGTAAGTAACCTCTGGCCAGCCTCCCTGTGCTGGCCACAGAGCGTCTGCGGTGGGAGCAGGAGGCAGGAGTGCTGCCCTGGCCTCTGCTCCAGCCAACAGGCAGAAAAAGAAAGAACAGAAATACCTGGAGTCCTGCCAGAAACACATTCTTCCCTCTAATGCCTGGCATCAGCTCCAGTATAATTCTAGAATTAAAATGGATTATATTTTTATGCAGATCTTGTAAAAGCAGCCCAGCTTTTGGTCTGTTCCAAGGCAGCTGATAATGATGGTACCTGCATGTAAGTGGCTGCAACACACCTTGTGCTCCCAACACAGATCCCCAGGAGCTGGAGCTGTTTTGTGAGGAGAAAGGAGTTCTGCAATAGCTGCCAATGTCTTTTCTGAGACTCCTCTTTTGTGCTGGAATAGCCAGAAGGGACTCTGGAGAATCCTGTCAGTGCCAGTGAGTGTTGATGTGCACAATCTATAATCTCTGGGATAAAATGGAGTGATAGAAAAAGAGAGTATGGACACAAAACATGAGTAGGAACTGTCTACACTCAGGGAGCTGAAGAGTAAAGAATAACAGAAAATAGCACTGTACAGCTTTTAGATTAATGTGACATGGATTCATGAATTCCATACACACAATAGGGGCAGAGCTGGAAAAGACAGACAGAGAAATGAAAGCCACAAATGGCCCAGGTTACATTAAAAAGCCTCTCAGGGTGGCATGGTTGGGTTTGTTCCTGCAGCAGGAGTGGCACTGGCTGTGGTGTCACTTCTGCTGTCATTCAGCATTTGGTGAGGAGTCAGCACCAGCGGGCATGGAATGGAGGAAGTCTGGTCTGCATTAGCTAGAGGTGGCTGAACAAGGTGGTAAGAACACCCATGGCTGATTTTTTTAAGCACAACATCAGCTCCAAAATGCATTAGCAGCTGGCAGGGCCCATCCCAAGGACTCTCCTAGGAGCCCTGGCCAGGTGAAGGTGAGCACTGCAGCCAGCACTGGGGGGAAGAGCCTCCTTTAAAGAGGAGCACAAGCTCCTGGCTATGAAACCTGTCCTCTCCCCAGTCCATGGGCAGCTCACACTTGTCTGCCAGCCTCTCAGAAATGGGCAGATCATACAGGAACAAAAGTGGATACAAAAGCTTTTGAGCTACTTCTAAGGGATCCGTGCATGTGAACTAACAAAGGCAAGTCTGTGGTCAGCAGGGTTAAATCCACCAGCCACAGCCTGTGCTCCTGCAGAAAGTGGGAATGAGCTGAAACTGCCTGTCTGGGATAATCATACAGGCAATGGTAAGTAAAGTGTTCTTCTGCCTCAAAATGTTTCATAGGACCATTAACAAATTCTCAGAAGGTCTGGGTTCAAGAGATGAGGTATCCTGGAAGATTTGGTCCAAGCAATGATGTCTCTTTACCCTCTTATCTGTCTGTGGGTGACACACTGGCCTTTCAGAAATTGCTCTTCCCCACATTCCCAGAATCTCTGCCCAGACTTGGGCGAGACTTGGCATCAGCTTCTTGCTCAATCACAGCTTGCAGAGCCATCTTACAGAGTATCTCTTTTGTTAGTCTTCATTTCCAGAGGAAGGACAGCAAAAATGACTGATGAAACACAAGGAAATTACGTGGCAAGGCAAAAGAAATAGTTGGTGAGAATGCAGTTTCTGTGGGCTGGAGGCTGCAATCAGGAAAGAATATCTGGGACCTGTGCACTCTGATAAGAACATGAATATGTCCCCTGGACTCATTCCTTCCTTCAGCCATCAAGGAGAGCTGGTATGATCTGTGCCTGGAGAGGCACTGGAGGATGTGGGGTGAGCTCTGTGGAGGGAAGGATTCATCCCTGGCTGTCTGCTGCAGCCTTCAGCCAGCACAAACAGTCCATGGGTTAGAGCTCCTTACCACTGCCCTCTGTGTTGGACCAATATGCCCATGGAAAATCAACACCCTTTTCTAGGAACACTGAATTACCAAAGCCTGAAGATCTTCTCACTGATTCTGAGTAGTGACTAAGGAGTGTTATATTCACAGTAATGACTGTGCCATGGGCAGATAACAGCCCCAGCAGTTTGGTGTCACTGCAGGAAGAGCACGTGGTGGTTTCAGTGTTTGCAGTGCTGCAGATCCAGTGTGGCTTTCCAGCACCAACCACCCTGGATGTGGGTGCACTGGAGAGAGGCATCACTGAGATTTATCAATTAAAACAGATCCCCAGAGAGTGAAGTCACGCTTTCTAAATATTTGTGTCCCTCTTGTTTTGGTTGCTTTCTTCCCCCCCATGGCTGCTGGGCTGAACCATGCAGGGGAAAGATTTCTTTCTTTAACAAAAAGCTTAATTATTTCCTTTTTTCTAGATGTTGTTGAAAAAGTGTAACTTCCTGGTAAGTACTGAATTTTACAATGTAATAAATTGATACAGTGGCATGTAAACAAGCTGTGTAAATACATGTGCAGAGCCATGCCTTCTACAGAGCAAAGAAGAATTTGCACAGAAGTGGTTTTCTGCAGAAATAATAATTTGCACAGTGTTACGCATTAGTACAATAAATGATATTGCAAGGTCTGAATTTACTGATAGCAGGTTGTGTATTTTGAGTACTATGTTTTGCTCAAATTAAAACCCAAAAAATATTTACTGGCTACAAAAATCCAGTTATTAGGCCAGAAAGAACTGCTAACTTCATTCTTATCTGAGAAGAAATCCATTAAATGCCAGGTGTATCTTTTTACCCAGTCCTTGAGAAAAAGAATTGTTGAATTGATAAATGCCTCTCATGGCCCTGGTCCAGCTCAGCTCTGGTTTTCCTGGGTGGAATGGTGGTGTGGAGCATGTGTTTAATGAGTCTGAAGGGTTGGGGGAGAGTACAATTGCAGCAGAAATGGCAGAAATATAAATTTCTATCTGTTAGGCCTGTCGGTATTTGCTGCTTCAGTGGAAGTGGTTTTTGGGCTGGGCTCTGTGTCCCTGCCATGGACAGGCCTGGTGCTGGTAGGAATTTGTTTGGGCTGTGCTCCCCACTGTGTGTGGCTGTGTTTCACCTTCAGCCTGTGCCAGAGCAGGTGAGAGGGACCTCAGAGAGGCACAGGCCACCCCCTTCACAGGTGATTTCAGCCAGACACAAATTTGTTACTGCCAGGGATGGAGTAAATCCTCCTGACTCAGAAGGGGTAAATCCCTGTGGGAGCAGGAGAAACTCCACCTGAGTCCTCACACCCAAGTACGGAGCCTGGTTCTTGGTTTGATTTGTGTCTTTTTCTCCCTTTCTTTTAGATGAAGATTGTTCTTACAGGTGCCTAAGCTTCCTTCCAACAGACAAAAAAGAGCAAACACTTATAGGAAAGCAGCCTAATTATGTGGGGTTTTTAAACAGCCAGGAGGAAAAGGTAGCTTGAAAACCAAAATATCTTGGAGGCTCCTTCTGCATCCATAGTGTGTTTGATAAATTGACTTTTGCTTCCAGGGCACACATTCAGCTTCTTCATTAGTATAATGATCCTTGGTCTTCTCTTCCCCAACTTAGATGATTTGAATAAAAAATTAAGTTTTATGAAAGGTAGCCATTAATAGAGTCAATAAATTTTAAGCTGTGATTATATATCACTTGCAGCCATCCCGTCCCTCTCTGCTGTAGATCAAAATATATTCAGCATTCTTAAAATACATTTTCCATTGTCTGTTTGACAAGAATAATCCAGTGTGTTGGTGAGTACCAAGGTGACCTGAAAGTTTTTCTAGCACATAATCTCCTCTTATTCTGTATTATGTATGAACTCAGAGACAGAATATCTGCATTGTCTTAAATAAACTAGGTAAAATGTATTTCAAAAAGCTTCTTGAGTCAAAAAGTAGCAAATCATTGTATGTATTTCCATATTTGTATAGTTTCATTATATTCTTGTTCTAAGTTACTTTTAAGTCTCTTTCATATTTAAAAAATGAACTACACACCTATCATGCAAAATGTAAAGAAGTATGTTCAACTAGTTCAAATTAGATATACAGTAAAAATACACTTCCAAAGAAATATCATTTCCATTTTTGTTCATGTTTTTAACAGAATTTCAGACTAATACATCAAATGTGGAACTGTACAAGAATGTGAAGAAACATTAGGATTGCAGTAGTAAAAAAATGTACAGCATTCAAAACCAACAAGTTCTAAACAACCAAACAATACCACAGGATTGAAACAGTCATGGGGACAACATAGGTCATTGGAGCCAGAGTGAATCCTAATGCACCTACATAAAGACCCTACATAGAATATTGTCTCTTATTTATATGCAAAATCCCTGATTTGATCAAACCAGACAATTTCTCTAATTGTCTTGTATAGGTTTCAGATAAGATTAACATGAGAGTACTCCCCTTCGTGAAGGTCAGGTGTTTGAAAAGGCAATATTGATAATTGGTTTGAAAGGTATTTCCATCCACATGGATTCAGGTAGTTAAGATACAAGATCACAAATAATAGCAGTACAATTTGAAAGAACCATTGGGATTGTTCTCTGCTACATTTGCCGTAACACTTCAGATTTCAGGATTCAGTATTTTTAAACTGTTCACAGGTTAATACACAGGGTTTTAATTATGGGCTGTAACCATTTAACAGTGGACCAAAATTGCCTTTTAAATCAAGAAAAGATCCAGCTTACCACGTAAAAAAAAAAAAAAAAATCTCCAAAGTGATTGACAATGAACAAAATGTTACAAAGAGCAGAATGTCCGTGTCAGAACAGCTTTGAAAGGCAGATATGTACCTGTTACAGTCCACCAACCAGCACAACATCCTTATCAGACATTTGGATCACGAGGAAAAATGTCCTGGATAAACCTGTAACATTTATAAATTCAACACAAACCACCTTTTTTAATGTCTCATCACTGTGCATCAACTCAGCAGACCCTGGCAGCCGTGGGTTGGTGACCAGAGCCCAATCCCTCTCACAGATCTCAGCTAATTCCCAGCTTTGAGGACTGTCCTGCTTTGCCCATAGCTCACCTCTGGGGTTTTTTAAGCTGAAGTGTTAAAAAGGTTAATAAATGACCCAATTATGTCAGCTTTTCTGTCCCACAGTCCTCATACTCTGAAATCTCTCCCTGATCTTGATAGGAATTTGGCTTGCACAAGAACAGCAAATTTGCAGCTCGGAAAGGTGAATAAATGTAGCGTTTTTAAAACCAGAACACTGTTCGGAAAAAGTCCAGCCTACAAAATCATTTTCAATGCCCTGAGAAGGGCAAAGAACACAAATCTTGGCATCTATCTTGCTGTTTATTTAGAATAATCTTTTAGCAATTCTGATCCAATGGGAATGAGGGATTAGTTTTAGAGAGCTGGCCAGTACAACCCAACATCTGACTGAAAGAACTGATTGGAACAGGTTTGAAAAGGAACAACCATCTGCATCTTATGTACCACTCCAAACCTCTAAACCTACTGGGCAAACAGCATCATGTAGACTCGTTCTTATACATATTTAAACTTTGCTGAGGTATTTCTTTTATTACAGAAAAGCAATTTTAAAAACAATAGGAAAAAACCTCAAAATATGAGTTCTATTCTGCAGAGATTTTTGGGGAGAAGGAATTCAATTGTGTTGAAAGGTCCATAATCATTAAAGGAATAACCACTTTTAGTGTCAATAATATATTCTTCCTTGGCTTTTTATTCCTTCAAAACATTAAAAAAACGTAAGGCTGTGACTTTATAAAACATAATTTTGCCTCAACTTTGCCCACCGGTGTTGTAAAATAACCTGAAATACTTCAGCCTCTTTCCTAGGGCAAAGCTCTCCCAGTGTCCACCTTGGTGATGGAGCAGCTGTGGCCACAGAGCCGGGGGGCCCCGCTGGCCCCCAGGACATGGGACAAGCCACACCTTGCACAAAAGCAAGATTCATGCAAGATTCATGCATGCTGGCCAAAGGCAGGCGTCCTTCACGTGGCAAAATGAACCATAGTTCTTCTACTTGAGTTTTAACATTATCTGATAACTTCTACCTGCAACTAACATTATTTCTCTACAATGAAGGTACCTAGACTGTTGTACAAGCTGGATTTCTCACCCATAAATACTTTGGGAACCAGAGGAATGTGTACATCACATTTAGGGGTTTTCCTAGGCAGACACTGTGTTTGAAGTGCATTTTTCTAACCTTTTTAGATCCAGTCAACCTACCTGGATTGTGACACTAACGTTAAATGTAACTGCAGCCGTTACCAAGTAGTTTCCATAAGTGGTTTTATTACTGGTTAGATTTTACAAATTCTGGTATTCGAACAGACTTCGACCTTAAAATTCTAAAACAACAAAGCAACCAATGAAAGGCTTAGGACTATTCAAAGTAACAAACTCTTTAACATTTTTTGCCCTGGTCATAAATATACAGAGAGAAAAAGAGAGAAGTGGACATGGAATCCAAAGAATGTAGATAAAACAGTATATAAGGCACATGGCAGTCTTTGAAAATACAGAAGCTTTAGCCAACTTAAATTAATTGCTGTTTCCCTTGCTCAGTCCACAAAACTGTACAGTTACACAAATGTTGTGTTGCAATAGATCTTCCAAGTTATTCTTCAGTCCATACTCCATAATACCAGAACACTACATTTCCTTCTGTTTTTTAGGAGAGATCCTAATTGTGGTTAGTCAGTTGCTCAAAGCCTCTATTAAAATACACTTGGAATTTCAGCTAAGAATAATTTCTTTTTTAAAGAAATTATTAAGAAAGAGTCATCAGAAAAGATTTGTAAGAGTTGTCTGTGAAGGACTTTGAGATTCATGAACCTCAAGACTTCCGGGCACTGATGTCAGGACCGACGTCACAGTTGGCATAGTGGGGTTAGTCAAGTCTGTTAAAGTAGTGGGAGTGCTGGATGGACTCATGGAGGCATTGGATATTTCTGAGGCAGGACCTGATGGGGTCCCTGCTTGGAGGGTTGAGTCTGAAGTCTTATCCACCCCTGTGTTTTCTTGACGTAAGAGGTTCCGTCTGAATTTGGCTCGAGCATTTTGAAACCAAACCTGAAACAGTTTAATATAACAGGGCAGCATTTAAAGACCTGCAGAGTTTAAAAATGCAAAAGCATATTCACAAATTCATCAATGCTGGAATTGGGAAGATGTTTTTACTGGTAACAGATAGCAGTAGTTCTAGCCATGAGAAATGGCCTCTGCTTGCAGAATATTCCTTCTTCCCTGTCCTTGCATCCCTGCAAGCAGAGTGCCCGGGCCAGCAGCGGGCTGAGCATGGAGGCTGGCAGGCTGAGCTGACTGCACAAGGTGTGTGAAAGGATGCTCAGAAATTTGGCAGCATGCAGAATCCTCGAGAGCCCTCGACGCCAGCAGCATTGGGCTGGGTGAGGCCAACACCACGCACGTGATGAGCACAAAATCAGGAGCTTCCCCCCTTGTACCTCACATCCATGTCCCAGCAAAGTGCTGCTGGCACAGCCCAGGGCACTCTGCCTTCCCAGGGGCTCCTGCTGCCCCAGGAGCTCCCTCACATGCCTGCAGTGCTCCCCTCTTTGCAAAGGACTCGCCTTCTTTCTTGCTCTTCTCTTATTCTTGCTCAAATGCTCCAGCTTCCTTTGCCTACACCTGTTTCCTTTATCAAATGTTTTCAGGGCTCGGAGCCGAGTGCCGGGAGGGAAGGAAGGAAGGAGGGAAGGAGGGAGGGAGGGAAGGAGAGAAGGAGGGAAGGAGGGAAGGAGGGAAGGAGGGAAGGAAGGAAGGAGAGAAGGAGGGCCCCAGGAAGGCGGGCGGAGCTGGCGGTGCTCCCACGCAGTCCCAGCTGACGGACCTGCCTCGGCTGCTTCACTTCTCTCCTCCTTTCCTCACGTCTAGGGATGCTCCAGATCCAAATTCTCCCTATCGAGCACTCTTCCTGCCTTGGAAAGCTTTTTCCCCCAGCCAAAGGTCTTTAATGTGCACACCCTGTCTCTCACGCTCTCTTCAGGGAATGCCACAAGGAAATAATCCTCAGGCACAAATTCAAGGGCCATGCATAAATCAGATCCCTACAGGTCCTTCTTTCTGAAAGCTCAGTATTTTAGACCAGTTTATGTTGCCATTTGCTTTGTTAAAACACCTCATTTAAAGGCTGTTTATCAGTTTCATATACAAAAGTTCTCTTAAACCAGCACAAGTGAAAATATTCCCATGATTTTATCAGAGTCCAGTAGAGCAGTGACCCTGCTACAGACCAGCAACGTGGTCAAAAAGGGGCAGAGCCCAAAGTGATGTTTTTGCCTGACAGGTTCCCAAGCAGTTCCTCTCGTGGGGCTGCTCAGAGTCCCTCGTGTGCAGGGGCTGTGGGTGAAGCCGAGCACTTTGTTCTGGTCACTTAAACCACAAAGGCTCAAGCACCAACTGCTCAGGAACAGCAAAAACAGCAACTGGAACTCTCATAGGACTTTTTACCTTTCAGGTAGAAATCATTTCTACTTGTTCCACAAAAGAATTTAGTGGTTGGTTTCTTTAAAATATCTTCTGGCAACTGTATAAAGGATAAGAGCTGTGAAATGGAGTTTGGAGCTGGCCGCTGTCGCTGTGTGTGTTCATGTAGCCATGGCATAATTAAAACAGAACAGACAAACCAGTTGGCCAGCTGTAGATACACCTACTTCTGCACAATTTCACACTTATGTTCATTAAAATACCCATATTTTTATATTCGGTAGTCCCAAATATGGGAAACATGACACTCTCCTAAATGTCCAGCTGCTCCTTCACCTTACCAGGGCAAGAGGCTCCGTGGTATTCTCTGGAAACGTGTAGTACATAAAGTGAGAAAGATTCCTGGTGTTTATGGATTTCCCTTCATCTTCCACTCTCATGAAAACCTGAGCTCAGCTGCCCTTACCAATGACCACCCATACTGCTTTCAGGAGCTGCACATGGTTCATTGTCTCTTTATTAGAGGCAATTCGTATTAGACATGGAAATATCATATAATCCTGCAAGTATTATCTGAAAATAGAGATTATATGACTGCTTTTACTTCCTTCCCCACTGGAATATTGTCAAGGTTAATCAGCTATGGTTACAAGGCTCTTTAAAATTGTATAATAATAAATATTTGTATTATTACTGAAAATACATCCAATTATTTGAATTCTAAAAACACCTTGTCTTATGATAGAAGGGATATCATTATTCCCACCATAGTGGAAATAATGGACATTCTGGCATGTGCTTTAAGTCTGACATCCTCAGCAAAGCCTTTGTGTTAGAGAGTGGTGAGAGAGGAGCAGGGCTGTTCCTGGGGCTGTTCCCCTGCCCGTGGGGCTGTTCCTGGGGCTGTTCCCAGGGCTGTTCCCGGGGCTGTTCCCCTGCCCGTGGGGCTGTTCCTGGGGCTGTTCCCCTGCCTGTGGGGCTGTTCCTGGGGCTGTTCCCCTGCCCGTGGGGCTGTTCCTGGGGCTGTTCCCAGGGCTGTTCCCGGGGCTGTTCCCCTGCCCGTGGGGCTGTTCCTGGGGCTGTTCCCCTGCCTGTGGGGCTGTTCCTGGGGCTGTTCCCCTGCCCGTGGGGCTGTTCCTGGGGCTGTTCCTGGGGCTGTTCCTGGGGCTGTTCCTGGGGCTGTTCCCCTGCCCGTGGGGCTGTTCCCCTGCCCGTGGGGCTGTTCCTGGGGCTGTTCCTGGGGCTGTTCCCCTGCCCGTGGGGCTGCTCCCAGGGCTGTTCCTGGGGCTGCTCCCAGGGCTCCCATGGGCAGCTCATGCCGTGCACCTGGAAGGGCATGGCAGAAACAACCACCCAGACACACAGAACTGGAAGAATCCTTCCAGAAGGACTTATCTCACATCAATTACACAATTCCTTCAGGATTGAGGAATAAACAAAATCATTGGGAAGTATTTAGTGGGTTTCTGTCCAACTGTATCAGTACAAGGCTGAGCTATTTCAAATCAAAGGGGAAGATACAGCCCAAAACTGCCAGTGGAAAATGAAAAGCAGCTGCAAGACCCACCACTGCTGCTGCCACACTCCGGTGAGTGGAGTGGGCACTCAGCACTTGGGCAGAATTATATTTACTGAGGGGAAAAGATTGCACTCCCTCTTCAGTGATCTGGGCAGCAAATTCTTTGTCTCTACCAAGTCAAATCGGAATGAAATAACATCTCCATATGATAAGGGAGTGTTGAAAATAAACACACTAAGTGTTGTGAGGGATTTGGATACTGAAGTTAATGGGATCATCACCTTAGATGACTTTATATTCTGGTTTGTAACAACTCCATTGCTGCATCTGTTACATATTAGCTGTGTGAACAGCTTCTGCTAAAAACAAAATTTTAAACCAATTTTGCTCATTCACACAGCTACCTGGAGACATTTAGGTTCTCTGAATTTCACTTAGTAAGTGGAGGATGTAGATAGAGGATGTAACACCACAAAGCAGACTATGTTCACTAACTGCACACACATTGTGATGACTCTGCTGTAATTAATAACTGTTCAAGGAGATGTTTAATGAATGGGGGCTCAGGAAGAGCCTGCAGCCTAAAGCAAACCTTCACTAAAGGGCAGCATAGGTCCCTCCATGGGATGGAAATATTTTAGCCTTGTTTACTACTGGAAACTGGACCAGCAGAGTCCAAATGCATGCGGTGATTTCTGTAGGATTTTGGGAGTGACTTTACTGGGGACTGATTCAAGAAAAAATAAGTGATGTACAAGACACACACTGAAAAATGATGCTTTATGTTCCTGAAGTGCTTAGGCTGTGGATAATCTTATTCCAGATAAGAATACACCTGGGGAAAGAAGAGGTACATACCTACAGCTAGCACATCACACCTCCTCAGGGCTATCTACCTTCACCTTCCTTTTCTGAACTCACAGACAGAAAGGGCAGTTCCCCAGAGAGCAGCATTTATGCCAGTTACGTTAGTTAGCTCAATTAGCTGGGGCCGTTAATTACTAATGATAACTTACAATAAAAGGCTTATGTTCCTCAGCTGTAGTATAAGATATAAATTAAATTGTGAATGTAAACTTCAATTGGAAGGAAACAAAATAAAAATAGGTGTTAAAAACATAAATAAGTTTGCTGTGTTTGAATGTGGCTACTTTGAGCATGCATTACAAAGACATTGAAGGAAATGCATTCTGAGAAGCAGGTTACATTTCCAGGCCATCCCACCACTGGACATGTGCAGCTGGAGACAAACTGTATATAAAGCAAAGACACCAGTCAGGGCTTCCAACTCCAGTATCACAGAACATTTAGAAAATCCTCAAATTCTCTGCTCCTCTACAAAGTCCCCTCATTACACGACATGTGGGGCTGTCTCTACAGCAAGGGCACTGCTGTTGTTCCCTAAATCACCAGGAGCTCAGTTCTGTGTGTTTAGGAAGTACACCTTTCTCCTGATCTGCTCCCTGCACTTCCTCTCAGAATAAATTCTATGAAATGTGTCCACAGAGCCGGGATCCCTCACCAGCTGAATGGAGATCTGAGCACACAGAAGGTCCCAGAGCTCACAAACACCTGCTGGGGAGTGTGGCAGAGCTCTGGCTCCTGGCAGGTGTGCCCCTACACCTGCAAACACCTTGGGTGTGGGACAGGCTGGTGCTAATGGTGCTGCTTTCCATCAATAGTGCCAGTGAGTCACTTTGTGTTCAATCAGTGACACAGATGGATGCCAGCCTCTGGCTCCAAAGAATTAACAAGTGACACTGTCTCAGTAACCAACATCATGGTGAGTTTTCCCAGCAAAGAGCAACCCTAAAACTCATTTATGTGAACTTTATTGTCACTCACAGGCAGAGATAAACCAACTGGGCAGAAAGGTTCTGAAACATACAAAATACAAGTTTGTGTACTCATGGCCCAAATAAATTCTCAAACAAAACAGCCATCACTAGAGAGTGCTCATAAGAGGCGGGAAAACTCAAGTGATACCAGACAAAGTGTCACTCCATTTTCTAGAACTGCCCCCAACAGCATCATGCTCAGGGAGCCATCCTCACCACCAACTGCAGCTAAAGGAGTCTGGACATAAAGGAGTATTTAACTCTGAAAGTAAAAGAAGTGAAACACCAAATACCAAAATGATAACAAAACTTTGGTGGAATTGTAAAGTTCTGCAACAAACAAAAGAAGAACCACAAAGCACCTTAAAGCTGCAAATTGTGATGTGTAAAATGAAATGAAGAAGCAGTGAAGCAAGGAAGAAACTGAAAGAGGAACAGAAGAGTAATGGGGTGAAGTCCAGTTTTGGAGACAAGGAAATATGTTCTGAATAGGAAGAAACAGAGACAATAAACTGGAAAAAAGATGCAAGGAAAGACCCATTCAGTGAAAAGAGAAGGGTGGGATGGAAATCAAAGTTGGCGTGGAGGGACAAGAGAGAACAGAAAGATAATTGAGATAAAGACACTTCTAGACACTGATGTGCTGCTTCTCAGGTAATTCAGGTGTGAATTGGTACTACCAAAGTCTCTAAATTCTGAGGGTAAAACAGAGGAGAAGGGTCAGTCTAAGGAGAGACCAATGCAGTGATGACTTCAGCCATGTTGTGGTTTAAGGACAGTTGCTGTGAGACACCACATCAGGATGTTCACTCTGCCAGAGGAATCCATTCCTGCACAGCAAATCAGGCTGAGAAAAACAAACCCAATCCAGCTGTGAGGACATAGCCATGAGAAGTCGTTACGTACAGTTTGTCATTTACTGGGAAGCCTACAAAACCTTTGTTCCTTCTTCTGGTAGGTGTTAGCTCTGAAAGCTCCAGGATCCCTCCAGTGAATTCAGTTCTCCTCAGTAGTTGTCTCCTGCCCTCCACTTGCCTGTGACTTGTGAGCTGTCCACGATGCTTCCCAGGATGGGGCTCGCAGCCCTACCTGTCTCTAGGAAGGTCACAAATCCTTTTTCTACAATTAAGACCCATTTAAAAATTTCAGCAATAAATCCTGGAATGCCATGGCTCCTATATGCCCAAGTTTATCTCCAGGTACAGGCATTTGGGTAAGTGCTCATTAAAATTGACTTCTTGAGTTAGAACCATAAATTAAAATGCAGCTGAATCAACTAATACTGTTCCCTTTCCTTCCCACAATAGCTCAAATGGAGTGTGTTCCCATGAGCAAGAAAAAGTACTTTTAAAATGCAGTTTCATTTCATTCTAAGTTACTAAACTATGAGTAAAAGTTTTTGAAAAATTTAATTTACGTCCACTTCAGTTATTAACAAAAACCCTCCTCCTTATCCTGATAAAATGAATTCAAACTGTTTATTAATTTCTAACAAAGGTAAGCATTGACATGTTTTCTGAATTTCTAAACTAAAAGCTCTCTATGTACAGTGAGCACACTAACTAGAATAAGTCACTTTTTTTGTACAGCAGCCTGGAAGCTAAAACATGCACCAGAATTAAAGAACTCCATGAAAACAAACAGGGCCCCAAACCTTCACAATTCTCATTAAATTTAGAACCCAAGTGATCTGCTTGACAGAAACTGAAAAGAAATAACTCTTCTCATACTTTCTAGGAATTAACTTTGTCTCAGAGAAGATACAAATTATTAAGGATATCTTGAAAAGCAGCAAAAGCCATGGCTTTTTTAATATGAAACTGGTATTTTGATTACTTTCCAAGGCAAAAGACGGCTCTTACCTGAAGAACTCTTTTGGTGAGGCCAGTTTTCTGAGCTAGCTGTTTCAAGTCCTTGGCATCAGGGTTGTGGTTAATAGCAAAGTACGACTTCATTGTCCGCAGCTGGTGGTGTTTGAAGGACGTCCTCATGCGCTTGGTTTTCTGACTGCTGGGGTACTGCTGGTCTCTGTCCAGGTGGTCACCATCGTTCTCATTGCAGCTTAAAGCTTAAGGCAACAGGAGGAAAAGACCTGTGAATCTCTTGCTCCACAGCCAGTAGGGTGTCGATTTCCCCGAGTTAAAATGACACACCACAGCACGTACTGGCACAAGCCCTGCCTGCCTTTGCTCCATTTCATGGATTTGTAGAGCAGTTTCCTTTGGAAAAGCCCTCTGAGGTCATTGTGTCCTGCCATTAACACAGCACTGCCAAGGCCACCACTAAGCCGTGTCCCCAAGTGCCACATCCACGTGGCTTTGAGGTCCCTCCAAGGACAGGGGCTTCACCTCTGCTTTTGGGGAAGTTTCCTGACATCCACCCTGATCCTTCCCTGGCCCAGCCTGAGGCCGTTCCCTCTGCTGCTGTCCCTGTTCCCTGGAGCAGAGCCTGACCCCCCTGGCTGTGCCCTCCTGGCAGGAGCTGTGCAGAGCCACAAGGGCCCCCCTGAGCCTCCTTTGCTCCAGGCTGAGCCCCTGCCCAGCTCCCTCAGCCCCTCCTGGGGCTCCATTCCCTGCCCTGGACACAGCAGCCCCTCAGTGTCCCTCCTGCCACGAGTGGCCCAGAGCTGCCCCCAGCCCTGGAGGTGCCCCAGCAGTGCCAGCACAGGGTGAACACAGCCCAGGGGCCATTGGCCTCTTGCCCACCTGGGCACAGCTGGATCATATTCCTGCACCTTCCAGTAACCAGCCTGCAAGGACCCAGCCCTTCCCTCTGTGGCTTTTAAAATGTCAGCTCTGTTTCCTTTCCCCTCTGCTCCACCTCCACAGAACTTTTCCTCCACTTTCTGTGGGAGGACAGTAGCTGTCCTCAGCTCTGTAAAGGGTTTTACTGTTCTTGGTATCACCATCAATTGCACTGGAACACACAAAGAGAGCTGCACAATACACTCCAGTTAAATCTCAATGGAACAGACTAGTTAAAATCATAATTATTTCCTCCATCAAACTAAACCCTGTAGAGTACAAGGGAGACCATTAAATGAAACACTATAAAAGAAATAAAGTTTGTGGCTACCAGACAGCAAATTATGACTATAATCTGACTAGCTAAAGAAATAAAGCTGTTAATACAACGTATTCACTGGCATGCTAAATGAAAAATCTTTTTAATTATTTATATGTTTATATTTCAATTTTTTTTAAAAGTGTTTGCAAATACTAGTTTGAATTGTAATTTCTGCCATATCCTTTTGAAATCGAGGAATGACCCTGTTTGATACACGTGCAGAAATCAAGCTCAAGAAGAAGGTCTGTGAGAAAAGAACACTGTAAAAAGTATCAAGAAGTATTAAATATTGAATGCCAAGCAGAATAATCTTGTAGACCAAAAGTAGTTTTTCATTTATTTGCACATACAGCAAACCATAGAAACCCTCTTAAAATAACATTAAGAACCGAGCTTAAACCCAATATAAAATTAGGAATATAACTGAAAATTAGCATTGACAAACTGTTGTTAATTAGCTTTTCCTGTCCAAATATCTACAAGTCCCTCTTCATTTCCTACAAGTTTTATGCTAAAAATAATGAAAACTTGCTATCTCTGTTCTACACAGTGTGAGAAAAACGACCAAAAATTCTTTTGAATGGGAATTGTTGGTAAGTTTCTTAAACACAGGAGCAGGCTTGTTTTCAATTGTCCACTATTGCTGTTTAATTGCAACTGAGTACATCTCATGCACCTATCTGTATATGTTACCTGAATTCATTGTCCATCAGTGGGTCTCAGCCCCAACACACACATTCTGACAGGCATGTATTAAAAACAGATTTAAAAAATACACAGATAATAAAATGCCCAGATTCCTAAGTAAAGATGCATCCAGGTTCCCTAAGCAGGTTTGCAGTAGCTACAGTAGCTGCTTTATAAACCTCAGCCTTTCAAAACCTGCTAAAAAGCTGTGGCACAATACAGAGCGAGGCCTGCAAAAATTCAGCTCCAAGCCCAAAAGCACATTTGTTTAACAGATATGCCCAAAGTGTCCAAAGCCTCAAACTTTCCTCTGTTTCTGTACTCCTATAATTTAAAAAGTAGCTAAGAAAATGGTACTGTATATAGAAATGTGAGTGTCTGTGTGCGTGTGTGCGTGCATGTGCATACATTTGTATAAATCCTTTCCAGACCTCTGGATCTTGTGCCAAATTTTGGCCATAAGAAGCATTTCTGCTTGTTTTTCTGCAGCATGGAAACCTGCAAGCACCTGAATTTAAAAGGTGTAAGATACTTCGAGGGAGAGAGTAACAATGGAGTAGTAATGGAGCTGTTTGGGATGTAGCCAGATCTTGTTGGGTTTAAGATCTGGGACCTAGTTGCCCATCTGGAGTCATGGCATGTGCTCCAGTCTCCTTCATCACCACAATTCCTGATATAAAGAGCATGGGGATAAATAACATAATAATGCTCACAGAAAATTCTGTTATGGAAATGTAAAACCAAATCGTGCTTGTTTTTAAAATGTACCCAAAGAATTTCAGATATTGGTAATGGAAAGGACCGTTGTGCATCGTCTTAGAGGCTTTTGAACCCTCCAAGAAACAACAAGACAGACATAGGAGGAAATGCATCAAAATATCTGTCTGCAGGACTGAGGTCTGGTTCCTGTTAATATGCAACAAAACAAAGCCTAGGGCTGCAAGGAGCTGGATTTTAATGTGTCCCATAGAGAATGAGATACACTCGGAATCCAAGGATATAAAACTGATTCTAAACCCTCCCAGAATGGAATGAGGGTGTCAGCTTTTCATCAAACCCTGATGGGAAAAGGAACAACTTACCCTGGGAATTTCTCAACATTTTACCTCATTTTCTACTAAGTAAAAATAGTATTAAAGTGACTGTAAGCATGTACCACTTGAGAGTGGCAAAATGTCCTTGTCTACGATGGAAGTTGCAGAACAGATTTTGAAGTGCACGAGGGCGTGTGCTGTTCGCTGTCTTGTGCAAGTGGTTTGGCTACTCCCAGGCATCACCCAATATGACATAAATAGTCCTAGCTGGTGCCAATTCCCCTCTTGTATTTGGTTGTGGTGCCTGGCACCATCCCCAACAGGCTATTTTATTCAGTCTAATATTATCTGCATCTCTCACAGAATCTGCAGTGTCCATGGGTGTTGCAGGCACAGATACACAGAACGGGCCAAGGGTGTAAGTGGAGATTTTAAGAGCTGAGGAGTTTCTGCAAAAGGCATCAGGGTGTAAAACTAACACTGTACATGCTCCTCACGCAACCCTCTGTTTTTCAGGCACTGTCTTCCCTGTTCTTTTGTGGTGTCCTGTGTATCTCCCAAAGGAATTGCTGAACTATCCATATGTAACATTTCCATTCCATTGCAGTATCTCAGGCTCCTGCTGGGATTTCAGAAATACAATTGGTAGAATTCCAGTCGAATAGAGGAGCCTTAAATTAATGAGTGTTTCGCTTCTATTTTTTGATAAAACAAATTCTGAAGCAGTGCAAGTCTCTTTTTTGACCCTAGAACATTTCTAAGGCCCCGTGCCTTTCCCCAGACCCCACAGCCAAGGCACTGCCCTCCTCCTGTCCACTGGTGCAGCAGGGGCAGCACACACACCCTCAGCCCATCCTGCTCACAGGATGGTGATGTCCACGGGCAGCATTTCCACATCCCTACAGACTAAGAGGAAAACATTTTGTTTTGGCGTTGGTAGCCAAAACACCCTTTGCAGATTAATGCATAACACCTCCCTAAACCCAGCAACAGGAGCATAAAGCAGGCTGTGCTGGTGCTTTTGTAACAAAGTCTCTTAGAGGAGGAGAACTTGGGAACATTGCTTCACCCTCAGATCACCAGAGCCCCCCATGGCTTGGGACTCGGGCAAAGTGTGTGCTTAGCAGTTAGTGGGTTGCTAAGGATATGGCACATGAAGATGAGAAAGAGAAATTTCCTTTGGGGGAAATTTTGTTCTTAGTAGCTTGTGCTTGACATGTTAGATTATGCCAAAAGAAAGAAAACTAATCCTGATTCTGAAAGAGTGATGAAACAAGAGACACGTTGTGTGTGCATTATCTCCCAATAGTGGCTCAGGAACATACACCCCTTTCCTTCTGTAATGGGAGTCAAGGGGGTGTTTTAACCTCCTGCTGCCTGGAGAGGGAACTTGTGATTAACTAGACCAGGCAGGGGTGCAGCCGCATTTGTTGCTTGGTCAGGGCATGTAGAGGACTTTGTGGTACCCTTATCCTCCAAGGGGACAGAGGTGAGACAGAGCCCTCAGAGTGGTACTTGGGACAGGAACAGACATAGTCTTTCTCTTTGGAGGAAGGAGAAGACACATAGAGAAGGCAGATTCCTGACATTCTCACCACAGGCATTAGAAGGGTAAAGCTGTGGCACTGGGAGCAGGCAAGGTACCCCTGGCTGCTTCTGAGGTGCCTGGCAGCACTAAGAGGACGGTGTCTCTGCCAAGCCATGGAGCAACAGACGCAACAGCGCTGCCTCAACCTTGACATTTCAAGAAGTGTTTCTGAGGAGATAAAGCCAGTGAGTCTTAAGGAGCCCAGGCCGAGCATCACAAGGCCAGGACGGAGGAGAGCAGGATTGGAAGCCCTCTTACTCCGGCCTTCCCCGGGCGCCTCGGACAAAGGGGCTGCGCGTCCCGGTGCCCCCCGGGGCCGCCTAAGGCCCGGGCCCCGCGGCCGCAGCGGCCCCCGGGGGGAGCGCGGCCGGGCCGGGGCTGCGGGGCGGGAGAACAAAGGGGCCGGGAGGGGCGGCCGGGCCGGGCCCCGCGGGAGGAACCGCCGCCAGGGCTTTTCCCCTCAATTAAGCCAGCTGAATGGAGCTGAATGGCCGGTGCGAGTGCGCGGTCAGTCCCTGAGCGCCGCGATTAACCCGGGCGGCCCCGGCCGAGCCGGGCTCCGCGCTACCCGCCCCGCCGGGGAAGGGGCTGGCGGCGGGGCTGCAGCGGGCTCCGCTCCCGGGCTGCCCAGGGACCCCGGCCCTGCCCAGGGACCCCGGCCCTGCCCAGGGACCCCGGCGCTGCCCAGGGACCCCGGCGCTGCCCAGGGACCCCGGCCCTGCCCAGGGACCCCGGCCCTGCCGCCGCCCGCGGCGCGCCCGGGGCCCCGCTCGCCCTTCGGGGCGGGAGCGATGCCCGCGCCCTGCCCCGGCTCCGACCCCAGCCCAGCCCCTGCGCCTGCCCCGGCCCCGACCCCAGCCCCAGCCCCCTGGGGAGGGGCCAGATGCGCCCGGGGACCCCAAGGTGACCACAGCCAGGGAGGAGGCAGAGAAGGGGGAGAAGCGAGGAGAGGGGGGAAGGGGTAAGCCCTAATTTTCCCTGGGAAATCTCTGCAACACATCCGACTTTAAGCCGCGATTCCCGTCTGCTCGCTCTGTCACAGTAGTCACAGGGAAGCTTCTTGTGAGCTTTTAGTCCCAAGGGAAACGAGGAGGAAAGAAGGATTCGCTCTTCAAAACTTTCCAGGCTTTTTCGCATTTTTGCAGGGAAAAAAACCCCCAAACCACTTTTGACACAGGCACTTGGGAGGGTCAGCTCCAGGCGTCCCCGGCGCTGCCCCGAGCCCTGCCGGGAGCTGGGTCGGCGCCTCCGCAGCTCCCCCGGCAAAAAGGCGCCCTCAGCCCCGTCCCCATCCGCCGAGGACATCCACCCCGCCTGGATATCCCGTCACCCTCCCAGCGAAGCACGAGGCATCTTCCTGCTAGCAAAGGAAGGAAGTGTTTCTTAATATCTTGGCTGTTTGTACAGATTATGGGTATTTTATCAGCTCGTCGTGCCCCAAGTTTGCGCAATACATCTGTCATTTTCCAGGATATTTTAGTGTCTTAAAGCCAGACTAGATACAAATGAATAAAACATAGCAGACTGTGGGAGGTTTGGGGTCTAATTCACAAAGGGAGTATTCAGAATTCTTTACAGGTGCTTCTGTGTTCAGCAAGCTTTCAGCCATTGATTTACTGACCTAAAAAACCCATCAAACTCCATTCCAACAAGTGAAGGAGGAAATTATGATCACAGGAACACACTTAAAGAAAAAAAAGAGAGAGAAAGGAAAAGAAAGAAAAAGAAGTCTTTTTGAAGTTTCAGCATCCTTCTAAGCTATTTTCCACTTGTCAGGCTCTATCCACATCTAAACCCATCATCCCCCTGCAAACGGAGTCTCGTTTAAGTAGGAAAAGAAAGAAGAAAAAAGTCAGTCTAATTCGTGTTGCAGATGAATGTTTGCTGCAATTTACAAAATTATTTCAGTCTCGACTCTGCCAAGTTTATGGGTCCCCCTTTTCCCATCACCTCTGGGTGTAGATTTATTTACACAAAGTATTCTACACAAATCACCAGGAACAGATCCCCTCAGACGACAACATTATGCATTTGTAGTGCATTTCTGAGAAGGAAATTACAAGTTCCACTAAAAATAAAAAGAGAAACTATCACATTTTTAGATGGCTTATCTTTTAAACTTACAAAATCCAAGGCTTTGCAATGTTTTACTCGTTTGTGGAATTTTACATCAACGAGTAACCCAGTCTGATTTCCAAGATCAATGGCACTTATTACCGCATAAATTAGTCGATTATAGGTCTAGTAAATAGTTAAGTAGATAAATAGCTTAAGCGAAGAAGCCAAGGGTTACTCAAAGAAGATCTCTAAAGTTTCAGTAGCACGCTCTAAACAACGACTAAAAGTCAGACGGCAATTATTTTGTAAACGAATTTTTCAAAATGCAGTTAAAGGCGGTTTATTTAGAAGTCAGGGAGCAGTGAGACTTTCTCGGACTGTGCTCCCATCCAGGACAGATGCCGCTGATTCGGTTTACAGGTCCTTTGAATCTGAACATCTGCCCTGCACAGGGAGACAGCGGAAGGACAATTAAAAGCTAATCCCTCCGAAAAGGAGACGTTTTTTAACGGGAAAAATGTATATTTTATGCATGTTTTAAAGCTGAACTGTTACTCGCGAGAACACTACATCCACCTTTCATCAACCTTCACCACTGGGACTACTACTGCTTTTTGCACTACTTCCAAATTATTCAGCAATTAGTTCAACCAATAATAGCTGGCAAATTCGTTCCCGAGGTGCGTTTGGCGGTTGGAGATGCGCCTTTTCTGCCTGCCGTTTTCAGCACAAACCACCCCATTTCGTCGCTATTGTTACTCCCTTCGGGCGCAAAACAGCCGCAGCCCCCCGGTCCCGAGCTGCCTCCCCCGGCCCGAAGCCCGAGCTCCTCGCCACCCCTGCACTTCTCGGTGTCCCCCCGCGCCTTCCTCCCGCCGTTCCTCCTCCTCCTCCCGCGCAGGCGGAGCGGCCGCCCGGCGCAGCCCGCAGCTGTCGGGGCGCGCAGGGACGCGGCTCGAAACAAACCGCAGCAAACTTGGCCTTTACCGAACGCCCTCTCCGGGAAAGATGAACATGTTAAAGGCAAATCTGTGCCCTACGGGACACGTCCGAAGCAGGCAGGTTAGAAGAGAAAACAGTCTGAAACAGTTTGGGACGAGCGGAGAAGCACAGAGGGCACCGAGGCACAGAACGAAGTAGGGAAACGAGTTCGGTGCCAGGGTCGGGCGGGACGGCCCGAGCGCCCGGCTCGGGAAACGCCGGACTGGGGGAAGTCCTCCTCCGCCTCCAAGTCCTCGAATAAAACCAACAGCTAAGAATTTTGTTTTGTCCGAGCATTTTTCCCCATTGCATACGAGCAGCAGCGCAGGAAGCCCCCGGGATGGCAGCCGTTCTGGTGGCAGCCACACGGAGAAGTGGAGCGAGGGGCAGAGGGGAGCGGGGATGGGGGGGAGGGGGGCAGGAGGTTGCTCGAATTCCTTTGCCTGTAAAATTACAGTGCTGGGGCGGTGGGGAGGTTAAACGAGGAAACACGTCGGAAAGTTTGCTGCTGGATCCAGCGAGCCCCGGCTGCTGCCAGGCTCGCTCCCGTTCCTCTGCCGCTGGGCTCGGTCCAGGGGCAGGGCCTGCAGAGGGGATGCTGCGAGTTTCCCGACTCCTCTCCGAGTCACCTCTCATGAACAGAACTCCAGCGGAACTCGCCCCCGAGAGAGCAGGCTCTGTGCTGCCCGCAGACACCTGCTGCCCGCGGCCCCGGGCCGGGCACAGCCAGCCCTGCAGCCCTTGGGAAACGGCCACTTCCTCTCTCTCTTCCCTTCCAAAGCTTTGGGTGCAAGAGCTCAGGACGGGGCTGAACAATTCACCCGTCAGCAGCTTTAGAGTGTAGCCACTAAAGAAAATTCACGGGCCTCTGAAGTGCTAACTTAAAATCTCTGGTTTCCAGATTTTATTTCAGGCTGCACTCCCCCTTCTTCCCCCCCTTAACCAGATGACCTTGCTTCAAAACATTTTATTTCCAGCTGAAGTGAAAAATGCTAACATATTAGCTTCTGTAATTGCAGTTTGACAGCACTTGATCTCAATAATTATGCTGCAGCTAAACTATTATTAACAGTTTAAGCTAAAATAAACGGAAATCCCCCTTTGGAAGTGAACAGAAACAGACCATTTGAACTGCTCTGGGGGAAGGGTCTCTTACCTGCATTGTAGGCTGCCAGATCTGCTCCAGGCCCCGGGCTTTTTCTTTTCCTGGGTCTCCCCTTCTGGACAGTCCCCACGCCATTGTAATAAGGCAGTCCCAAAGTGTTGGCAGAGCCCGCTCCCAAAGCCGGGCCCTTCCCAGCGGCTACATCCGAGTGATTGAAATGCACCTGGTACTCCCCCTGGATGAGAGTCTCGAAATGGAGGCGGCAGTACACCAGATTGTCCTTCATGCCAAAGTGATCGCCAGTGGTCAGCATCTTGTTGCAAGTGGTGCAAGTGAAGCAGTTTAAGTGATATACCAAATCCCTGGCCCTCATGACCATCTCGGAGGCAGAAATCCCCAGGTGACATCTCGCACATCTCTGCACCGAAAACCTCCTGCAAAACAGAAAGGCCAGAGGAGACGGTGAGAGGCGCATTCCCCCCCACCCCGTCCTTCGTCGGTTCTGCCCGGAGGGCGGCAAAGAGCCGCGAGCCCCGGAGCGGCGGCCTCGGCCGGGGCAGCGGCACAAAGCCGGGCCCTTTGCGGAGCCCAGCCGTGCGCGCATCCCGGGACGGAAGCGCGGGAGTCTCCGTCCCGTTTCCCACCTCGCAGTGCAGCTCCCGCCCCACCAGACCCCACCAGGAAAAGGCACCGGCCCCCGGGCACGCACACTGGGGCCCGCGAATGTGCCCGCACCCCCGGGCCGCGGGAGGCACCGGCGGCGGGTGAGGAGCGGCCCCGCTGCGGCCCCGGCCCCGCACCCAGCACAGGAGGCCGAGCAGGGCACGCCTGGAGAAGGCCCCAGAAGCCAAAGCAGGCTGGGGGGAAGCCGTGCCCGGGCCGTGGCCCCCTCTCGGCAGCTCGGGACTCATCCTCACCGCCAGTCTCCCTCCCCAGGGGGAGGCTTCAGGAGCTCGCAGCCTGCCCCACGCGTGCCCACGGATCCCCTCCGCAGTCCCCTCAGGACGGGTCTGTTCCGCGGGGGGAGCGGCGGGCAGTGGCCCCGTCCCCGGCCGGCGGCCAGGGCAGGCTGTACCTGTAATAGTCCTCCTTGCAGTAGATGCTGCCGTCCTTGCTGAAGCAGGTGAGCTCGGACTCCAGGTTGAGTTTACATTCACAGCACTTCAGGCAGCGCATGTGCCACTGTTTGTCCACAGCCAGGAGGTAATAACGGTCGGAGATTTTACCCCCGCAGCCGGCGCACAGGGCAGCCCTGTCACTGCTGATGGAAGGCATGGTCTGCTGGGGGAAAACAATTACAGACCGTTAGCGAGAGGGAGAAACTCTTGAGCACGGCTGGGCTCCCCCTCCCCCTGCCCGGCCGGGGCCGAGCTGCTGCTCCCCTGGCAGAGGAGCGGGGGCTCCGAGCCGGCCACCCCGCCCGGTCCCCAGGGTCCCGCCGCATCCCACCTTCCCGGGAGGAGGCGGGGAAGCGGGCGAGACAAACAGAAAACCACCCTGGCTTTTAGGGGAGGCGTCCAAACCAGACCCAGAACTTTTTTTTTCCTGGTGGATTTTCCAGTCTCAAACCAAGAAAAGGCGCTGTTCAATAAACAGGCGCAATAATAATAGAGCAGGGCAAATCACGGATAGATCATTTTAAAATTTAGAATTACGGAGAGTGTCTGCATAGTTAATGCTGTGTGAGTGCGTGTATGTGGAGCGTGTCTGTGTGTGTATTTTCCTAGCTATAAAATTCCGAATGAATTACGATCAAACCCCCAGTAGTCACAGAGCTGCAGACACAGCTCTCTGCAAGCTGGTTCCAAACAACACGGATCGCGATCTGCTGTGACCCAAAGCGCTAAAGGGATCAGTAAATAAAGCTGCGGAGGAGATGAGCGTTACTAAATCCGAGGTGCAGAATGTTTAATCAAGAAAACGAAATAGTGGGAAACGTGCAGGAATGAGAGCGGGTTAAAACCAAGAGAGCACATTAGATTATGCTAGGATAAACTTGGAAGCAATAAAACTAAATATAAGCCCTATATAATTTAATAGTTTAGTGTCAAATCGCAATCCAGTCGAAACCCTCAAAAAACCCCAAATTCATCCATATCCTGTCAACTTCTACCGAACAAGAAAGAGGGAGAAATATCGGAACCGTTTAAGCATGCTTATTTATTCCAGCAGGCACCTTAAAACAGCATTCAGGAGAGGAGAGGAGGCTCGGGTGGAGCAGCGTCTGGGGCAGACCTTGCAATATGCCGCTTTCCACTTCGGTCCCAACTTACTCTTACCGCTTTGCACAAAAGCCCACGGCAGATCTGTTCTTGTGCACGAGAACCCGAAACATTTCCTTACAGCTGTGCCCAACACGCAGTTTGTTTTGGGTCGGGGCGGGGGAGAAGTTGTTTGTTTGCTTTTACCTCCTCTAGAGCCTTAAATCCTCGCGCAAAGCAAAAGCAAAGACAGCTAATCGGAGGAAATCGAAAGGAACCGAGGCTGATTTTCCAGCACATGCCAAACCCATTGCTTTCATCCTGTGCTTGCGGGGATCACAAAATCCCATCTCTGTGAGCGCTCCCGTTTGCACCGCATCATTCCCACTAGGAGAACTCCACACAAATAAAACCCTGGCACTCCACTGGTGTTAGTCACAGGAACCCACCGGTAGCTTGTTTCTTTAAGGCATTAACTGAACTCCGAGTAGGGATCGTTTTATAACCAAAGTAGTTTCTTGTAAATCCACTTTAAATTAAATAACGATTTTTTCTACTTCGCTCTTCTAGTAACAAAAATATTCTGCGGTCTAGAAATGGAATTCAAGGATCTAGTATTCCAACCCACAATTTGTTACATGCACACGTGTATCCATACAGATTATATACAGTTATATAAAACTATCGCGCCACAATATTTATTCCAGCAAAGAATATTGGATGTTGTGTAATTGTACGGAGAAATATCAACTTTTTAAAAGAAAACCAAAACCGTTTAGATTAGAAATTGCATCCCACCCTTCCAGTACAAAGGCCGTTCTCCAGACGGTGTTTCAAGATTAAATAGTCTCACTGTCACCTTCAAGCAAATTTCATATAACATTACAAGAAAGAACACATACGGATGAAGTTTGAAAACCTGAAAACGGATCTTCCTTGCATATGCCTGTATCAGTTTACAAGACAGCATTTAATAAACGTACGAGATAATCTCACTTCAGAATTGTAATTTCTTAAAAAAAAATTAGTATACATAAATAGTTAAATCACTTAAGACACTTCGAAAATTTCGTCCACTTTGCCAGCTTAATGCTAGTTAGATGGATGAATCTTTTTTATTATCTAAATGTATTAATATGCAAGGTCTACGCATCAGCAGACAAGATGAAATGTGGTAAAGTTATAAAAATTCCCATCCATCCGTCTTCCTGGGACATATCTTCTAGTTCTGTTTGCCATGTTTACAAACCCACATATTAAAACTATTTTAAAAACCCATAACTTAAAGACACTCGTGTTTGGTTTTTTCCTTCTTAAATAAATGCTATAAAGACTATCTACATGAAGGCATCCTACCTGAAAAATAACACAGAATTGGATTCTTTGGTGTTTGTGTTTCCATTCTGCAGACAAAAAATTTTGCTGTGCCAAAATGTTACTGGTATAAAACCACACTTTGCCTCTTCCTAAAAACTTTGGAAGGCCGGACAGGCTGGGGGAAGGGAAGGAGTTCTTGGACGCTACCAAAAGGCTGGTCTATCTGTTTTCTCACAAGAGCAGTACCGTTCATTTCGCCCAAGTGTTACTATTACTATGCATATTATTAATAATTAACAGTTTCATGCCTTTCCCCACGGTTTCATTTCATCTTTTGGGGTGCCTTTATGCTTAATTTTCTTCTGATTTAGTATTTTGCTTACGCTTCCCCCCAGTCTGTTATTTTAGGGGAAAAGCTGTATCTGTGAGGGGTTTGGCATGTTTAGGGGGGTGCATGACTCTCCCATTCCTTCGGCTCCTACCGTTTCCGTCTCTCCCCTGTCTATAGCCGAGCTGATGGCCGGTGCTTCGCTTTTGGTTCTCCGATCCATCTCGTCGATGACCCCGTGCATCTCCGAGCCGGAAAGGCTGTGGAAAAGCATCGCTGAGGAAGCAGAGGAGGAGGGCCCGAGTGGCTGTTGCTGCTGACAGTTGTCGGGGTCCCTGCAGGAGCCCAGAACTTGCATTAACCGGAGCCCTCCCCCATGCATCTAGCACGGCCGCCCCGTCTCTCCTTGGGCACCGGGTTTTTCCCCGGCGGAGCTCTCCGGAGCGCGGCGCAGGCACTGATCCGAGGTTTCAAAGGATGGGGTGCAGAAAAGGCGGGCGAAGGGGATGCGGGAGAGGGGATAACTGGTGATGTAAGCTTCGGGGCTTGGATCTAGTCTGTTGCGCGGCCCCGGCACATCTCTCTAGGAGGCTTCTTCAGTGCAGGGCTCATTGCCCCAGGTGCAGTCCCAGGCTTTATGCTCTGGCCCAGCTGGCAGAAGGCTGGGCAGGCTTACGGTTGGGAGGGATTAATAAATAGTAGAAATAAAAAAAAAATTAAACCATCTTCGGTGAGAAATAAATAAGAATTAAGAAAAAAAATTACGACAAGCCCCTTACATCGTACTGTGCGAAATTTAGAGGAGGAAAGCAAGGGAGAGGGAGACCGCAGCAGGCGGAGAGCAGGCTGGTGCTGCAGGAGGCTGGGGCGGATGCCCACCGTACGCACTCACAGTCCAGAGGGCTGGCAGCGGCGGCAGCTCAGGGGCAAAGTTTGCTCCTTCCCCCGCTCCTCCCCCAGCCCGCTGGAGCTCATTGGGAAAAGAAAAAGCCAAGGGGAAGGAGGAAGAGTTGGACGGGCACCAGATGGGACGGGCACTGGCGGCCCCCCTCTGTCCTTAAAGCGGCGCGGCCCGCGGGGCCCGGGGCGGGAGCGCAGCCGGAGCGGAGCCGCCGCGGAGCTGCGAGCGGCGCGTCTGCAGCGCGGGGACCGCGCGGGGCTCCGCGCCTTTTCTACAGCCCCTCTGACATCATGTCCTGCCCCGCCGCCATTGGCTGCGCCGCGCCCGGGCCGCCGGCATGTGCTCGGGGCCGGGCGGTGTCCCCGCGCTGTCCCCGCGCTGTCCCCGCGCTGTCCCCGCGCTGGCCCCGCGCACCGCCAGCGCTGCCGCGTCCCGCTCGCTGCGCGGGCTCGGGAGCGGCCCGGCCCCTCGCGGACCTCGGCGTTTGTCGCCCGGTGACCGTCGGCGACGCGTCGGGCCATGGCGCGCCGGAGAGGCTGCGGGCACAACTTCTCCAGCGCGCGAGAAGGAGGCGTTCTAGAGTACGTCTCACCATACCCCAAACATTTACGACCAGTTGAATGCACCCAATAACTCTTCGTTATGAAAAAAATTCACTGTTAGAATATGACAACTTGAATCACTCCAGTTTGTGGAGCCTTCCACAAACCGAGGCCTCTTGCATCTCTAATTTCCAAGTAGTCTGTAAGAAAACCAGGCCAGGAAGGTCTCTGAACTTGAGGAAAAGCTTCAGAAACTCTCCAGGAAAAACAAAGAGTGCACAGGGAGACTGTTTATGGTGTCTAAATATTTATCCAGGAGGTGGGTAGTAAGGAAGGACTAATTAGTATTAAAGATGTCAAATATCGCACTTCTAATTATGTTAGCAAAGGTAGCACAACGGAAGGTAAATGTGACTGCACATCTGAGATCATGAGACGCGCTGCCTCATCCGTGACTATGAATTATTACATCACTCTGCTCATTGCCATCAGGTGTTGTTTTCTGACAGAGCCATTTGCCTCTTACAGGTGTAGTGCAGTTAACATTATCCTTGCTAAAACTGGAATTCTTCTGTTTATAGCCCAACTTTGCTGGGTTTATACATTCCATTCTTACAATAATTGATGCTTTTTATCATCTTTCTGTTGGGATTGCGCTGAGTAGTTAAAGTCATTTGCATGTCACAGAGGAGAACAAAGTGTCTCTTGTAGAAATGCATATGAAATAGCCACAAGACCCCTCAAGAAACCATACAGAATGCAAGCTAATTTGGCATCTGTGGGAACTATCCAAAGTCTGTCCTAAAATCAGACCTTGGAAACAATGGAAGTTCATGTTCGAATTCAGATTAGAATCCTGCAGCACCATTAGTGGCCCTGTACAGCATTTCTCTGGATAAAATCATCTTTGCCTTCCCCGTACAGTTGCGCGAGGTTTTCAAGCCCCGTCTGTGCTGGGAGCTTTGCCTCCAGGAGCAGCTGTGGATCACTGCTCACCGGACAGCACAGACCCCCAGGTGGGACAGCACTGGCTCACCTTTGCTCAGGCACTGCTGCAGAAATCCTTCTCACAGCTGTGGACCGTGCTGTCCTCAGATGTTCTGATACCAGATTCATTTCCTATCACCCAATTGATTACATACTTTTTGCAGTCAAGAAAGGTCATGGATTTGTACACTCTATCAGACATAGCTAATTATCAAAAAGATTTTAGGTATTTAACAGAATTAAAGTACAGTGTTTTATGTTCCAGAATTGCCTCGGTGGATGGAACCAATAATACCAGGAGCACGCTGAAAAAGTATGGCACGGCCTCCAGTTCACAGGGTATCTCTGATTATCTTCTAATGGATATACAAACACAAGAAGACATCCAACCCTTGCTACCAAAACACAAGGAGAGTAACAGAATGTAAACATAAAGCTGCTAATGTACACACTGACACATGAATGGCATTTACATTGTTCAGAATAAAATCAAGGATACTTTCAAATAATGAGCCACAGAAAAATTGCTGGAGCAAAATTGTCTTCAGAATGAAATGCAGGCTTATTTGAAATGAGAGTTTTTTCATTTAAAAAATGGTGCAGCTAATAATAAAGTCTTTTAACCTGTATTTTGTTATAGGTGACAGGTGAACAAATCACAGGTCTTGAGTTTTTCTACCCTGCCTCTCTTGGTAACGTCATCTCCAGTACCATCTGCTACCTACCAGACAAACAGACCAACCACATAATGAGGTACCAGCTTCCACCCAGCTACCGTGACTAAATCAGAACAAAAGATTCAACGCCTCCTTCAACAAAGGAACACAAGTCTAAGCTGTCTTTGCTAATTGCTGGGTTTCAGGTTGTCTGTTACAGATTTTAAGTGAGCTGCAAACTTCCATCAAATACTTATAGCTGTTGGATAAAGATACTAAGAATAAAAGATAAATGGAAGCAAAAGGTAAGAGCGAAGAGAAGAAAGCTTAGAAAATAAGCAACTACTTATGGTAATTTAAAGACTGTGGAATAATATAAACATGAAAGACCAGGGGGCAGAGTGATTGATATCTCATATGTTTTCGATGCCCCTACGGTTATTAGACTGCAATATATGGGAACATACAATAAACTATGAATTAAAATGTAATTGTAGCTTCAGGCATCTTCTTCATTGTCTGCTGTGGTGTTATGTCTTCATGCACCGTGATTGACAAGGTGTAATTAATCATCTTACTCAGTTGTAAATATGGGCACCCTTCACAGTAGGCATCAGGAAGTGTGTACCAGCAAAGGAAGCAATAGTTGACGCTGAGATACCATTAAATCAAAATCAGAATGCGTATATGTTCAGAAGTGTGTGTTTGGTGTGATGCTGTTATGGTTTATTTCTAAAATACTGTACCAACAGATTTACTTGATTTGCAAGTTAACTACAACATTAACCGCTTTTATATATTTTGTCTCTTCTTCATTTTTATAGGCAATGATGTTGTTCTCCTAAAATGTGAGCCAGTTTGCTTCCTGTCAGCAAGTGGAGCTCAGCTCAGCTCTTCCTCTGCCCAGGTTGCTGCACACAGACCAGCAGCTCCGTGGTCTCCCTTGAAATGGTTCGGGCAAATTATTGCTCCATTCATGGATCACCTTCTGCACTTCTTATATACTGACTTAGACACTTTGGGTCATTTTAAAATGAAAGAGAATAATGAAATTATCCTAACCAGGAACACTGTTCCATTTAAAAATAGGACATTTCTTGCCACCAACGCTGTCCCCAGATTGTAAATGAATGTCTTTTAAAAGATTTTTTACATTATTCCAGGGTAGGAAACTTGTTATATCTGCTTCTTTTTGTAAATGATTGCTATCCTTATCTAGTTAGTACAGAAATGGTATCTGAGTCATGGGAAATTAAGTGGTTTGTCTCAGGAAAATTTGGTGGTATGCATGTTTTTGATGCACGTAGAGCTGCTGAATGAATAATTGGCCCCTATTTAATGTCCTCTGCTTTAAAGCTGTCTAGTACATTTGCTGTTTAAAAAAATGTCTTTCAAAGCTGTTAAATATGTAACAAAAAGAGGTTGCTCTCTCCATTTTGACACGAACAAAGCCATACAGTGAGCTGCCCGAGGTACTTCCAGCATGGGATTAATTACAAACACAATCATAAATGGAAATTTTCAAAGTTTTCCGATTCCTTTTCTTTGCGATACCAGCTGATGAGTGTTTGATAAAAACATGGAGTAAAAATATCAGTTCAGGAATTAGCTATTAAATATTAAGCCAAACATTTTTCAGAGAGTATGGGATCTGTTGGATCTATAATTCCACCATTTACCCCTGATGGAGTGAGATCTCTGGCTGTCTTCAGAAGCAAACCGAGCTTAAAACAGGAGTGCGCTCTCAAGAAGATGATCGACTAAGAATGTGTTTTATTTTGATTTGAAAAACCGTCAATCACAGATAAAAAAGACCAAATGCTATTATTATAGTATTATAGCTAACTGTATTTGTCTGGTAAACCAGGCACATGCAGGAAAGAGAAAAAAATACAGTTTAAAAGGAAAATATTCTGAAGGTTTTGCCCAGATGTTGTGTTGAAATTGTTGTTCCCTGGTACAAGCAATTGATTTCAGAGGAAAATACACGCACGTATCTATAGATGTGAGAGAGAAATGAGATGTCCAATGTCTCACATATTGCAGTTTATATAGCCACAGCTATTTAAACAATTCCAAAACTGCCTCTACGGGTGTCAGAGAGGGAGGGAAATCTTCAACCACATGATCTTCTCTCCAGAGTCCTGTTAAATCCACTGAACTTAAAACAGAACAAGAAGTGTGAAATATGGGTTTGAACATGTTATGTCAGAAATGTAAAGGTTGGAAGCCTTTTTAGTAACCGATATTAATATTGTATTAAATGTTATGAAAAGGTAGGTGTTGGAGAGAAGGGCTGGGCTCATGTGCAATTTTGTCAAGGTTTTTATCTGTGATTATGATTCCAGATGTATCTATTCCCTGAGGACAAAAATGAAGTAAAGTTGGCATGTGACATGTGTTTTAAGGTGTTTGGCACAGTTTCCCAAAGTGATGACAAAATGTTCATTTTTATTACAGTGAATTGGTACAGAAAACACGATTCTGAAGGTCAGTAGCTGTATATTTACCAGAGCTTTGGAGTTTGATTTTGGGGAATATACATTTTTGGTGATGTGCTTAGATCTGATTGCCTGACAAGCATCTACTATAATAAATAATGTAAATAGAATAACTTTTACAAAATATGAAGTGGCAATTACTAGAAATTCAGTAAATTCATGAACAGGACATGACAAAGATCGCAACAATTTCTCTTTTTTGCATCTAGTAGTGTAGCTGCTTCTTATTAATTATTTTAAATCAGTTTACTGCAGACTAATCTCATTGCTCTACAGTTAGAGCTCAAATAATTGCAGCAATGTCCTTTGTAGGAACACGTTTTCCATGTAGATGGGCAGGTTTTAATTGTTTTCACAAACCGGGCAGGTTATTTTTTTGGCTGAGGCCGTTTTGCCCGAACGCAGGCAGGAGTTGCGAGGGGAGTTCCTGCGGCGCCCGGCTCCCCCCGTGCCGGCCCTGCAGCCCCGTGTGCAGCAGCCCCAGGCTGGCAGCAGGGCACCCCGGTGCAGCAGCAGCAGCAAACGCTCCCTCATAAAGCTTTTACAAGTCCAGCATCCACCAATCCGCGGCGCGGGGAGCCTGCCCCGATTGGGTGTACCGGGATTTGGTAAACACGGCTGCATGACAAAAACAAGGTTTGTACAGAAAGGACTCCAGCAGCATCGCCTCCTTCGAATGCTCTGAGCCCAAGAATATGATTAATTCCATACTTTATAAGTAAACTTCCCCAGCTCTGGATCCATCTGCAAATATTCAGAGTGATGTGCTCAATGCATTCCTTTCTGTTCTACAACCACATTTCTTTGTGAATTTAACCACATCAGAAAGCACTTCAGATTTCTAACACAAATATTCAATGCATTTAATGTAAGGAAGCTTCCTTTATTGGAGGTGATTTGGAACATTTTGTATTTTATAGGTATATTTAAGAGGTTAGCAGTAGGGGGGAATCGTCTGTGGAAAATCTGTCTACAGCTGAAATTCTTAGATGCAGAAGTGTTGCTGAAATGCCCAATACATTTACATTCTTTTGTTAAGTAGCTTACAGGACTATCCTCTTAGCTACCAGATACCCAGATCCTTTTTTTTTTAAGGTCAAATAACATTTCTCCCCTTTTTTCTTATTTGTTATTTTCAGGGGAATATACTTGGACTGGGGTTTTGTGTGCCATTAGAAGATTTTCATTTTTCCTGTCTTTTTTACTTTTTTAATCCACAATTTTGTTGTTCTTTTCAATAATCTTCTGCAACTTTCTTTCATCTTTAGTGCATGTAAAGAAGCCCCTTATTGGCTAGCACATTACTGATAATGATTTACAAGTTTTCCCAGATTAATTTTCCATGGGATTATTTTTTCCCCAGTATAACATAGCTCCAATTAAAAAAAAAAAAAGAATGCCAAAGGTTAAGGCATTTTATAATACAAATTGGAAATGAATTTTTGAAGTAGTTGAGTTTGTATTTTAAATTTAGAATCTGTTTATACTTCAGTATCAGAAAAACAATGTGTAGAATTTAAAAATTAGCAGTCTGGTGCTTTCCAGATATTGAAATGTGCCTGCCTAATGAAGGCAGAAGACTTGCTCACTAGATTTATTTTAAAGCAGTGCTTTTAGATAGACATAAATTTAAATGGCAGTTTTCAACTGGATACTTATTACTATTTTATTTGATATTTGCAAGATACCTGACCATTTAATATTTATCCTTTATTTCTCTGAGCTGATCTAATTGCACCTCTCTATTTTGCATTTATTTCTCTTTGCAAACACTACATTATTCACTCTCTCCTGTGCTTATTAAACAGTGCCACCTGCACCAAATGAAACAAAGCTTCTCCATCAATCTATCCCAGCTAAAGAACCCTGACTATATATTATAATTAATTGAAGCTCAATTGAACACTTGAGTCTGAACTAGATACAGTAACCTGAAAAAACATTAAAAAATTAGGATGTACTTTAAAGAAATCTTTTAAATGAAAATGTTCACTCAAAACCAAGAACCTAACCTTGCACCAAGCACTCTTCATCAGCTCCGCACAGTACCTCAAGTAGCAATTAGCAGGTCCTTTAATTAATTAACTATTCCCTGTACATCACAGGGATTTTTGTGGCACTAACGTCATCCTCCATAAGTGAATACCAAATCCAGTCAATATTTTGTCACTCCCAAGCCTTGTCTGGACTACCTGAATGCCACCGCCGGGCTCTGCAGCCCTTCCAGCGCAGGAGCAGGTATGGACAGAGGGAGCCTTGTGTGAGCTGGGCGCTGGGGACAGAGGAGGGACCGGCAGGGACCCACGGGGCACCCTGTGTGCAAATGCTGGCAGCAAGAACTGGGATGAGATGCAAACTGAGACAGTGGCAATGGAACCTTACAGATGTGCTGGAGTAAGATGATTTTCTTTAGGAGCTGAACGCACCCAGAAGTTTGGGAGTGCTGGAGGCTCCGCTGCTGTGCTGCCCCTGCTCCCACTGCCCGCTCCAGACAAGAGCAGATTAATTAAGTGGCAGGTCAGACACGAGAAGGTGAGAGGGCATTTCCCTCCAATCCCAGACATTTTGCCCATTTTATACTTTGCAAACTTTTTATATAAGCGTGGCTGATTCTTTTCAATGTAATTCTCATTTGGAAAATATTGAGTGATTTTAAGAAATTACCACCTGAAAATGAGGCACAAAATACGTAGTGCTGGTTTTAAGATTTCCAAAGATGCAGTATGTAAATTTGTTTATATAAATATGTATAAGATATATCACAGTATGAGGCTGTGTGTGTGTGGATGAACATATGTGTGTGTAACCATCTATCTATTTGCAGATTCAGACACAGACATATGTTATAATTACTTAGAGGCAAATATCTGCAGAAATAATTCTTTGTGTTCAGTAGTTTTCTTTAGTGTGCAGTAAATTTCTCTTCAGAGATTTCTGTGTTCAGGGAAGATCTTATGAATTTATGTAATGTATAGTATTATGAAATCAAATAAAGTATGCCTTGTATGATTTTGCAAGAATTATACATTAGCATTCTCTTTCAACATGTGTAATATTTTGAATGATGTAACCAACTTTACAGATATTTTAAAAATAAACAATACATATGATGAACTTGTAGAAATACATACTGTAGAAATCTCAAGAAAGAAAAATTATTATTCAAATATTTTGAGATGTTGACATTATAATTTAAAAACCCACTACATTTAATTTGAACTCTTCATGAGGAGTAATATGTATTCAATTGCTAAAAGATAGAAAAAGATAGTAACTTACTGATCTCAGTAATATTTGCTATTTTCTAAGAGTAACAGTAATTTCTATTTTCGCTTTATGGATTCTCCTGCATCACTGTTACTGCAACTTCAGTTAAAAAAATTTTGGCATGAGCAAAATGTAAAGTAAAATGTAAAGGTCAACTGATAAGCTATGATTGTATCTCTGTTTTTGCTGTGTAAATCTGCTCTTATCAATAATTCACTATTCATGTTCTACAAAGGCTCTGTCTTTACATTTTTAATTAGCACTTAAAATATTACAAAGATAATTAAAAAAAAGGGAAATACTCTGTACATGGAGTCTTTCTGTCATAATTTCCTACACATTTTTTCCAATAGATTTGGCAAATGAATACTCTGTTTTGATACATCAATCTCAAACAAAGGTGGACTCTGATGCAATTTTTCACTGTTCATTTCCCTGAACCTTTTGGGATATAAAGAATCATGAACAAATACTTAACAGCCTGATCAATAGCCATTGACCATTTGGAGCCCCTCGTACCCTAACAAGCACAGCTTGATCATGTATATTTGATCATGTAAAATTTCAAAGCACCTTGATACAGCAGAGCAAGGCTTTCTATGGCATCTTTGTGTTATTTCCTAAAGCACACATTTCCCATGATTTAGCTTTACCATTAATGACAACTTATTGCACATCTATATGATGAAGCTCAAGATCATGAATTTCAGTGTTATATATCCACAGTATTTCATATGAATGGCAAATATAAAACACTATCCTAACATTTTCGGATAGGGAACTCTGGATGTGCCTATGGATTCAATGGACCCCAGAGTGCAAATCTAAAAAGCCCTATCGTTATAAATCTTGCATTCCTGTTAAGTGCTGGCATGCACATTTCACTGAGGTGTGTTAAGTTTATTTTAGCAGAAAAACTGCAGCAAAAATCTTTCCCTTGATATCCTTTTAAATATATGTTCACATATGTATAAAATAAAAAATATTCACGTTCGCAGCTGTGTTAGCCCTCAGCCTTATTAATATCATGGAAAGAGATAAAAACCTAAGCAAAAAATATTTACAGTGAAAAATTTCTTTGCAGAACTTTATTATTGTTCATAATTCCGCATCCAGTGTTTTTCATCCAGGAATTTTTAGTTTATCATTAAAATATAACACTGATGCTACATTTGTATAGCTGCCTTTTCTGCTTATAATCATAATGTTTATTCTAACTTTCTGGGCTTATTATTTTAGACAGATATCAGTTTAATTAGCTTAAGCTGTCATACTCTAATAAATACAGACGGGTTGCCTGGTTCGGGAGGAGGAAGGTGGCTGCAGATTTCAGAAGCAGAGACAGTTAATGCCTTGTACATTATCATGTAAACAGCAAAAGGACAAAAATAATTACCTGATAAACTTTCAATTTCTGACTCTCCCCTATATGCTTTCTGACCAATTTTTCTATAGAAAATCCATTCAAATTAGGCAAGTCCTCTAAATATCTGCAGCATCTGCTGGTTCAGACACCTTCCTTTATGCAGAGTACCATTTTCATATGATAATACATGTAATATGATATAGAATGACAGAATGCATGACAGTTGCCCATAATACATAGAAAGTCACTCAAAGGACAGAAGCGACATTTGGATAATTAGCATCCATTGGGCAGTCAATCATGCGAATAGAAAAAACTGAACAAAACCCACAATGGAGTTAGAAAACAAAAGGGACCCTAGCCAGTCTCAGGATTAACTGCTCTAAAGCGATCTAAATGCTTTTGTATCTAAAGAACTGAGGCTCCCAGGGCTGCCCTGTTCCCCTCTAGATACCCAGGGAACTAATTGTGGCGATCAAAGTTAAAGCATTCTCTCTTCTTTATAGACTGCTAAATACACAGAAAAATTATTTCTCCATTCGTGTTCATTAAACTATTTTAAAGTTAAAAAACTGATGCCACGTTCTTTTGCCAAGTGAAATGAGCTAGAGTATTGAGATTGTCCTGCTTTTATGAGAACACAACAGACCTTTTAATTTAAACTCTGCCTTTGTTTGATTAATATTATTTTGCTGTTGTCCAGTCTGCTATCTCTTTCTTTTTGGATAATGAAGGCAATTGTCATTAGAAACTCCTGTGTGAGAAAAACCTGAACACAGGAATAGGAATAATAGTAATACAAAGCCCATTAACAAAATTAAGCAGGAAAGGTTCCACAATTTCTTAGTAGCTTCCACTTCATAAAAGAAATAAAATATTTTGTCACTCAATATACGCAGCTCAAAATATTTCCTTTCCCCAGATTAGGTGGAAGATGAGGGCAGCCTCCTTTAAAGCTCCATCTAACAGAAGAGAAAGAGAAAGAGAAGAGATACAGAGAGAGCCCCAGGATGTGGAAAGTCATGAAAATACCTACCCTGGAGACAGTATTCCCATAGGATCCTTTTCATACAAATTCCAACTTGCCTAATGCCCTTAATGAATGAAATAAAAAGAGAATTCAGAAAGGCCCATGCTGATGGCTCCTGCTGGAAAGTGTGTGGTTTAAGGCATAGCTGCAGCAGTTCTGGGAGGGAATCAGCTCCGGTCCCCATCAGCCAAGCAGACAGGAATCACTGGGGCGAAATCTTCCCCCTCACACATTTGCAATTGACTTGAAATAACATCACGACACCTTTGGATAATTGACGCCTTCTTACCTTTCGTTGTCCTTTGTAATTAATATTTGTAGATCTAGAGGTTTCTGCCAGCCAGATAACAGGAAGGTGGAAGGGGTGGGGAGACAGAGTGTGTGTGTGTGTGTGTGTGTGTGTGTGTGCGTGAGTGTGTGAGTGTGTGCGAGAGAGGCAGAGGCAGAGGCAAGGAGAGAGGCAGAGAGAGCCTTTGGTTGTGTCTCTGCTTGGGGAATGGAGTGCTGGTGTATTTGTGTGGATGTGTACTGGGGGCTTTGCAAACCTCTGGAGTTCTAAAGGCAAGACAGAACGTGAGAAGTAGGATGAGCTGGATGTCCCCTGCCAGTCCTTACAGAGTTTCAGCAGCCGTGACCTTCAACCCTTTTGCTGCGAGTCAGCCCCAGCTGCAGCCCCCTTGCCCAGCTGCTGTGCCAGCCTCCCAACAAGGAGAAGGGAGAGGGGACAGCAGAGGTAAGGAGGCAGAGAGAGACTGAGATCAGAAGGGCTTTTCGCCCAGTCAAATGGGCCTCTGGTGACAAATCAATCACGGCCCTTTCAAACCAATGGTGCTGCCAGTCTCCAGCTCAGCAAGCCCTCACAGCCTCCCCCGGCTCCTCGGGCTCTCCTGCATGACACTCAGCTGATGACGGGGGCTCCAGTCAGAGCAGGGCTGCTTTTTACAGGTTGATTTGGTCATTAGCATCATTTCTTCTCTATCTCCCCCTCTTGTTCTGTCTTTACCTACCATCCATTTATTTATTAAATATTGAAAACTAATATTAGAAGAGGGATTGAGATAACCAGAAACATTTGCAAATAAGTTGGTATACTGCCTTGCTTAAGGAATCCAGATTTATCTTTTTATTTGATTTTGTACTCTTAGGAAGAGCTACTTATTTTAATGTAATGAGTTGATCTGATCAGTATAATCAAGAACAAAGAAAGGAGGCATTACAAGATGCTCACTTCACTTCCTCCTTCCCTTTATTTATTTTACACCAATGAAAACTAACCTCAGTGATTTTTCCCGCTATACCCATAGGACAGGAATTATTTTGCAGTTTTCTTTTTTTTGCAGATATTTGTTAAAATATGACATTAGGTCCCGTTTAAAGCTATGAGGAAGCTCCTTGTCTGAAACAAATTTGCATTGCCGCTGAAATTCTTGTATTTCAAGAAATGTACACTAATAAAGCTCTACATGAGGTAGGAAAAAACGCTCAAAAATTGCTACTAAATCCTAATAAGTACTTCTTTCAATGCTGACTTTCCTCTGAATATCTGAAAAAGCATTTTAAAGCAGTTACAAGAGAAACAGTAATAGAAGAAGAGGGCTTAAAAGTTTAGGAAGAACAAAGTATTCTTTTGCAGATTTTGTGATTGTAGGAATTGCATTCTCTGTTTCCTCTCTTCTCTCCTGGCCACGCCTCTCCCCCCAATTCCTAATACATAGGGGGAAAAAATCAAAATAAGGTCTTAACAGAGTATATCTTGCTCTGTTTAAATCTCCTTTAACCTTAATCTCTGGAATAAAATCCTCCCACACTCCCCCCAAAAAAGAATATTGCACATTAAGGAAAAGGGAGCAGTCCCTCCTCATCCTCGCCGTGCCCAGTGCCAACGTCCTGGGCTGCAGCCAGGGGTGGCAGTGCCTGTCTGAACTCCCACATTTACATTTGGCCATCTGAGAGCAACTGGCCCGTGTGCAGTGGGGTGGGAAAGAGGGAGGATGGAAATGTGCAGAATGGAGCCCAGCTCTTCCAGGCTCTGTAAAGAGAGCCTGGGCAGACACAGTGGCATCAGGAAACAGCACAATGTACTCAGAAATGTCTCCCCTGTCTGCTCTCTCCATGAGTGAACTGTGTGAAACTGAAGTGCATTGCAGGCAGCAGTGTGGGGTGCTGAACAGCCTGTAGCTGGAGAGTGCTTCAGTCTTTATCTTCAAAGCTGTCCTGTCAAATACAAGGTCTTTTAAACATCAGAGGGATAAAGTTTCTGATTCTGAAGGGTTCGTTTTCCTCTTGGTTTTCCTCAATCAGAAGTTAAGCCCACCCGACCCCCACAGTAAGCTGGCTCTGGGATTGCTGCCCTGCTACTTGCCCCATGATTTGGGGATGCTTGGCTAGAGCAATCTTGATTTGCTCACTGTTTGTTGAGTTCAGTTTTCTTCATGTTAGTTCTTTCTTCCATCTTACGTCTTGAGGCTGTTGCTGTGTGGCAGTGAATTGAATCTTATGAACTTAAAAGAAAATTGTGGCTGGGACCTGGAGAATATTCATCTGTTGCAGAAAATGCTGAAGTCTGAACATGTGAGAATTGAACTAATGAGTTTTCCCCTCATTTCAGTCCCTCAGTCTCTTTTTTTACCATACCTTAATTGCAGTGTTTTCTGACAAAATAATCCTAGCTCCTAAAAAAATTGAAATGTGCATCTTCATTTCATTGCTTGTACTTCCTTCTACCAATATAATAAAATAAATTAAGATGATTTACAAAATAATGTGCCTTTCTGTCATCTTACTGTCAATACATAAATACTACACCGAAATCTAGCTGATTTCCAAAATGAAAATTCATTACATTTCTGGAAACTTGAACAATCAGCTCCGTGCATTTTAATTAGATTGCCTGTTTTTTCATTTATTACTAATACAGTCTTCTTAACTATGATTTATTTGTTAAACAAAGTGCCATAATCCGTCACTTATTCATCTTAATTTCAGCAAAATTAAAGTAGTCGCTGTTATATTACACCTAATTGCACTTGCAATGAAAAGAACGGAGATGTTAATCAAAATAAATTGAAGATAAACAATAAAATCATTAAATCTTTGCTGCAGTAAGTGTAACTAATCAGTTTTGACTTGAAGCGACCGAACACAAATAATGAATCTGTCAGTGAAGACGCGCTCATTAAATCCAGCCTGGTCCGCAGCCCCGGCCCCGCAGCCCCCGCGCCGCTCCGAGGCAGCGCCGGGCACGGGGCACCGGAGCCGGGCAGGGCCGGGCAGGGCCGCACTCTGCCCTGGGAGAGGCGAGGATGAAACGCCACAGGTACCGCAGGACTCCTGCGAGCACCGCGCCAGCCACACCGAAACGTTCTTTGTTTTACTCAGCCACCAGCAGGGCAGAGATTAGAAAAGGGGGAAAGGGAAATGAAACCCAGAAACTCAGAGGTAGCAAGCACTTGGGTTTCAAACTTACTGGAAGTATTAGTTTCATAGCAGATCAATGTAGTTGGCATTGTGTTCAACAATATATGTTAAATAACATGTTTTGCAGTAGTACGAAATACTGATTATAGTCTTCTGCTATCCCCACGGAGTAGGGACAATGCCTGGATTAGCAACAGAAGCTGTTCATGTCCTCATTGTCTTTCCACCAGTTACCACTTCTGGCCTCACTGCCTCATTACAAGGGGCAAAATGGGCACTCCGGTTATCTCCAAATGTGTTGTTACACTGGCAAGGAGTCCTGCATCTGAGTAGCGTGGTGAGCTGAGCTAGAGCAATCAGCACTTTCTACTTCAGCTTTTAAATTGTTTACTTAATGATTCCAGTTTCCCCAATGGAGTATTTGTGAGTAATCACTGGTTAGCAGGAATTTACATGGCAAGGAGCAATTTCTCTTAAAATAGTTTTGTGCGATACGCCTTTGTCTGCTCTGAGCCAGCAACTCAGGGCAGATCCAAAATACAGGCAGTGGTCCTTGCCTTCAGTCACACTGAGCAAAGTCATTATTTCTTGAACAGCTATCAGTTCCTAAACAGAAGATACTGTTCTGTATTTTTATGTTTCCCCTCCCTGTATTTTATCAATCATTTTACTTTACAAGTCTTACTGTGCTTTTTTCTTATAATTTACTTAAGCAATATAATTCAGCTTTAAATGTTGATCAGCACAAAGGATGTCTGCCTGGCTCCTGGGATCAACATAACCAATTAACATTTTATAATGCTAATGCTTTCTCCTGTATTTTAAACAGTGGTCAGTACAAGTAAATGATAGTTTAACAGTTAATATGCTCTAGCTCAAGTATATTCGAGAGTTACACACATTTTTAAGCTTATTTTTTACTGTCTCTGGATAAGAAAGGGACAAGATAACCCAGAGCCCTCTGAGCAGGAGGGCAATTTCAGCTCAGTTTTCTTTTCCTTTTCCTCCTTTTCCTTCTTTTCCTTCTTTCCTTCCTTCCTTCCTTCCTTCCTTCCTTCCTTCCTTCCTTCCTTCCTTCCTTCCTTCCTTCCTTCCTTCCTTCCTTCCTTCCTTCCTTCCTTCCTTCCTTCCTTCCTTCCTTCCTTCCTTCCTTCCTTCCTTCCTTCCTTCCTTCCTTCCTTCCTTCCTTCCTTCCTTCCTTCCTTCCTTCCTTCCTTCCTTCCTTCCTTCCTTCCTTCCTTCCTTCCTTCCTTCCTTCCTTCCTTCCTTCCTTCCTTCCTTCCTTCCTTCCTTCCTTCCTTCGTCTATAGTTCACATTTTAATCATACCAAAAGACAATAACGATGGACAACAAGCCCCCAAATCCAGGGTTGGATGACTGCTAAGCAATTTTTTCCCTCTGTTTTTCTCATACTAGTGTGATTTGATAGCTGTGAATAATTACCCTTTATTTTTTTAATAAAAAGTCTAGCTGATGGACCTTTTTGTTTCTGTTCTGCATTTTTCCAGCATTTATAATGTTTAACTTGGGATTTGACATCTCTCAAGGTGCTCATTTGGAATGATTTATATGGGCTTTGTTAGTTCAGTGGCAGGTGGGTAATTCTAGAAATTAAATATTACCTGGTTTTTATTGATATAACTATAAGCACTTAACAGAAGTAGTAAACATTACTATTCCTAATTTCTAGGAAAGGTAATAAAAATATAAACTGGAAAGTGGCTAGCAGGATAGGAACCAGGTAATGATAAAAAATTACCAAAAGGATGGACCTGATCCTTCATTAGCCAAAAACTCCTAGAGACTGCAGTCAAAATCTGCCTTGAATGAAAATGATCAAGGGCTTTGGAGCTGTGGCCTGGATAAAGTTAATCTGAGGATCTTATTCCAGTTGCTTTCAGCAGGTCTGTAAAAAATATTCCCCAATACAAGTGGCACTAATTGGAGCCCGTGTTGGGAGGCCTTGCAGAGGAGCTCAGGATTGAAGGGCCCCGGCAGTGAACCCCCTCTGCTCTCTGCCAGTGAACCCCCTCTGCTGTGTGCCAGTGAACCCCCTCTGCTCTCTGCCAGTGAACCCCCTCTGCTGTGTGCCAGTGAACCCCCTCTGCTCTCTGGCAGTGAACCCCCTCTCCTATGTGCCAGTGAACCCCCTCTGCTGTGTGCCAGTGAACCCCCTCTCCTGTCAGGCAGTGAACCCCCTCTGCTCTCTGGCAGTGAACCCCCTCTCCTGTCTGGCAGTGAACCCCCTCTCCTGTCAGGCAGTGAACCCCCTCTGCTGTGTGCCAGTGAACCCCCTCTGCTGTCTGGCAGTGAACCCCCTCTGCTGTGTGCCAGTGAACCCCCTCTGCTCTCTGGCAGTGAACCCCCTCTGCTGTGTGCCAGTGAACCCCCTCTCCTATGTGCCAGTGAACCCCCTCTGCTGTGTGCCAGTGAACCCCCTCTCCTCTCTGGCAGTGAACCCCCTCTGCTCTCTGGCAGTGAACCCCCTCTCCCGCCTGGCAGTGAACCCCCTCTCCTCTCTGGCAGTGAACTCCCTCTGCTGTCAGGCAGTGAACTCCCTCTCCTGTCAGGCAGTGAACTCCCTCTCCTCTCTGGCAGTGAACCCCCTCTGTTCTCTGGCAGTGAACCCCCTCTCCTGTGTGCCAGTGAACCCCCTCTCCTGTCAGGCAGTGAACCCCCTCTCCTCTCTGGCAGTGAACCCCCTCTCCTCTCTGGCAGTGAACCCCCTCTGCTCTCTGGCAGTGAACCCCCTCTCCCGCCTGGCAGTGAACCCCCTCTCCCGCCTGGCTGCGGCTCCCCCGGGTCACAGGCACAGCCCCGGGGGGATGCACAAGGTCGCTTTCCTGCTTTCCTTCACTGGTGCTCCACCTTTGCTGCAGGGAGAACACTGCCATATTCAGGCTTCTCAATGTATTACCTTCTGCTTGCTCGATATTTCAACTACCCTTTGGGGGCTGTTTTCGTTTGTTTGTTTTTTACTGTAAAGTGTTTTGGACATTCTTCAAGTGAAATACATTTTCAAACCAGAAGCATTGACCGTACATGGTGAGAAGCTGAATGGCATGCACTACGTATACAGTGATTAAGGGAAGAGTGGGGGAAGACTGCAGAGCAGGAAAGAGGGCAGGAATTCTGTTTAGTCCCATTTTGAACAGCAGATGATGATGAGGTATCTACGAAGACATTTCAAGAACACAAAGTGAGATTTCACTTTCACAAACAGGAGAAGACAGGTTCAGAATAAACAAGTGGATCTGACAATAGGGAACATAGGGATGATAGCTGAATCTGTTTGACTGTGAGATTACACCAAAATAAGACTGGATTGGAAGGGGGAGAAGGCAGTAAAAAATATAATTCCGCTAAATATCTTCAGAGAGTTGGAGATGTGATGTCAGGATGAAGGATAAGTGTAGAAATTATTATAGAGGCAACTGAAGAACCATGAAAAGACAAGGTCAGGGAAATCAAGAAAGACAAGATGTCAAAATCTGGAATTCAGTCAAAAATTCCGATTGATGAAATGTAAAGGCGGACAAAATTGGAATCGCATTTCTCAGCTTTAACAGAGAAGTCTGTGCTGTGCACAGCTCAGCCTGCCTTGGGTATTCACCTCTTAGAGAGAAGGTTTGTGTGCATGTAACACCATTGTCATTCTAGATCTCTAGCCCCCATCCCACAGCCAGGCCCACGGCCTTGTGCTGATGCCTGTGTGCAGCACCCACTTTGATGGGCAGCAAGTGACTTCAGAGAGCAGCACAACTGCTCCACCAACTCTGACACGAGGTAGCCAAGGGTTGGGAATAGAGGAGTTTCTCTAGAAACACAAGCATGTTCAACTGTATCAGAATGTAATTTTGAGCATAACAATGTAACATTATAAACTTCACAAAGAAACAGAATTAATTTGATTCCCAGGACCTCTCAGTTATGGAAAATTATGCAGACTTGAGCAACATGTACTCTCTCAAAAAACACTTCAGGTTCCATTTCCCCAAATGTTTTTCAGAATTTGGTAGGCTTTATTTCATTAAACTATCAGATTTAATACTGTTTTTTCCATTTTCTGTTTCTTTGCTGGTCACTGTATAACATCCTTAGGTTTCCAATAGTTTTTGGTTATCTAATAGCCAAGTTAATGCAAAAACATCAATCTCCTAAAGGTTCACCTCACAAACCACAGAATTTTGCCAGTTTGCTGATTCTGGAAACATTTTAGTCTAGAAGGACAACATTAGTAATGTTCAAACTGCAATCTTCTTAATTGTGAACAGCAGTGTATTCTACAGCAACCCAGGAGAATATCAAATGCCCCCCTCTATCAGTAGCCCATCTGACCCAGTGGCTGTTCCCAGAAAAGATGAGTCCTACCAGAACACTCACTATGTCTCCCAGGGAAAACCCTCCTCAGCTCCAGGTACCTGGGCCATGGCTCATTTCTCTTCACACGTGTAGGAGTTGGCAGTAGTTAATATCCTACAACTACACTGAGCTGCCAACCCTACCGAGAGAAAAAGGCACTTGCAGAGAGAGATGAATGCCCCCATTTTGGGGCAGGACCCCAGGCCATGAGGGCTGTCTGTCTGTCTGTCCTAGTGACAGGCTGGCCAGGGAGCCCAGAGTGCCCTGGCTCTTTGGTACAGCACAGCCCAGGTCAGCCAGGCCCCCAGACCCCAGCACAGGCCTGCCTCACATTTACTGCTCATCCTAGTGCTGGTGTCCCAGGAGACCATTCTTCATTGGAAATGGGTCCATTTGGAAACACTGGAACAGCTTTGCCTGTTTGGAGGTCACTATACTGAAGGGGTGGAGGAGCATGTCCTTTCAGAACAGGCCTCTGAATTCTGATCACATCCTGCTAACTTAAGGGATGGACAATTTTGTTTTAATGAGTTTATATTTCTTATGTATATGGATCTCTGTGTTGACATTTCCAGATTACCCTTCATACCTTTTAGGGGATAAATGCTTTCTACTTTACTATGTGTACTGATTTTAATCAAATTGTTCTTGTTGGTAATTCAGAAATTTCTGTTTGAAATCCCTTAGAATTTATTTATTTACTTTCCAGTCTTAGGAGCCTATTTTTAATTAATTTACGAATTTGTTCCAGCACATCTTTTATTTCCTGTGTTTGACAAAACCTCTTCTATATTACATAACACAAGAAAATTTAGTATGTCTATTTTACTCTAAATTCTGTGTGGAAATGCTAATGCAAACAAGTCATTTACCTTTGTTTCAGTGTCACTGTATTCTCATTAGTTTTCTTACTTTTCCACCAAATAGCCCACTGGACTTATAAAATGTCTTGCAGGCTTGCTGGTTCTTAATACTTGAAAAAATCTTATTTTCATGTCAGGCTATCTGCTCCTCAAATCCTCTGTCATCCTTCTAATCTCCACTGGGTATCTTAGCCACTGTGTTTTATCCCTATTGACTTCACAAGTTATAATTTTACCTTCAGAAAAAGACATGTTTGCCTACACAATCTTGGTGAACCTTCCTGCAGCCCCATGGCTTGTTTTTGCTTGTCAGCATCCGTGTTTGTTTGGGATTATGCGTGCCTTCTGCTACCCTGTTATGGTTGCTCAAGTAGCCTCCATGCTGAGTCGAAGGATTTTAATTTCCTCACTTCTGACTTTAGGGTCTTTTTAACTAGCTTCCTCATTTTTTGTACAATCTCTCCCCTGAGGATGTTGAAGTTAATTATATTGTGGTCACTATTACTTAGTGGTTCAGCTTTACTTACTTTATAAACTAACTCCTGTGTATTACTTGAGAGGCTTTTCTTGACTTAGTTCTTTATAGCTCTACGATTAAAACAACTAACATATGTATCAAAACATTTTTTTAACATCCTACAGGACTAACTGGAAAGTCTAGAAGAAGGTGAGTACTTACAGGGGAATTAATAACAAGGACCAAGAGCATTAACCCTGGTGAAATACCACCCAGTCTTCATTAACTGTAAGAGCAGGACAGATCAAACCACATTTAACGATGGCTCCATTTAGAGGCAGCAGGACAGGAGCATACTGGTATCCCCACCGTGTAATTTTAAATTATACCACAAAAGTGTCAGAACTAGACTCAAAAGAGCATTTCCAGCAGGATGTTATCCCCATTTTGGAGAAAAGAAGCATATTTGCTGGCTTGCAGTAGTGCCTGTTTCAAGTTTCTCTATTGAGTTCAGAGGAGGTTGGTATTTGCTAGCTCATGGTATCACCTCGTTATACCTTGGTCATGCATAGTTGCAGTAATTACACAAATAAAATTGACTTTTTGTGAAGTATAAAGTAAGTGTCAGTGTCTAGGTAAGTGCACTTTGGGTTGTGTTTGGTTTTTACCCCCCAAAATATAATGGGATCATTAGCATCAAAGAACTAATTAAAGTAACATTTAGAAATAAAGCACCACTCTTTATTTTTTCTTAAACAATGCCTACAGGTTCAGAAGAAAGCTATCCTGTACTGTGATACTGAAGAATAATGCTCCATGTTTTAAAAAATTAAGTAAACTACAGACACCAGACAATATTAAGACAATCCCCAAGTTAGTATCAAGAATCTCTGAATTGTTAATATGACCAAGCTTCTTCCCCCACCAGGTCCAGGACATCACACACATCTTATCTGAACTTCTTGGACAAAATGGGACTACAAACAAGAATGGACAGATGTGGAACTTACTTACCCCAGTATCAATCAGGGCTAACATTACTGATGTCTTCTGAGCACCAAAGCAGGAAAATCAGTAAAAGAAATTTGTAGCCATCAACTCCATTTTATATATTCAAGTTCAGAACAGTTACTGCCTGCCTACACTAGCTGTTGCCAGAAAGGTGAGTTGGAATGTCATGCTTCAGCAATCATATGGAATTACACTCACATAAAATGAGTATAAATTACATAAGACTCAGACCCCTACTATTCAACCACTGTTATGGTTTTGAAGATTATAGAAATTTAAATATTGTACCAATTTTCTACATAGCCACATGAACTGAATCTTGATTTTAAAATTATACATTTCAATTTTGATATCGACACATACCTTCCCATTGTTCAAACAACCAGCTTACATTACAGAAGTGCCACTTGATGTTTTCTTAGTAACAATTTAAAAATAATAGTTTATGACAACATGTTGTCTGATGACAACTTAATAAGTAGTGAGCCATCAATAGTTATCATGTTCCCCCATCCTGTGGCAGAAAGGATAAGCAATTCCTCCTTAGAAAAGCAGTGAAGCAGACACTGCTCGTGGTCTTTTGATTTATGGTGATTGTAGTGATTACATTTGAAGCTTGGCTCGAAATATGCTTTAATTTTATATCAAAAAGTTCTTTTAATTGCTACTAGAAACTCTGAAATTAGGATCCCATCAACTCTGTGAGATGGGGAAAACACAAAGAAAATAACACTGCCTGCACCAATGCTTCATACCAAGATGTTATTATTCTTATTTCTAGAATGAGTGCAACAAAATATAACATCATGTTTCAAATAATAAACATCACCAAGTTAGAAACACTGCATTTCATAAATTCCTTGTTCTTTTGTTCATTCATTCATTTGTTCACACCTTCCTCTCTTACTTCTTCTTTTATCTCTTTCTTTTTCCTTCCCTCCCTTTCATGCTCCTACCAGCTTAAGCCGGGCACTACTGTACAAGAGTTTAGTATTATCTGAAGTAAGTACTTCCCTCTGCTCCTACAACTTGTGTCTTGCTGTTCTGGATTTCTCCTAAGAATCCTTGTTCTTCCAGGCTCATTAGTAACTTAGAGGGACTTGAATGTGGCAGTCTGATTTACATCAGTGATCTTATTCCTTTCAGCTCAGGAGGGTTATCTTTTCTGTGACAAAGGCTATCACAGATATGAATAACTATTTTCATACTGGGCTTTTTTTCGTCTAGCTGGAATCACACCATCATAGATTTTGCCTCATAAATCTGACTTCACTTTATAGAGCAATAACGGTACAGTCAGCACTCTGCCATCACAGCAAGGTGAACAGAGAAGAGTAACTTAGGTCAGTTGCTTCTTTATTATTGGCAGATGAAATAGTGTCTTCAACAGCTTCAAAGCAGGAAGCAGGCAGGCAGTGTTTGTGCTGGGGAGGCAGAGCCGTTCCAAGGAGCCAGAGCCAGAGGATTTTTGCAACATGCAAGGATGGGTCTGTAAGCCCCAGAGTAAAGCAAACCACTGAGTAGCAACCTACTGTTATTACCTACCTAGTGTTAATTTAAAGCTGCTAGGGTGAAAATTTGGAGAATGAAATATGTGTGAGACAGTATCAGGTAGCAGAAACACAAGAGTTCTGCTGACTCTGGCAGACTGCAGGAAGAGGAGGATAAACGCTGTAAAGCCTATTCCATCTACTTAGAACTACATTAAAAAAAAAAAATTGGGATCAATGCTGCAGAACTTTGTCAGTTCCTTTGAAAGATGGGCATTTCCTGTTTTTCAAAAGATTGGAGTGTTTCAGCAGTTTTCTTTACCTCTCCTTTCTTTATTTCACCTCCTGGTGTCTTTGGTAACACACACAGGTATGTTTATGGTGAGCTGTAACTCCTGTTATTGGCTAGTGAGTGCTCTGAGGTGAAGGGAAAGGTAAAAGCCTAACATGTTTACAACAGGAGGAATTTCTGAAATTAGAGAAGGGCTGTGTTAGATGATACAGGCAAACAGATCCAGCAGGTGGGTACACAAGTGATTATGGGGAAGATGCTGGCAGGGGACAGTGTAAAAATGGTCTCTGCACACACCAAATGTGAAACAACCAAAAAAAAGGTGTCCACTCTTTTACCATAATATTTTTCTAAGCACTGACTTCCTGATGCCAAATGGGCTACTTCTCTCTTATGCAAACAATGGAATCAGTAAAGGGAAAAAACCCAATTTTTCTGATAGAAAAATCACTGCACAGTTAAAGACAAAGCCCAGATAGTTCTCATAGACTTTTTGCTAGTTCCCCCCTAAAATTAAATAACCAATTCCGTTAATCATAAGAGATTCTGATGAGGAAGATGTCTGTTGAGAGACAGTAGCACAGGGAAATGTTTGCCATATTTAGATCTCCTTTCATTAAAAATGAAGAGGCCATTTCAGGTCAATCATCTTGAGCTCTTTTCTTTAGGGGAATGACTCTCCAGCATGGCTCATTACATTAAAGGATTTCACAGGCCTGAGTTATAGCTATTGGTATAATCACAGGTATCAGAAATAAGAATAGTTATTTCTTATTTCTTTGTGAATGGAAAATGAAAAGGTCATTCAGTGTATGGTACTTCAAACACTTGAAAGGGAAAGTATTTTACTGCTTGCTTAGCTTTTAAGAGGAAGCCTAGGGAGGGTAGAAGCAATGACAGGTAGACTGAGAGGAATACTGAGAAATTGTCTTAACAGCCAGCTATCAGGTTAGAAAAGCTAAACCCTGATAGAGTCAGCTCTGGCCAGGGATGTCAGGGGCATCAAGAAAAGCACCTAGAGGTACATTGATAATAGGAAGAACAGGGAAAAAATGGGTGCTTTCAGGAAGAGGGTGGGGGACCTGGTTACTCAGGACATGGACAAGGCTGAGATACTCAGCGATGGTTTTGCCTTGATCTTCACTGACACATCTTCTGTCCACACTGCCCTCACTGCAGAGGCAAAGGCAGGGCCTGGGAGAATGAAGAACCACCAGCTGTGGGAGGAGATCAGGTCTGAGACCATCTAAAAAGCCTGAAGGTGCACAAGCTCATGGGAACTGAGATACATCCACAGGTCCTGAGAGAACTGGTGGATGATGTTGCTGAGCCACCACACACTGGATTTCAGGAGCCAGGGCAATCCAGCCATGTTCCCCGTGAAGGGAAGGCAGGATGAGCAGTCTCACCTCTGTGCTGGGCAACACCATGGAGCAGATCTCTTGGAAACTGCTGAGGCACGTGGAAAATCGGGCAACACGGACTGTGGGCAATGCTCAGCTCGATATCCAAGCACAGCCCAGTGCCTGATCCCACAAAAGCTGCTATTTTGAAGCAGCATCTGTGGCTGAGAAAACACTGATTTATTGGAGGCTGTGAGAGACTTCTACATATTTCCACATTCTTACACTCTTCCTTAAACATCTCCATTCTTACACTCTTCCTTAAACATCTCCTAGCATCCAGTTCTGGAGACAGAATGCTTGTGATTTAACTCTTTGGTTATGTTCTTGTAACTGAATTTTGGTGGGGATTTCCCCCCTTTTTTTGTTTTGATGTTTTCTTCTGTATTTTCTGAAGATCCATTTTACTCCATGCAGTTACAGTTTCTTAACTTGTAAGGGAAAACTAGTGACTGTAACCTATTTCCATCCCTACAAACAGGTACTGAGGCTGATTTAAACATCTCTCTTGTTTCATAAGCGAATGTCTCTGAGGGTAACCAGCTATCCTAAGAATGCCTGAAGAATCCCAGCCTGGGAGCATTAAGAACAGGCTTTTTTCTCAAGTACCATAGGTGAACACTTCTGGAGGCTGTTTGCCATGACCTGATCCATAACTCATGAGGCTCATTGTTTGATAACAACAAGAATTACAAAATTAAGGTTGATGAAATAACTTCTGCTTCACATCTAAAAATATCTTTAACAAGCTTTTCATTGGTTTCTAAACATGGGTAGAGATTTTCCTAATATTCATCCACTGACAAATTAGGAAAAATGTACATGAACATTATAATCAATATTAGTCAGATAGCAGGATATTCTCTTCCAAGGCATAACCTTTTAGATGAAGCTTTACTATTGATCTCTAAAGTCAGCATTTTTCCCCTTGCCACTCTCATTGGCTGAAATGTAGCAGGGAGAATCTCCCCAGTAAATTCAGGTTACATTGTGCTTCAACAGGGCTGTCACGGTGGAGCAGAAACAGTAACTGCGTTCTCATGTACATTTGTTGCTGTGAGTGTATTATATATTAAAATAAATATTAAAATAAAATACACAGGCTCAGCCACATTCACCAAATCCATCCTAGAGTATGAGACCTCTATTTCTAAGGCATTGAACTTAGATGCTCAGGTCAATCTGGAAGCATCCTAAGGCTTTCACCAAGCTTTTAATTCCTGGATTATTTTCTTCTGCCTGAAGTTTCCCTTCTGCTTCCCTTTTGTTTGCTACTAATGCTTCATCTCTTCTGGGAGGGTGATTCACAGTTAATCAGCTCATCTATTCTGAGCCACTCACACCCAGGGCTCCGCGGCCAGGCCAGCAGGCATTGCTGGGAGCCCTGGCTCTCCTCGGGGGCTGTGCTGTCCCTGCTGGCCTGTCACTGGGACACAATTACATCAACCATCGGGCCAGCTGCAAACGGGGGGGCATCGGCAGAAAATGGGATTTGGGGTATCTAATGAGCAGCTTATTTACATGAATACACCAGGTAAAGCAGGAGGAAAAAAGTTCTACAGCTCGGAACATAAATTATTATTAGGCAGACACAGAGAAAAATTTCCTGCACTTGAACAGGAACATCTACATTATGTTTAACATTTCCCCCCCCCCACTTTCTTTTCCACAGAAAATACAGTTTTCACAATTTGAACAAATATTTAAATATTCAGTGGTTATTCAATTGAGATTTGGAATGAGTTCTCCTATTTTACTATCAACATTTGGGGAGTACGAGCATGTTCTGCATCGTGAATTCTGGAATACACCTGACTTTGGTTGCTCCATGTATACAAGATACAGTTAGAAAGCACAGTACAAATTCCATATTAGCGTCTGGTTTTGTCTTTTAAGTAGAAGAAATTCTGCACGCTCATCCTGTCCTCACCTTTCTGGTTTCCTCTGACTTAGCATTACCAGATTTACAAGCTCACACCTGTTTTATTAGGCAGTCTTTTAAACAGAGCTTCCATACACTGAATTTGCATGTTGCCAGACCCATTAAGTGTGTCTTCTTTAGCAAGGACAGAACCTCACAATTTTCCATACACATGCCCATTTATTTTTATTAATTAAACTCTTCTTTATTAACTGTGAATTTGATGTAGGTAACCCTCCTCCTGAAACACACTACAATATTATTTTTCAAATGTATTATCTCATGCTTATGGCATGACCCATGTGAGTGTAATATCTCCTGCTCAAAAGGTCTGCACGAGACCCTGGCTGAGAAACTGTTGATGAACAGACACCAACGTGAGGCTGCCATTATAATTCTTCCCTGGGGTAGGAAAATATGCTCATTACAAATCAGTAACCTACAAAATAGATATTTCACCAAGACACAATTAAATGAAGTTGCCAAACTCTATTTTTCCTGACATTTGATAGTTCCCACCCACTACCAGTTCATCTACCACCTCAGTTATCCAGTCCAGTTCACAGAATCCACCTTTTATATCTTGTTTTCCCCAAACTGGGCTGAATGTGTCCTTCCCAACCACTCACCTTCTCTGGCAGAGGGTTTAAATTGTTCATTTGAACCACCCAGCCTTTTATTCCTTAGTATGTCCAGTTTAAAAACAATGAAATACAAACCAGTCTACTACTCTCACATACATGTACCCATTAAATATTTACTACATCTGTTCACATTAATAAGTTTACCTTTAAATCTTTAAAAAGCTCAATACACAAAACAGACCAAAACTAAAATTGTGAGTAGCTCTGCCTCTTAAATTTAATGTCAATCCATGTTCCAAAAAAGGAACATGTGATGAAATGTAACAGTGATGAAATGTAAGAAATTCTGTTAACCATTCCTAAAATGCTGAGGGTTTTCCACATTGTTATTTTACACTGCATCAGCATTGTCTTTACCAGCTTCCTTATTTTTTAACTCATTACTGACCATAGGGTTTTTTTGCTTTTGCAACCGATTTTAACAATATTTCTGTAAACTCACCACCATTTGATGGTTATATGTGCAACCCTTAGTGCACTGTTTAAAGGGTTAGAATATCCTGTCTGAACACAGGAATTTTGGCTACAAAGCTAATTTACATGGATATGGGAATGACTGAAGGAGACAGGGAACAGCACTACAGATCAAACAACGACTCGGGGCTGGGGACAGGTCAGAACAGCACAGAACAGGGCAGGGCTCAGCGCCGAGGTCTGAGCTTACACATGGCTGCTGTGGCAGAGGCTGTGGGTGGAACCTGTGGTGGAAGCACCTCATCTCAAGTACTCAAATTAGCACCAGAAACACTCCTCCTCATCTCCCCAAACACGTCTTTTACTTACTGTAACTGTGAATAAATCTTCCAGGACTTTTTGCATAGTGTTTAACAAGTTTTAAATTTATTATTTGAATGAGGGTGGTATGATTTTTCCTACCCAGGCTCTCTGGGGAGCAAATGGGATATTAAAGGATCTCAGATGGGATATATTCTCTCCCATCTTTCTAGCTAAGTTCTTCAGCCAAGCACTTGGTGTCCACAATGATTTGCACTTTAGACGCCTTTTAAAGACAAATTTTCAATTCTTTCATTCCTCACTGTAGATCATCCTCAACTCTAAATAAAGTTAAAAATTTCTACATTATACTAGAAATCCTCCAAACCTTCCTGAAAACTTCCTGTAAATCATGTTTAATGAAAGAGTTGGGTACCTGTTTGTTCCTGTTTGCCAACTCCAACACAGCACATTTCAAAAGCTGTCTATCTGCGATTTCTGAGTCAATGTAAGACATGTTTTCAGCGGACTGCATTCCATTTCTGAGAAATCTCCAGTCCTCTTTATGACCTTGCTTGGCCTTGGGATTCTCTCTAGTCATGTTTTACTGTCTCTTCAGCCGCTTTGGTCTCCGTGCCCACAGTGCACAATGTTCTGTCACAGCTCTGTCAGGCACCTCTCCCAGCCCCTCCCTTTGCCTCTTTCCTTTGACTTCTGCAATCCCTGGACATCGAATACCTGTTCCTGCCTGAGACTCCGGCCTGTGCCCATGGGGACGGCTCCCCTCTGCACAGGGGTTTCCAAGATGGGCAGTCCTGCTCCTCATCTGGCCTGGGTATCAGTGGATATTCAGGGCTCGGGATCAAGCAGTGACGCGGTTTGGCCCCGTCAGTCCCGGCCTGGCCCTGCTGTTCCATGTCACTCCAGGCCACTCTTCAGCTGCTAAACGCGGCGGGGCAGCTGAGGAGGCCAGAAAGGAGCGCGGCCGGTCCTGCCTGAATCCTCCTGAGGGGAGCGGGGCCCGTCCCGCGCGGGGTTCCCGCCTGAATCTCCCTGAGGGGCGCGGGGCCCGTCCCGCCCGGGGTTCCCGCCTGAATCTCCCTGAGGGGAGCAGGGCCGGTCCCGCCGCGGGGTTCCCGCCTGAATCTCCCTGAGGGAAGCAGGACCACTCTGCATTCCCGTTGCCGACCCCCGGCGCTCCCGGCCGCAGTCACAGAGACACAGGATAGGTCGGGTAGGAAGGCATTTTTTGGGGCATCTGGTCCAACCTCCCTGTCTAGACAGTCATGAGAACACATGGTACAGGATTGTGTCCTGACGGTTCTGGAATATTCCCCGTGAGGGAGACTTCACATCCTCTCGGGACAATCTGTTCCAGTGCTCGGGCACTCGCGCAGCGAAGAAATTCTGCCTCGTTTTCGGGTGGAACTTGCTGTGCATCAGTTCCTGCCCGTTGCCGGTTTTCCTGTGGCTCGGCACCACGAGCACAGCCCGGTCCTTTCCCTGACGGTTGTCCCAGACAGGGACACATCGCCCGCCCCGGGCCCCGCCGCACTACAGCTCCCGGCAACCTCCGCGCTGTGACTCGGCCGGGGCGCCGCGGCGCGGGCCGGGATGGAGTGAGGGGCGAGCGGCGGACAGAGCGCGGCCCTGCGGCCCCCGCCCGTGTCTCGCTCCGCCCCGGGTCTATGCGGCCCCCCGGAGACCATGGGATCCAGGATCAAGTGAGTGCCCTCCGCAGCTCTCCAGCCCCGCTTCAGGCCCTCGGGAGAGCGAGAAGGGGACTGACTTCCCCGCCCTCCCTCCGCTCCGTGTGAGGCCGCGCGGGCGGGACCCCGGCCGAGCCCGTGGGCCTCGGCTTGGGCGAGAAGGAGTGGGAGAAGGAAGGGAAGAGAGCGCTCCCTGCCCCGCCGGCCGGAGGGACGGGCAGGACGGGCCGTCCGACCCCAACTCCGGGCGGGACCCCGGCGGGACCCTCCGGCCCTGCCCCAGGAGAGGGGGAGAGCCGACCCTGCCTCACACCGAGCCCGCTGCCCCTCCCGGTCTCCGGGCCGGGCGGGGAGCGCAGTGCAATGTTATCGGTGCAGGCCTGAGGGCGGGCGGGGGTGCTGGGTTGGGAACATCTTCATTGCCAGCACAGCCGACGCCTGTTCGGGGGTGTGGAGGGATCGAGGGAGTACAAATTTCTTTGCCCAGAGTGTGTTGATGGAAGGACTACAGTCTAGCTAGGACATAGCCAAAGTGCATTAGCAAAGGGGTTTGGGGGAAGGAGAGGAATGATGCAAGTGATTGATGTGCTGGGCCTGCAGATCCATGCCCTCAGTGTTGGGGGTTTTCTAAAATTTTCATAAAATTGGTGGTTGATTTATCGGTAAGCCTTGTTGATATGTTTGGTATATTCACTTTAAAAGTCTCAGTTTGTTCGTGTGCCGTTCCAGGAAAATTCAGTTCCTCGGACACGGGTAGAGGAGTAATAAAGTTATTGCCAAGCAGGGAGTGCTGACATCTCTGTGTGTGAAAGGGTTACAGAGTGGAGAGACCCAGGTAGATCCTGTTTTATTCAGCAAGTGCTGTTGAGCACATACTTTTCCTTCTTGAACACAGTGTTCTTCAGGTTTACATTGGGCTTTAACTGTTCACTTGTTTTGTTTAACTTGAATACAAGACTGGAGGGGACATAATTTGTGTGATGACACATCTTCATGTTCCCAAGCCCATAGGCTGGATAGATGAAAACACGTCTCTTCAGCCGGGCGTTTTAGGAAAATGTAAGTGAGTAATGAGTGTTTGTAATGATAGCACTGTGGCAATTGGTTGGTTCCAGAAAAGAATTAACCTTTCTTCATTCCTTAAGCATACTGTGGGCATGAGTTTTGCACCCTTTTGGAGTATGTGTTCTCAACTGTTGCTGCAGAGAAACGAAAGCCTGGGAAACTGGTTAAACTCTTACAGTCAAATACAGGTAGAATTGAAAACTGTACCTATTTCGGCAGCAGAGCAGACTGTATCTCTGACTTGCACCTTCAGACCCTGCTGCAGTCACCCCTGCTTGGATCACTTCAAGATTATGATCCAAAATTACTTGTTATGATGACCTTATCTTAAATCTTTTAAGGCGTTGATGCTTACTTTAAGTGCAGTTTGTTTTGTGGTGCACACTGAATCCACAGGCTGTGTTTGCCATCTTTGGCTGTGTGGTTGCTGATTGGACTTCAGTGGCTTTGAGTAGACTTTGCTAAACGAGGATGTTACCAGGCAGGTGAGGTGCTCCAATAGACACTGGTGTCAGGGAGATGTGGCTGTTAGAAATACTTAGTGCAGCCAGCAGAGTTTAGGACTTTTTCTGTGCTAAGTCTTTCAGTGTGAACTTGTCTTTCCCAATCACCAGAGTAGCAGAGGTAATAAAGAGGTAATAAACCCAGGTAAACATTGCTTTTCATTCTTCTTGGACTTTGTGAGAAAGCATTTTGTCCACTGGGTGATTAAGCAACTTTGCCTTGAGCAACATTTAATAAACTGCTTTTTTTTCCACTTTGGACAGAACACTGTGCCTGAGTAGTGTAAGGACAAAATTTCAAAACAGTCTTAAAATATATAGAGTGAGAGAGCCTGTCTGAGTAAGAGAAAATCATTTTCTGGTCTGCCTTTCCGAGCTGGATGTTTGATCCAGCAAGGACTTTAATGTTGGTAAGTAACTTCCTGATTGGGACAGGTTGGCAGTGTGAATGGGAGAACTGTTTGTTAACTGGGTAGGGTGAGGCACATCTGCTTTAGGGGTGCCACCGTGTGTGCTGGAGCCCAGGAAACACCCAGCAGTCTGGTCCCTTGCTTCCTGCAGTAGATTGATAACTCTGAGGGATATTAAATGTGCATGCACTGTGATAGACTCTGCACGAAACCTGGGCATGTCTGTCAGTTAGATTTCTGATGGGTGCATAATAATGAGTCATTTGAGTGAAAGATTGCTTAGAGAAAAGTATCAGGAGCTGCATCAGACTGAAGTGAAAGAAATCAAGGAGTTGCCAGCAGTCCTGTAAGCTTTTGGCTTCTGCATAGCTGCAGGCAAAAAAAAAGCTAACTTGAGTGTTGTGCTGGGTTAATCCTCTGTTGGGGCATGTCTCAGGGAGCGTGCCAGGCACTCTGTGCCAGCCAGGTGAGGTAGCACAGGAGCCTTGTTAACCTGCTGCTGTCACTGCTCCCGAGCCTCTGTACTCCAGGCTATGAGACAAAGGTTTTCTTATTTATTTATTTTAAATAATGTGTCAGTATCAATCTGTTCAGCAGAATGGCATTGCACTGTAGAAGCAGTTGGCATGTCCCTTTCCAGAGGTGGTTCTATTTCACTGGGGGCACAGTAGATGCCAAGTGTACATCTGAGAAACCTTTCAGAGATTTAACAGAACATTTGTTGTGTACTAAGATGAAATATTATCTACCTAGGGAATACCAGGCAAAAAAGTTAAATATATGGAAATTAATCAGGGCTACGGTTATAGTTTCTGAATTGAATTAGTGATTACAGGTTTCTGCTAATAATTTACTTTCTGCAAGGGTTGAGCAACTAAATCTTGTTACAGGACAACTAATTATCAGGCAATGTCAGACTCTTCTCTTATGCCTCAGTTCTTCAGCAGAATACTTTCTGTCATAAGTGCTATTGCATTTTCCTGTGTGTACCAAAAATGCTCCTGACAGAATTGAAATAGGCTGTAGATATGTAGAGTATGTACTTCCAGCCATCCAGCTTCAGAGAAGGGCTCGGTTTAATTTTATTCTGAGTAAATCTCTTACAGTTTGGTAAAAACTACATTTTTTGATCATAAAAGGTGCATAAATATCTTATTTGAAATATCTTATTTCAGTGTAAAATTGAATTTCATATGGATTGCTTTGAAACGGATGTTATTTCTAGATCAGAGATTTGAAGTAATTCATACAATTTATCACAGAAGTATTATTTTCTCATACAGCCCCTTCCTAAGTTAGTGTTTACAGAGAAGTATTGCATTTCCTTCTGAAATTACCTACTTCTCAAATAAGTGAGGTACTATGTCTCTTTGTACCTCTGTGTCCTATGTACTTTTTAAAATTGCATCTAATTGTTCACTTGGTGAGTGACCATGGGTCTGTACGTGATTTTTGGGAGGAGGGAGCACTTGGTGCGTGTTCAAGGCTCTTGTGCTGTGGAGGATTGCTGGGGCTGGGGTTTCTGTGCAATTCTCAGGTGACACTGGGCTACAGAATGCACATTTCTGATCCTGTTTATGCTGTATTTGCAAACTGTATGAAGTTTCATGGTGAGTTGTTTCCTTAATGCCTCTGAAAAGTTATAAAATATCCACAATCCAACAATGACTTCATTCTCATACTGAGGTGTTGGTTGTTGAATGCAGCCTTTAATACTGAATTTCTCACTGGGGAAGGCTACTTTAATTTCACTGTTCATAGAAATAAATGGACATTTGTCATGGAAAATTAAAATACAAAATGTGATGTCTTTTTGTCTGAAAGGTTTGGAATATAGTCTGTGCTCCTGCCAGCTGTGTTACCCAGTGCTTTCACTTAAGAATTTGAACTTGGGTTCTAACATAATACTAAAAAGGTGTTTGTTGTTTTAACCATTAGCTGTAAAAATATAAAGTTTATAAACTTTTAATTAAGGAAACAGGGTGCTAAAAATAAAGACCCAAACAAGGAGGGTATGTATGATAAGGCTGCCCAGCCATGTGTATAAAAGGAGAAATGCATTTCTGGTGCTCTGTGGGTGTGTTCCATCCTCACCCCGCAGCGTGGCTGTAGGAATGGAGCTAAACCCCAGGGTTTGCAGCCTGTGGGCTGCAACTGGAGCAGCACAGTGAGAATTGTGCAAGTTTGCTTTATATTGCACACTAACAGCTGACTTTGGATTTCTCATAACTTATAAGTGTAGTTTTCTGAAAAAACAGCTACTTAAGACAAATCAGTTGGGAACTGGTGGCAAATGAAATTACCATTAATTGAGTTGTGAACCATTGTTGCTCCTGAGAGGTGCTCTGTAAAACCGAGGAGTGTGATCCTGTGCTACTGAAAGCAGTGGTGGCTTTTCTGTCAGTTTAAATAGGTGTGGGGTTTGGCTTAGGGCCACTTGAGCTAGGCTGAGTGGGCCTGTGGCACGGTTAGAACTGTTTTCCTTAATCCTTTTGGTGTTAAAGTAGGATTAAAAATAATAGAAATTCTCTGAAGAGTTAAGCTGAACTCCTCAACATGTTTGGTTTGAATTGTTGGGTAAGATGAGTTTAATTTTTAAATTATCATTCAGTTAGGAATTTCAGTATATGTATTTATGGGCTTTGTCATTATTTTTGTCCTTAGCTGTAAGGAAGTTACAAAATTCACAAGTAAGTTATACCACAGCAATTTTCTAATGTTAGTTTGCATTAACACATAGGAGACAATGTTATCACTCTACAAGCAGCTGTAAATTTGGAACAGTAATTATGCAATTTTGATTCCTGATTTTAACCAGAAAGTCTAAGAATAAAGTGTCACATGTTCAGACCTGCACAATCCTTATTTCAGGATTACAGTCTTTTTAATCTCATAAAAAATATCTGGAGTAGCTAAAATCGTTAGTCAAGAATTAAGTCAAAATATTCTTTCATATATAATCACCTGCTGCCTCTGCATACTCATTATGAGATGTAATTCCAGAGCATCACTTAGAAAGTTAAATTAGTAAGAACTGGAAATATACACTAAATTGTTTGTTTGTTCTGTAGTAATATCATTAACTTTTTACTTTTACTACTGGTGTATTTATAACTCTTGAGCAAAGTAAATCTCTTTCCTCAAGCATAATTTGCATCATCTAGCTCACCTTGGTATGGTTTTTGACTGTCACAGTTCTCTCCATGCATCTGGCAATTTTCTGGAGTTAAGACTGGAGTCTCATGAGACCAAACCTCGTGCATTTGTAATATTCTCCAGCATGGCCTTTTTTTGGCAGAGAGGTAGAAATATTTTGACAGGTATTAAAAGGGGGCACTGTCTTCATCTTAAACACAGCCTCTTAAGTTTGTCAGTAGTGTGTGCAGAAAGTGATTTTGCCTCCTCTTGACTGCATGTACTTTATTTTCCCCGCTTTTCCTGGGCAAGTAGATGTCATGAAGTTGAACCCAAGGGTCACAGTAATGAAAACGTCAATCTGGGTGCTGTTTGTTCAGTGTTGGACAATGTGACTTTTCAGTTTGGTGAAAAGTCCCCAGTCCTTTTTTTTTCCTGAAAATATCAGTGTATTCAGCACCTTGCAAAGGTCTGATGAGAAATCATTCCAGGCTGTAAACCAGAAATGGAGATTCTCCAGTTGGTGGTTACTGTGTGCATGCTGAGAACCCTCTCTGACTGCCTCACTGCAAGCTGCACTTCTACCAAATTCTCAGTGTGCTAATTGCCTTCTTTTGTTTCAGACAAAATCCAGAAACTACCTTTGAGGTGTATGCAGAGGTGACTCACTCAGGAGTCAGCTGCATCGGGAAAGGTACTGTTTGCACTGTTTCTACCTCTATTGGCTACAACTATGCTTAAGAGCCATATATTGTGAGATAATGAAATGCATTTAACATTGTGCTGTTCTAGCTTTTAAAAATATCTTAATTACTTGTTCTGTGGAATCTTTTACAGTTAGGACTAAAAATTAGAAATTTATGTTTCTGTACCTGATTGTGGATAATTTTCAGGTTTCTTTGACTGTTTTGTCTCTTTTTGTCTTTTAAAATAGAAATATCTCTTTTCTTGATTAGGTTGGAAAAGTAAGTGCTTTTTAAGATTGGTATTTGCTGCTCATGTAAAAAAGGGTAGTTCTAAACCAAAAAAATACTCTTGAAACATCTTGTTTGGCATTTGTTTTTACTTCCTCTTTCTTACTTGCCTACAGAAGTATTTTTATTTGCTCACAGAGTTTTCCCTTTGATGGAATGACTTTATCTGGAAATTAGGCATGGATGCAGCTTATGATTGGGTTAACTGTTTTTATCATTGTTATCAAGTCATAATTACACAAGTATTCTTCTGTAATATTATTTTTGATAAGTATTCCTATGTTTATGGTAGAGAAGTCCCATAACTGCTGAAACCAACATGTAAGTACATTTGGGAATTTTTGATTGCACTTTTATCTCACCTGAGGAACTTGAACAAATAAGCAGGAAAAGCAAAGGCTGAAATTCATAATGCCAAAATTTAGTTCAAGGTACTGTTATGAGGGTTCAGTCTCTAGAATGGCACAAAAAGGAAGTTCATAAAAATTAAATAATTGTGATTAGTCATGTACTGAAGTCGTATTTCTTTTGTCTTGTATTAATTAAACAATCACGTGTGTGTGGTAGATATGGTGTAATGAACCAATAGAAAGGATTTTTCTATTTTATGGACTGGAAAGCCACTTACCTCCTTTTATATCTGTATTTGTTACAGTCTGTGAAAGTCAAATAGCTGCAACTCCTTCCTTGCCTGCCAAAGCCTCCATAGGAGCTGTAGCTGGAATACAGTTTTGGCTTGTCCTACTGCTCTGTGCCATCACAACTATTTGATGTAACTGCAGGAGCCCTTTTAATAACTGGTCTTTGTTTCTGCACATCTGACCTGGATTCTAGTGCCAGAAAATCTGAACAAATTTGACCATAAACATTACATTGTACAGTACTAGTGTCTGGGTATAATCTTCTCTTTGAAGTTTGTTTGCATCCCCCTGGAGGGATTAATTCCCTGCTGTGGGAAGGTGGGTTAAAAAGCACGGAAACTACTTTACAGGTTTTTAATTGGAGAATTTAGTATACATTTTGTTCTATAAACCAACTGATTCTGTGGGAGTTTCACTTAGTTGTGTTTTTAGGTTTGTTGTATTCACTTGTAGGTGCAAAATCTTCAGAAATTCTTTTTAGAGAGTAAAAAAAGAATTTTAATAATTGTTTTTATTAGCCGTATATTTTGAAGTTACTCCTCTGAAGAATCTTTAAGGAGATTTTTCCCCACCGATTTTTTTATACTTAAGAGGTGTTCTTTATTCTCAGAAGCCTTAGATTTGTGTATATCCAAATCTTTTGTCCTTCTGTTCTGAATGAAAGTTGTGTTGTTCAGTGTCAGCTGTATACTGTGTCCCAGGCAAATCACCATTCCAGAAACACACACCTAGAAACCTCCATGTAGTCTGTGTCACTTTTTGGCTGTCTGTTCCATGCCAAAACCCTAGGAATACAGATTAACTTTTCTTTTTTTTGCAGTTGGGGAATGTATGTTATATGGCAAGGAGCAGCTACTGTTGAGAAAAGTAAAATGCATAAAAGTTGTGTAAGAAGCAAATTGTCAGGCAGGGTTGAAACTATTTCTCCCCGTTTAATTGGTCCCAAAATTAACTAAGGCAGCTGTTTTTGAAGTTTGTGTCTAGTATAATAGTGCTGTTGATACTTAAAATGCTCTTAATTCTGTACCAGTCCTCTGCCTTGGTCTTGAGGAGAAAGAATTACTCCAAATCTGTAACTGCTCTAGAGTGGGGCATTGTCTGCCTGGTGGGATGGTTAAACTTGCCTTCATGTTGTTGTTCAAGAATTAATGTAGCTGTCATGCATTAACCCCAGCTGGCAGCTCAGCCCCACGCAGCCACCCGCTCCCCCAGCCATGGTGGGATGGGAGAGCAAACTGGGAGAGGGAGAAAGTAGCAAAGGATGTTTCCATGTGACTGGGAAGTATCAACTGGAATTTTAAGCTTTAATGTATTTCAAAGTTCACAGTCAACTGCAGAGCAGAAAAATCAGTTCTGGATTCCACAAAAGCCACTGATAAACCAGCCCAAGTTCAATGGAGGGCTGCAGAGGTGGTGAGTGAGCTGAAGCACTTCAGTGTGAGGAGACAGGAGTGCAGGGCTGGTGCAGCCTGGAGGAGGCTCCAGGGAAGCTGAGCAGCAGCATTCCCTGCTATGGGTGTATGTATGGGTGTATGTATGGGTGTATATGTGGGTGTATATGTGGGTATATACGGGTATGTATATGGGTGTATATATGGGTGTATGTATGGGTGTATATATGGGTGTATATGTGGGTATATACGGGTATGTATATGGGTATATATGGGTGTATATGTGGGTGTATGTATGGGTGTATGTATGGGTGTATATATGGGTATATATGTGGGTATATATGGGTGTATATGTGGGTGTATATGTGGGTATATACGGGTATGTATATGGGTATATATGGGTGTATATGTGGGTGTATATGTGGGTGTATATGTGGGTGTATACGGGTATGTATATGGGTGTATATATGGGTGTATGTATGGGTGTATATGTGGGTGTATATATGGGTGTATATATGGGTGTATGTATGGGTGTATATGTGGGTGTATATATGGGTGTATGTATGGGTGTATGTATGGGTGTATATGTGGGTGTATATATGGGTGTATGTATGGGTGTATGTATGGGTGTATATGTGGGTGTATATATGGGTGTATATATGGGTGTATGTATGGGTGTATATGTGGGTGTATATATGGGTGTATATATGGGTGTATGTATGGGTGTATATATGGGTGTATATATGGGTGTATGTATGGGTGTATGTATGGGTGTATATGTGGGTGTATATGTGGGCATATATATGTGTGTATATATGGGTGTATATATGGGTGTATGTATGGGTGTATATGTGGGTGTATATATGGGTGTATGTATGGGTGTATGTATGGGTGTATATGTGGGTGTATATGTGGGTATATATGTGGGTATATACGGGTATGTATATGGGTGTATATATGGGTGTATGTATGGGTGTATATGTGGGTGTATATGTGGGTATATATGGGTATGTATATGGGTGTATATGTGGGTATATATGGGTGTATATATGGGTATATATGTGGGTATATATGGGTGTATATGTGGGTGTATATGTGGGTGTATATGTGGGTATATATGTGGGTATATATGGGTGTATATGTGGGTATATATGTGGGTATATGTGGGTATATATGTGGGTATATATGGGTGTATACATGTGGGCATTCCCTGGGAGGTAAATACCCATCGTGGTGGGGTGTCCAGGCTCCCACGTGATGCGTGGCAGGGGGACAAGGAGCAGTGACAGGCTGGATCAAGAGACATTCTGAGTGAATATGGGGAACCTGTTCACCATGAGGAGTCAAGTATTACACCAGGTCACTCAAGAGCTGTTGTGCATCTCCATCCTTGGAGGCTTTCAAGACCAAACTGCTTCAAAACCATGAAGAACCCAGTCTGACCTTACATCTGGCCTCTGTTTGAGCAGGAGTTTGGACTAGAGCCCTCCCAAGGTTCCTTCCTGCCTCAATTGTCCTGTGATCCCAAGATTTGACTCATAGAAGTGTAAGCTTCAGGATCATCTGGGGAGTATTTTGTACACTTAATAAGGTACAAAGACAAAAATGTCATTGAAACCAAAGAAGTTGAAAAAGCAAATATTGTTTTATTCCAGTCCAGGCAGAACTTTGCTAAACCACAGTGAAATGTGTGAATTGAGACTGGAAACGATCAGCTTCCTGTGCTCTCACTGTCCTTTCCCTTCATAGAAATAATAATCATCTGTGCTCAGCATTATGTATTTTTGGTACATGAAATCTTTGGTAGATTATACAATTCCAGCATTCGGTTGTATTTAAAGGTGTTTTTTGTGCTTTTCTTTGTTGAATTCACAAGTCTTACTTGGAAACTTACAGATTTTTCCTACTTAAGTAAACGTGATGTCTTTTTTTTTGAGAATTGTGAAGCAGGATAGCTTCAACTCTGACTGGCCACATGAAGATTAGTAATTCTAATTAAAAATATATTTCCTTAGGGGAAGACAACACCAAACCATTTTTTTGCCTAATGATTGGTGTTTCAATGGAAGCTGGTAATTTCCCTTTCTGAGAGGACATGTATTTGTCCTGTTCTTTCTTTGATTACCAATGCACCTATAAAAGCTTTTCTTGGTGTCCTTGGCCAGATTTACTTCTGGCAGGGCTTTAGCTTTCCTAACCTGATGCCTGGCTGTTCAAGCACTTCCTCTGCATTCCCTCCAGGCCATGTTTCCCTGCTTCCACCCTCTGCAAGCTGCCTGTTTGTGTTCAGTTTGTCCAGGAGCTCCTTGTTCATCCTTAGAGGCCTTCTCTCCCCTGACTTCCTCTTTGTAGGGATGCTTTGCTCTGGAGCCTCCTCACCAAAAGTGAGAAGCTGCAAACTAGATCTGAGCTTGTGTTTTTACAGTGACAGTACATGGAATTGGGCTAGTGAGAAGTCTATGTTGTGTGTGTCAGGTATAAGTATGTCAAGCATAGGAACTTTGCAATTCTAATGCTTCTCACCAGCTCCCACACATTGACTTTCAGAAGAAGAGGGAAAAATAGCCATGGTTTTGTTGTAAAAATGAAATATTTTAGGGAAAATATTGGCTCAAAGTAAAACTGATAAGTTTTGTGTCTCTGGTGCATGATCTTCTGTTATGCATTGGAATTGTTACATGATGTAGATAATTAAAAGCTTTTTTATGAAATGCAGCTATTTTACTGGATTTCTTTTCCTATTTTTAATCTCTGTAAAGGAAGGAAAAGAGCATTTTATAAGATTGTGATTTTTGTATTTGTTGGGGCATTTCATAATACTGAAACTTCACAGAAGCTGAGGTAGTAAATTACAAAGAACTTTTATTGTTTCTTTTACAGAGGACAACTGCTTAAGCTCACTTAAGCACTCCTAGATATCCAGTTCTATGCTATTGACACATTGTAGAGAATTGCATTGCAACTCTTTCCTATGTGTTTAATCTCAGCCAGGAGATTGTTTTGTGCTGGTTTTTTGAGATGCAGAAGTAGAAAGGATCTCCTAGCAAATTTAGTTTAAATACCTTCATAAAGAAAGTGAAAGCTTACTACTTGTGAAATTTTTCTTTTAACTTTCAAAGCACTTTATGATCTTAAAACTGCTGCAGATCATTCATCAAAAATAGGATGTGACAAATTTAAGGCTGTTGCTGGACTTCAGCCAAAGATTCTCTCTTGTTAGAAAGGGCTGTGAGGAGAATTGTAGTCTGACTGTCAAACTGTTCATATAGCAAAAGAGAATTTGTTAGTCTAAAGTAACCGATCAAAATAGTCTCTGAAGTGAGAGCATTTGAAAGTAAATGCTCACAAGAGTAAAACACCCCCTACACCCCTGTCTGGGAGGACGTACCATGCTTTTGTGTGGGGTTTTTGTGTTCTTGCCAAAGCAGACATTAGAAAAGTATGTCAAATCTGTAGCTTTACCATGTAGTGTGCCAAAAGGCCTTTCTCTCCAAGGACCTCATCTTTCATCTTTTTGTGAGTGTAGCATAAATTCTTGCTGTGTGTTCAAGGAAAAAGCTGAAATGGTTTAGTACAGCTAAAGGATTTCTTTCTGAGTGTTTTTTAAAAATCCATGGTAAGTTAGAAGCCTAAACGCGACCGCATGGACAAAGTGTGAGTATGTTAGAGTTTAACAAATGTTCACTGGATTAGGAAAGGAAATGTAGTTTATGCTACTTCTTTTATGACAGAATTTAAAAGGTCTTGCTGTAAGACTCTCCATGTGCTTCTTTCTTTTCTGGAAAACATACTGCTAAGTTGAAAAGGGAGATGAATCTTAGAAGGAAACTATTAACTCTGAGGTAGTTTATCATTGTTTGAGTGAAAGGATGACATTTGCATTTGAATTGGCTCCTAGAGTAGCATGTACTACTAATCTTGTTCCTACTAGAAGCTTGTGAGTAGTTTAAGTACTTCCTTCTTTACTTTTCATGTTCTAGCCTTGGGTTGTAATAGCTCTTTCCCTCCCTCCCCCCCTCCCCAGTAGATCACAAATGTATAACTTAAACTAATCGAAGTCCTTAACTCTACTGGGAGAACTCACCATGTACTTGGGCCTTAAAATTATTCTACAGTTGCCACTGTGGTTTGTGTGGTAGGACTTTCACAGGTAGAACTAGCAGCTTTCTGTCTCTGTCAGACACACTGCTGCTCCCTACCATTATATTTTGTTATAGACTGTAATGTTATGTAGCAGAGCAGCCCTTCCTAAACTGATGAAGGATTTTCTTGAACATAAGCAAAGTTACTGGACTAGGATTAAGGTAAGAGTTGGTCATTTAGAGGTTTGTAAACCTTACCCATGCACCTCTCAGAGCAGCCTTTATTTTTTTAAGATGAAAGCATTTTATTGGTTCTAATATGCCCATTCTGTATTGAGAAATAGATAAAATGTTGAAGGTTTAGAAATATCAAAGGAAGTGCAGAATTCAGGTCTCTTTCCATTAAATAAAGGCTTTCTATTGAAGGGGCTGGAATTCCCATATCAGGAGCCTTCCTACCCCATCTTTACAGTGTTGTGTTGCTACACTGAACTTCCTAAAGCAGGATTGGAAAAGTAACCAAAGCTAAGTAGGTAGGTGGTATTTGGGAATTCTAATTCTCCTAAGCTGCTGCTTTGTTTTTCTGTTTCCATTTGATTGCTTTGCTTCTAAGTACAAACAAGGTGGAAGATTTTAACAAAGAGCTTGCTGGGACTGCAGTGTCAGGGTAAGTCAATAGCACAGTTTGAGCTGGTTTTTGTGAAGACAGTTTACAGTTTGGTTTTTACAGTATAAATGAAATACAGAACTCAATTTGAAGAGAAACTCACCTTATAAAAAAATAATAGAATCTGTCATTTTGCAAGTCATCATACACTTTATCTAACACATTTTTAGATGTATTCTCATCTGATAGTACTAGATTTAATAAACCCCCAAACCAGTAATATCAAATCTGAGTGTTTCTCTGTTGCTGTGAGCTATTTTGTGGGAAGAGAGCTCTTTGGCCTTTTTGCTTCATGCTTTAACTACTTCTGTCTACAGTCTTTCCTATTTCACAAGTATTTACTAATCTGCAGTATATTGCTATGCTGGCACTGTTTAACTAGACAGAAAAATTCAGCACAGAAAGTCTCACTCACAAGACTTTAAACTCTTTTGTTGATTTATATTTTTTTAAAGGAGCTTGACATCTTCATCAAGTTCACAGTGGGCCTGCTTTGTTTGCTTTCTCTTGAATGCTTGATAAGATTTTTCTTCTATTGTTTTGTGCAGCAAGGACAGAACTTGCCATGGCTGAGGTGGTTTTTTTGTAAATCCACAATATGGTCATTGTCTGCTGCTGAATAATTGTGACTGCTTTTTGTACAACCAGAACTAAGGCTTTGGCTGTGAACAGATTCCTTCTTAGCGTGAAAAGAGACTAATCCATGTAAATACAGCCCCAAAATAAAGCTTTACAGAAAAAGGGAAAGGCTGCTAAGCAGGAGGGCAGAGGTCAGCAATTTAACCTTTAACCTAACAAATAAGAAGCATGAAAGTTCCCGAATTGGTTTACAAAGGCAAGCTCCTGTGATCTGTCAGTTTTTCTTTTCATGATAGAGTTGGGTGAGAAAACTGACTGACAGCTAGTGCCTTTTTAACTGCAGGTTGGAATTAACTGCTAAACTGAAACTTTCTTAGGGAGGGTATTCTAGTGATTCTAACAAATTATTTTCATTCACTAGCAATACTTTTCCTTGAATTTATAGATGAATTTGAGTGGTTGTTCCTTTAAAAGAGTTCTTGAGAGACTCAATTTAGATACCCAATATTACTGGAACATTGAAGATTTCAGCATTTGAAGCGTTGAAGAATTTGGTGAAGCACTTGTTGCAATTAACTCTCTCCTACTGTGGAGCGTTAAGAATGGGGCTGCCGTGCCAGTAACTGCAGGATGATTGTCCTGTGAACAGAGTCCAGACGTTGGTGTTAAAGGGTATGTGAGTGTGACTTTACTGAAGGGAGCAGTTAAACTTCGGTTCATTCTCAGTCACAAGCATTTCCAGGGGGTTTGTTTTTTGGTGGTTCTCAATCACAACAGGTAATCTGGTTAATGAGTGTTAACTTCTGCTCAAAGCTTAGTGCATCTGTAGTTAACCTGGATGCAGACATTGCTGTAAAGGACTTGGAATTCGAGTGTCATTCAGGTGAAAAAGAAACAAAGTAGTAATGACTTTAAAGGAGACTCCCTGTAGATTTCAGAGCAGGGACTTTGGGTGGTTCCTTTCCCTGAAGTTGGCACGGTCCCCTAAATCCATCCATAGCTGGATGATGCTTCCTGTGAATGTTTTCAGTGGAAGCACTGGAATTTGGGATTTGTGTCTGTCTTTAGCCTGTTGTTGTGTGGGTTGGTAGCTGTAGCAGAGCACTACAGAGTGCTTTAGGGCACTGAGCAGAGCACTGCTTCAGGAGCTGCACTCAGGCAGAGCAGGTTTGGGGGTACCAGATGGACGAGATCTGTTTGTATTGCTGCTTCTTCTTCTTATGGGGAGTTCCTTGCAAGAAGAGAGTGTAAACTGGAATTCAAAAAGAGGCCTGTCAGAGTGCCCAAGGCATGGGCTGCCTGCCTTTGGTGTGGTATTTTTTGTCATGAACAAAAAGTGACATTGTTAGGTTTTCCTGTGGTTTTTTGTTGGTTTTGTTTTGTGTTGACTTTTTCTGTTCGTTTGCGGTTTGGGTGTTAGATTTTTTATAAACTGAAATGGAGTTTAAAAGAGATGATTTGAGGTTAGATGATTATCAAATAAGTGTAAAATTAATGCAAGACTATTGTTTTACTCCAGCAGGTGTCAAAACCCAAAATCAAATCCAAACAAATCCTAAACTCCACCTTCTGTGCTACCAGAGACAATTTGGATTTTGGTCCTTCTTAGGTTAGCAAGTTTTGGTAAACCATTTGTCAAAATTCCAGATGCTGGCACATTTTTGGCTCCTGGGAAGATGATTTTTATGTCTTTTTTTAAGATGGAAACAGCTTTTTAATATTACTTATTTCATGGAAGAGTGAAATAGAAATGAAGGAAGTTTGGCTTCCATTTTGAGGATGATAAGCTTGGATAGAGGGATAGAAGAGATCACTGATACTGATAATATTATTGTCTGGAATTGGTTATACTCTGGAGAGTTTTTTCTGAACACTTTCCTGCCTGCAGTATCTACCATTAGAATTTGTGCTGAGATTTCAAGTGGTGGTGAAGGGAATTAGACTCACAATTCCCATTGCATTCTACAGGTGTTAACTCAATCCCATATTTGGTTCCTTTGAAGAATCCTTTACTTTGAAACCACGTAGTTCAGAATATAAATAGTGGCAGCATGACCTCTTCATGAATTGATCCTTACATTGTTGCACTCCTTAAGTAAACGTCTCTGATTTCTGTCTGTAAGATACTTTGGAGATCCTTGAGATCTTCTGTTCCAGAGGTTCTAAAACCAGATTACTGCTCTGGAGAAACACCTATCAAAACTACTTAGAGCAGACTCAAGCCAAGTGTGAAAATGCGAGGACAGAATGTCTGACTGAGCAGCACAGTGTGGGCAGGGGCAGGGGCAGGGTGCTGGTGTTCACTGTTGGTGAGCTGTGTGCTTGACTCGCTGTTATTGCAGTGCAGTGCAGTTTGTGAGTGTTATTGCAGTGCAGTTTGTGAGCTGTGTGCTTGACTCGCTGTTATTGCAGTGCTGTTGGTGAGCTGTGTGCTTGACTCACTGTTATTGCAGTGCAGTTTGTGAGCTGTGTGCTTGACTCGCTGTTATTGCAGTGCAGTGCAGTTTGTGAGCTGTGTGTTTGACTCGCTGTTATTGCAGTGCAGTTGGTGAGCTGTGTGTTTGACTCACTGTTATTGCAGTGCAGTGCAGTTTGTGAGCTGTGTGTTTGACTCACTGTTATTGCAGTGCAGTGCAGTTTGTGAGCTGTGTGTTTGACTCACTGTTATTGCAGTGCAGTGCAGTTTGTGAGCTGTGTGTTTGACTCACTGTTATTGCAGTGCAGTGCAGTTTGTGAGCTGTGTGTTTGACTCGCTGTTATTGCAGTGCAGTTTGTGAGCTGTGTGCTTGACTCGCTGTTATTGCAGTGCAGTGCAGTTTGTGAGTGTTATTGCAGTGCAGTTTGTGAGCTGTGTGCTTGACTCGCTGTTATTGCAGTGCAGTTTGTGAGCTGTGTGCTTGACTCGCTGTTTTTGCAGTGCAGTGCTTGCAGTTGGTGTGAGCTCCCGGGAGGGGAGGAGCAGCTCTGCTGGGGCACAAGCTGCTGCCTGCTGTAGGATGGGCTGTAGCTCTGTAGGACAGAGGGTGGAGCAAATCCTAATGAAACATGGCAGAGGAAAGGCAAAGTGCAAAAAAAAACCCAAAACCAAACCCCAACCCCCAAAACTTTACTTGGAGTAAATATGAAATTTTCTCCTGGAGTTGTGCTTCACTTGCACCTAAAGTAGTTTCTGGTTTTATCTGATACTTGTCTGTTGGTCATTGACTCAGTTTAATTTGAACAGTTTATCAGACACGTAGAAAAGATTCATGAGGGTAAATAACCCTCTCTTAAAGCTGTAACCTCTGTCCACAAATGCATTAGCATTCTTTTTTTTATGTTTGCCACAAAATAATATATTAATCTCATCTTATTCCATTTTATCTAGAGGTGGCACACAGAAAAGTGTTATAAATATGATTATTTTGCTTCATTGTGATGAAATTCCTTCTACACTAAAGATCAGATTATATTTGCCCTGTGTATTTGTTAAGGCCTGTTTGTAATGATCCATCATCTTATTTTGTAGACAGTAATGGTAAAAATTGTTTTTAGTTTGTGTTTGGGAAAATTTCCTTGTAAATGATTTGCTAGAAATATCTACCACTACAGTTTATCACAGTGCATCAATATGGTGTAATTAAAGATAGCTCTTTAAGGTATTTTCTGCTGGGCAGAATTAGCATGTTAAAACAGAAGAGTGCAGCTTTGTGTGTACCTTGGCAGTGTTCATAAACAAGAATAGATGTAGTGAGTAAAAAGAATTCTTTAACTTGTTCAGTATTTTATTCCTTTAGTGAATAGTAAAATCTCACAATTTGCCATCTCTCTTGCATGGATGGCAAAAGTGTGTTCTGTTACACTTAGAAATACTGGATGTGGCATGCAGTAATACAGTAATTACAGCTTATCATTTTGATGGATTTCTTGATTGCTTTGCTCTACCCCGGCCATGGGATTCTGTCCTTCACTAAATCATCTTGAAACAATTCTGTATCTGGACTAAATCCGTGCAATACAGTGGGTATCAATCACATGGACAATTAAAATTAAGTATTGACATGTTTTTAAAATAGTCATACATCTCAATTTTGTTTATCTCAAAGTTTTAAAAACCTAATGACCTCATTGCAGCTCGACTATAATTACCATGTTTAAACTTCTATGCATTTTTTACTTTAAACAGCCTTTGTGTTTTTTTAAACCCAAAGAAAATTAATGAGAAGAGACAAAGAGACATCAAAGAGGTTTTCCCTCTGATTGCAGTGTTAGAAGTTTTGCCTGAAAATAGGTTACATTTCTTCTGTTTTCAGCTGAATCCTCATTAACTTTACATTTTAATGATGTCCAGAGCAAATTATACGATTATGGTAGATGCCTTAAAGGGAAGCTTAAAGGACACCTTTTTAATGTTTGTTTCTTTACTGGTGGCAGTATTTGCACCAGTATTATAAACAGCATTAGACTGATGAAAATAATTCCAAAACATATCAAAATCATATTCCATTTTTGCCATATATGTAGTATGAGTGTCTTAATTTAATATTTAACACAAATGGAGCATGTTATGGGGAGATCTTCATCTTTGTAGAAGAAAAATGTAAATCAGATCCTTTGAAAGAGTTTACAAATTACTTGTGCATCTTCTATTCAGTTTTATTTATAATGATCAAGTAAAATGGAGACAGATGATTTAACAAAGTCTCAGAATTGTTTAGTTTTCTTGAACCTTCCATGGAGACAATGGTTGAAATGTTAATAAAGTGCTAGCTTGTATCTTCCAATGACTAAAAGCATTATTGAGGGAACTTGATGGAGTTTCAGTTAATTCTGTTTAGAGGAACTCTAATAAAGGCAGTTCTATGTTCTAATGTACTTCTTCTACTAAAAATTAAGATTGCATAATTAACTTTATAGATGAAGAATTGTGTTATAGCAAATGCAGCAACAAAACCTTGTATTCAGTGCACCTTAAACAAGGTTACCTGGAAATGGCAATAGCTGGAATGGAATTTGGGCAGTTCAGAATGCAATACATCATTTCTGACTGTAGCTCAATGAAAAGTTAGAGCCATGTGAAAAGTGGAGTCTTCTGTTCCCCTGTCCTGACACTTGGTGGCTGTGCTTCATGAATAGAGCCTTTGATTTTCTTGTGCTGCACGTCAATCAGTGAATTTTTGGGAGCTGGGATTATGACAAGGGGAGGGGAAGAAGTCGATGTGTGCTCAAGTACAGGTGCAAGGTAGGGCTCAAACTCCAGTTAACCCAGTGAAATGTTTCCATGTGTTTGATTTTCATCATTATTGCAGACTGCTGTGTCTTGATGGAAGCATTTGATATGCCTGTCATCAATAATCAGTGAGTAAAGCAGGAGTTGTTAACAAAAAGAAAACTAAGCTTAGCCTTTCCATTTCAGTATGATTGTACATCTTCTATTTCATGTTAGTTTTCTGTAGAAACCTTTCAGAAATTCAAATTGTCATGGTTGTCTGGAGTTATGACAGACCCAAACTGCACATCCACCTTGGTAGACTTTATATGATATTGTGTTAGAAAAATGGATTTGAGTCTTTCAAAGGTTTGGCTCTCTGCAAGTGTGAAAACAGCTGTTGGAAGCCATGGTTTAAGTTCCTAGTTAATCTTAAGTCTTTTGGCTTTGATGCCTGCTCATGTAACTTTAGTTTGAAGATGGCGTTGCTAAAGGAAATAAAGGTTGAGTGCAATTTCCTCCTTTTTCTCATCTTTATTTTATAATTATCAGAGAATTGACAATCTTTAGTTGAGATGCAAAATAAAAATACTGATTAATAAACTCAGGAAGATACAGATTACACACTTCTGGCTGACAGAAAGATGTGCATGTTATTTTTATTTCCTTGGCAAGAAGGATTTTGTACAGAATCATATTAGCACTGAAAACATGGAATGCTCTTCCTGGTAACTTGTTCTCCAAGTATTTGCAGCGTGGCTGTTTCCAGCCAGTTATGTGTTAATGATAGTGCAAGGCTGAAGCATTCCAATCATTCATATGCCTGTCCTCCCTTTCTCATAAGAGTTTCTTTGCTCAGGGTTTTTGCCTTATTCCTTTTGCTTTGTTGTGGTCAATTCAGTCAGTATAATAGCATAGACACTGGCTTTTTTCCCCTTTTTTTTCTTTAATAAAGAGTTATGTTAGAGATATACTATAACAGAGATAAGAGCTATTTATGTCCTAAGCTATTGATTTTTAATTAATGTTGCCTGGGCTCATACATGTTGGCAGAATTGCTAACAGCTTGTGGCATTTTTTAATTCACATCTTCTTTTTTAGTATTTTGACAGTGTCATTCATATCTCATGAAAAAGTACCTCGTCAGGTTAAATGTGTTAAAACACCGAGGGAAAAAAAAAAGGAGAGAATGGAACATAGGGCTGCCTAGAAACCTTGATCCAATGCCAAAGTATTTAAACAATTTAGTGTTTTGGTTTTCTAGCTCCAAGCTGCTTCTCAAATCCCTTGCTAATTAATCCAGTTAATTCTTTGTAGACTAACTGTATGCAGGGCTTTTTCTTGGGCCTCTATCACTGAGAACCCTGTTTTGTTTGAAGCAAACCTAAGCTCGGTTATAAAGGTTGTAGTAACAACGTGAGTACTTGCAGATGTAAATACAGTGTTTTGAGCCTTTTTAAAAGGAGTTGTGTTTGTGTAGGTAACTTCTAATTTAATCTTTCATGTTTAAAAATTAAACATACATACTTGTATAAAAAGATGGAGAGAACTTCATCATTAGTTTGGTCACTTAAGAAAAGGCTGTGGAGCCTCTGTGGAACAATCATGGCATGGAGCATTGATCTTGAGGTAATAGAGTTAGTGATTTATGCTTATTTTTCAGTGAGTAAATTGTGATAAATATCATTAATTTCTGTTCTCAAAAAGGGTGTTTGGGCGTAGTGCTAATAAGAGTTTAGCAAATAAACGTGAGTGCTTAGAAATGACTGTTAGTGCTTGAAATTCTTCTGATGACAGTACAAGAGCAGTGTGAATTCAGACCTGGAAAAAGCAGCTGGGGAGCAGAGAGCTTAGAATCCCAATTAGACATGGAATGAGATAATGAGAACAGAACAGGTACTGCTCAAGGTGTGCTGGGGTGTGATAAAAGCTCTTGAGCTTCCTGCTGGTTTGTCAGATTTGTGAGAAGTGTTTCCCCCAGCATCCCACTCCCAGAGTCAATGGCCAGCTGCACCTCAGCACAGCCTGGATCATCAGCCTGTGGAGAGAGTTTGTACAAGTGGATTCAAGTTACAGTTTTAGATTATCTTTGGAATTGGTAGTGAAGGAAAAGGATTGTTTTCAGCAAATCTGCTGCTAAGGGTGACCAGATTGAAACGAATCTGCAGAGCTTTGAAAAGGGCTGAAAGTTTAGTTGGGAGTTTGTGGTTTCTTAAAGCTGGGCAAGGGAAAGAGAAAGGAAATCAGTGAAATTGCTGGGTTTCTATAGGGCTGATTTCCAGGGCTGTGACGTGATTGTGAAATGTTCCTGCTCAGACTGGACTACTCCACTCTCTCAGGAGCATTTTGATAGCTGGATGTATGCTCTCATACATCTTGGAAGTATCAAATGTCTGAAAACATTTTTTGTGGTTAAAAATCCTTTTGATACCCTTGCCTTTTCTACAGTAGCAGAAATGTTTAAATTTTTTTAGTGAGATGATAGATTTCCTGTCTAGCTGCTGAATATCAGCAAACTCCTCTTTATCTAAACCAAATTTTTCTTCAAGCCAACAGCACTGCTTTAAATGTGCTAAACTTACTTTCACAGAGACCTTCCTTTTGTTTCAGCCCTGCACACAGCATAGTGAGCTTTGCTAGTGTAACTGAAAGCATTGCAGCCCTGCACTAGGTCAGTCCTGCATGTGTCAATATATCCATGGCTCTGGTGTGCTGCCTGATGTGTCCAGTTAATGAACTTCCCTCCAAAAGAGAGAAGTCATTCTGAACAGCTGAACATGAAGTGATTTTGTTTTTCTTTCATCTCACAGTCATTAGCTCCATGAGATGTATTTTTCCATGTTAGGACCTCCTTCCCCTCGCCCCCACTAAGTTTTGAATGGTGTTCAAGAAGTTCAACTTCTGTCATCAACATTTCTGACTCCACGGAAATGTTTTGCTGGGGTGCATATTGGATGCTTTTCCTGTTCTTACAAACTTTCCTCCCATTTAATACTTTGCTTGAAGGCCTTCATGGGAGCTCAGTGATGCTGCAGCCTTACATGAGGCTCACTGTGACCAATCTCTGGTTTTGTTTTTTTTTTAAACTTGATTCCACCTTACCTGTTCTTACAGATTTTTACTGTTTTACCATTTTGAAAGAATGGGCAGCACTCATAGCAGTGGTGAGTTGAGATGGGCATGTTGCACGGCTCAAGCTGAAACAAAAAGGTGAGGCTGAGTACTGAAGGGTACAAGGCCAAGTTCTGAAGTGTCCCAATAAAATGATTAGTGCTCTCTATTATGTATGATCTTTTAATAGATGAACTTGCAACACCTCAAAGCTCAGGAACGCATTGGTGACCGTGGAAACTCTTGGTCAGTTCTGTTTCTTGGCCCAGGTTTCTGGGGTTATCAGTGAGGGTGAAGCTCTAAGTGTGGCTACACTAGAAAAGCTACAAGCAGAGCACAGTATGAAATCAGCTCCCCAGAAAGGCTCGTGAGGTTTGGCTGTGCCTTGTTGGTAAGGACATGGGTGGATCAGATTCATGGTGTGGCAGATAAGCTGTACCCTACTGCCCATGCCCAAAGCATTTGTGCTGACATCTCCACCGCAGGGACCAATGGAGCGGAGCGCGAGGTTTTCAGCGATTCACCTTGGATGGAATTGTTTGTTTGGTTTGGCTGCCATCCGGGTCTCTGAAGCATCCTGAGCCAAGCAGAGGTGCACTAACAGAAGCCATCAGGCCCCATCAAGGTGCTGGTGCAGCTCTGCTGTGTCTGAGCTGTACAGTTGCTGTGCTGAGGCTCCCCAGTTGGTGCCAGAGCAGTGTGGGAGCAGTGCTGCTCCACAGCACGCGGGCACTCCGAGCCCAGGAGCAGTTGGAGACTGTCAATACTGAGAGGAGGAACGGGGGTCACAGTTTGAATTGGAAAGTTACATAGCTTCAGGCTTAGAAATCAGTATTCACTGTTGCATGTGTAACAAAGAAGGTTTCTCTCTGTAGTTCAGGCAATTATCCAGTTGCTCAAGAGAAGGGTTGTTGTTTTTCCTTTCTTGGTACAACACTTCAAGAACTTATGGTTGGCTACAACACTTCTGTTCCACGTCCTTTTCCAGTCAGCTCAGATTAAACCTGGTACGTGGCAATCCATATTGCAATGAATCTACTTCTGCAGTGCTTTATGTGTATTTCTGACAATATGTCCATCTGAAGTTATTGTGGTTGGTGAAGTTTGGAAAGAAATTTTTCAAAAGTTAAACAATTGTAAGATGTTCTCTAAGACATAGAAAATATAGATTATTACCAAATTTAAATGGTCAAACTATCACTAAAGCTAAACCCAAAAATGACAACAATAAAACAGCTTGGAAAATGTTTATAAAACTCCAAGTATTTTCTGGTAGTGAAAAGCCTGGCAGTGTGTTGGAAAATACTGTTTGTTTTCATTAGCAATTCCTTTAGGTTTTGTAATGCAGTTGATTGATTGCCATGGCCACGTTGTGGTTTTACACAAGTTCCTTTTAATACACTATTGCTAAAAAGCAATATGAAATTAAAATATTAATTCTGGTTTTTTTTCAGAGCAACAACTAAGTTAAAAGTTATTTGGTTGACACAGGAAAGTAGAAAATGTATAATTACATAAAAATTTCTTGTAAAATTAATTGAATAAGGATTGTTTTAAATGAAGGTGCTTAGTATGCTAATTAATACAATTGGGTATTAATTCAGTTGGCTATAAGCTCTAATTTTATCAAATATAACTTTTATTTTTGCTGCTGTACAAAGCGAGCTTAGAGGAATTGGTTTGGGTGCATGTGCTTGGCCCTTGAGCAGGCATTGAGATGGCATTCAGAAGCCATCTGAAATACATGTCCTGTAAATGTTAAAGAGGTGACTGTTTCTTGTAAAGCTGTAAAAGCTCTGGTTGCTTTGGTCTTAGCCTGAGAATTTGCATTCTGGGAATCTAAGTTAACAGATTTAGACAATTACTGCTTGTGTCTGGTATTGTTAAACTCTAGATGATGCACTAATTTGGATTAATTAATTAATCAGGATTAATTTTTGCTGCATGTTAGCTAGATGTGATAAAGGTCTTTTTAGTTTTCTTTCTTTATTGCTTCTGAGACTTTTAGAAAAACCTTAGCTTGTAAATCATGCTCTGCATGGTATTGGCACTTCCAGACTGTCACATTTAAATCAGAGCCTGAAATATTAGTTAACTGATTCTTTCATATCCCCAGGACAAGGAGGGCTTGCCAGCTGCTGTGGAAGTGGGGGGACTGTCACCAGGCAACTCTGCTGTCTCGGAATAGAAATACAAAGAGGCAGGAGAGAAACAAATTCAGTATTCATGGCCTGAGCACTTAAAACACATCTCTATTAAATTTATAGAGTGTCAAAAAGGTTATGAGAAAAAATACTCTGATCAAACACAAATAAATTAAAAAATTATTAAACCCCAAAAAAGCCTGCTTAAACTAGATGTTCCCATTCAACTTCTGCATTTAAACTCTTTTGTGTAATTATTACAGGCAGCCTGTAAAATGTTTCAAAACACTTAATATTTCATTTTGTAAGCCAGGCTTTGTGGATTTCTTGACCACTGGAGTACAATTTTACCTAATTATACTTTTTTGCAAGTTTTAGCTGCTGTATAGTTTGCTGACTAAAATTACAGTGGGAAAAAAGAATTTAAAATACAATCCATTCAAAATTTGCCGTTTGCAGGACTCCTGGAGTTTGGCTTCGATTTGCAGGAATACTACATTTCTGGGTTGGTTGAAGAACAGATGGTTATCAAGGGAAATATCCCCTTAAGTGCACAGTAAAGCAAACTCAAAAGATTCATCAACCGTGCTTTAATGTGGGCTCGAGGTATCACCAGAGTCATTAACCAGTGCAAAGAAAAGATCTGAAGACCTCAAATGAAGATGGGAGAAACATGTAACAAACAGGACTGGAAATAAGGACTTATTTTGTCTTCTGTTTTGATCTCTGTTATTTTAGTTTTAGCTCTATCATGTGCATCCTCTTCTTAGAGTTCTAGCTTTAGTTCTGTCAGTATCAGCAGTTTAAAAATTAATCTGGACTGAAAGCTTCCTGTTCTTCTTTGTAAGGAAATAATTCTGAGTTTGCTGATCACTGAAGACATCTTATGCTTTCCAATGTCTCCCTACTCTTAGCAGTTTAGAATGGTAGCAACAGACATTAATCTGTACCCTTATACAACTGGCTTTTGTAAAACCAATATCTTGGTATGGATGAAACAAAAGAACATAAGGATTTAATAGAGAGATAATTCCCCAATTGTATTTCATATTTTGAACACACTGCTTGCACCAAAACTGTTTCCCAACTTCCATTAAAAGAATTAGCAAAGTTTTGATTAAACCTGGCCCCATTCCATATAAGAGTCCAAGGGAGTAAATAATAGCAGTTAAGGTGGAACAAGTTGCCTTATGAGAGGGTCTGACTGAATGCTCTGCACGTGGCAAGCCGGGCACTTCAACAGCTTGCCATGACACCGAATAATTGATGGGGAAACTCTCTGCTGGTAAAAGGCAGTGAGTGTTTTTCCTGTCTTCTCATCCAAGAAGTGAGCACTGGGTTTGTTTATGTAACAGGATTGTAAAGTGAACCAAAGCCCCTTCAGATGGAAAGTTGGTTTGTCTGCTAGAAACAGTGAAAGTCTCATATTTAATGTTTGCTCTGAACGGCTCATAAAGCTGCTGCTGGTCTCGTGCCTGCACTAGAAACTGGTGTGAGGGCATCAGAAACCTGGTGTGAGGGCCTCAGAAACTGGTGTGAGGGCATCAGAAACTGGTGTGAGGGCATCAGAAACTGGTGTGAGGGCATCAGAAACCTGGTGTGAGGGTATCAGAAACCTGGTGTGAGGGCATCTGAAACCAGGTGTGAGGGCATCTGAAACCTGGTGTGAGGGCCTCAGAAACTGGTGTGAGGGCATCAGAAACTGGTGTGAGGGTATCAGAAACCTGGTGTGAGGGTATTAGAAATGTGGTGTGAGGGCATCAGAAACCTGGTGTGAGGGCATCAGAAACCTGGTGTGAGTGCCTCAGAAACTGGTGTGAGGGTATCAGAAACCTGGTGTGAGGGTATTAGAAATGTGGTGTGAGGGCATCAGAAACCTGGTGTGAGGGCATCAGAAACCTGGTGTGAGGGTATCAGAAACTGGTGTGAGGGTATCAGAAACCTGGTGTGAGGGCATCTGAAACCTGGTGTGAGGGCATCAGAAACTGGTGTGAGGGTATCAGAAACCTGGTGTGAGGGCATCAGAAACTGGTGTGAGGGCATCAGAAACCTGGTGTGAGGGCATCTGAAACCTGGTGTGAGGGCATCTGAAACCTGGTGTGAGGGCATCAGAAACCTGGTGTGAGGGTATCAGAAACCCGGTGTGAGTGCCTCAGAAACCTGGTGTGAGGGCATCAGAAACCTGGTGTGAGGGCATCAGAAACCTGGTGTGAGGGCATCAGAAACCTGGTGTGAGGGTATCAGAAACCTGGTGTGAGGGCATCAGAAACCTGGTGTGAGGGTATCAGAAACCTGGTGTGCGCCCCACATGTACGGACATAACTCTGACAACCTGCACCAGTTCTTGTGTTGTTAGAGCTGTTACCTCTCTACATCTCTTCGTTCTGGAGAGCTGTATATTGCCTTAAGTAAAAATCTGCAAGGTAATCTGTAATTTAACCTGCTTTTTTTGGGATTTTTTTAAGGATTTTTTAAAAACCACATATAAGATGTTGCTGAACACTGCAAGGCAAGTTTTGTTCCTCACTGCCCCTCTGGCTCTTGATGTGTTAATAATATAGAAATAATTATGGAAATCATAGTAATTTGCTTAATCTGTTCTGTTTTTTTCCCTTCCTTCCTGTTTCCTATGATGTATATTTTATACTGCCTTTGCGCTCAGTCTTTCCTGCTTTCACATCACTTTACTGAAGTCTGAACAGCATTTTGTGTCTGAGTTACAAACCTTATATTATGTTTCTAGATTAAACTGTTGTGAAAAGCATTTTTATGTTACTAGTGAGGTTGTTTGGCGCTTGCAGGGCAGACTCCCCAATGTTCTGTTAAAGAGAGAGGCAGGCTTAGGAGTCTCTTTCTTGTGACATCTGTCCATGGCCTCGCGCGCAGCGGCTGGGGCGCCAGTGCTGGTTGGTTCTCTCCCTGCAGGCCGTGTCCATGGACTCAGCCCCAGCCTGGATCCTGGATCCTGGGGGGGTGTTTGTCTGCCCTGTGATCTGCCAGGTGAGGAGGGTGGTTACAAACTCGCCTGGGGTGTGTGTTTGGGTGTGGAGCTGCTGTGGGTGCTCGCTGTGCTCAGTGACACCTTGGGGTGACGTCAGTCTCACACGGTGCTGCTGCAGTGGCCTTGTGGGATGGGGTGTAAGGCTTTCTTACAGAATTTTCCTTTCATCTTGGTTATTTTCTGACTTGCACACTTCTAGAATAAAGTGCACTTTAAAAAGAAAGGATTGAAGGCTTAAAGCTGCATATGAAATAAAAATGGAAATTTTTATTCCATATGTATTTTATGCCAGAACTTATTCTGAGGTTTCGTGTCTGTCTTCTGGTGTGTGTAGGTTTTTTTCTTTCCCACATTTTCTCCTCCCATCCCCGCCTTTTTCCCTCCTCCCCTGCTTCCTGCTCTCTGAGATGGTATCTGCAGGCTGAGCAGCAGCAGGTTAGGGGCAAGCAGGAGTGTTCGGCTGTGCTGGGTGCAGGACACCAAGGAGTTTGCAGAGGTTTGGAAAGAAGTTTGCATTGCTTTTTAGTTGTGCTGCATAAGGGTGAGAATCTGTAGTGGGTATAGAAATTAAAAGTTACTCTGAATGGAATTCCAGTTCATTTCAGAGGGATTGCAGCTATAAGGACCTTAAAGAAGTGAATGAGGTAAATACTTAGTTAGGAGAAAAAATGAAGTAAGTTTCACTATATTTTTCAATTTGGGATTGAAGTTATTTGTTCATAGCCATAATGGATTAAATTGGCTGACTTTTATCAGAAAAAGCAAGTTTGTTTATATTGGGTTTGCATGGTTTACTCTAGGAAGTATTTTCTGTTAATTTTTTGAAAACTTACGTGGTCTTATAATTTCCATAAGATTCAAATACAGACCAGTTTGAGCTGTGCTGTTTGTAGAAGTAATTAGGCATGTGTCTTTTAAAAGCATAACTCCTCACTTTATGACGTAAGAAAAGTTGTGAGTAAAAGAGCAGCATAGTTACACTAATATGCCATTGTAGCATGTTCCCATCCTGTCATCTGGAAAATTAAATCAGGTTCCAGCATGGATTAACATCCAGACTTGTGTGGAGGGGAAGGTACTGTCTTAAATGCCATGAAATTGAACAATGGGATTATAGAGTTCACAGCTAATTTCAATATTCTGCTGTACTTGGCTTTTTGTTAAACAAGATCCTGTATGGAGAGGCAGGGATAGCTTTTAGAACTTGGAAACATTCACATATTTAATGAAATACTAAAAATAATAGCTGGAATATGTTTGAGTAATGAATGCAGTGCTCTATAATGTGCAGAGATGTGATGTGGAATCTCCACTTCCAGAGGGAAATCTGGATGTGCTGGCCATGAGAGCTGCACTGGCCCAGTGTGGAATGTGTGCTGGGTGTTGCCCTTGGTGAGTCTGTGCCTGTGCAGAAAGGCCTGGCTCTGTCTCCAAGAATGAGCCCTGGCTTTGCTCAGCCCTCTCCAAAATAACCCCCGTGTTGTTCCACTGGAAAGCGATTCAGGCTGTTCCCTCAGGAGCACCTCTTAAAATAGTTGGGAAACTGCTGCAGAAATAGCCACAGAACCCATTTCCTATGGGGATTTCCAGCCCTGTCCTCCCTGACACGGGCACAGGCTGTCCCTAGTGAGGAACAGCGGAGCTGGAGCTCCTGGTCTATGGCCAGCTGAGACTCTGTGGCAGCAGCTGCTTTGTGTGGAGCTGTATCCTCTGGGAAGAGAGCTTCCCATGGAGCTTGTCAGGTTGGGAAGGGAGCCCACACTGGCTATGCTGAAGTCACTCATGGATTTCCATTGGTTAACAAGCTTTTTAAACCTGAGTGTAAGCATTAGGAATAAAATCGACTTTTTTCTTGGTACCAGCAGTTTAAGTTTGTGACATATGTGTATTTCTTTGCACTTCTGCCCCTACAAGAAGGGGAGATGGGATGTATTTTTTAGCTTTATTTTGGAATGTTATTGCTTGTATTCTTTCTGCTTTACACTTGCAACTCACATTTTCCAGTGCTGTATTTCAGCATGTATTTATATTCATGGATGGCTGTTTTCCAGGGAAGTTTGTGAGCACTTGCTTTAGGCATAAACTGTGTGGGTCTTGTCATCTTTGTGAGCTGAAAATACAAAACCAGTTGTAATGGAAGATAAACAGGAGATACTAGGTTACCAACAACAGAAAAGTTCAGCGTGTAGCACAACCTGAATTCTTGTTTTGGGGTTTGGACAAGTTTAGTTTGAGAAGCATCTCCATAATTCCTGTGACTTTTTCCTTTTGGGGGTTAACCTGCACTGTGTGTTCCTGGTTTGCAGGTTCTGCTCCTGCTCTCAGCTGAGCTCTCAGAGCTCTGTTAAGTTATGTGTGACTGCAAGGCTTCAGCTCAGTGCTTTGCTGTAGCTGGGCAAGAGGTTGGTTGGGATTTCAGCCTGGCTCTTCCCTTGTTCTGATGTCAGCAAATAGATTCCACTCTCCTGAACTTGAAAACAGTATTTTACATGTGTTTACTTTGCATCATTTCACTCGAAAGCCTGTTAAGTACCTGGAATAACAGCGTTCCCTGTTTTGAGTTGCAAAGGGCTTTCTTACTGTCTCCAGCTATAATGGAGCTGCATCTAACTGTTTGCATGCACTGTGCAAAACAAATTACTGCGAGTAAAAGTGTTTGAAGTTCCCCAAGTTCCTTTGGTTTTACAGGCAGGGTTGACAGTCACTTCTGTTCATGTGTTTGCCAAATATTTCACAAAAGTGCTGAACAGTTTTCACTGATACTCGTGGTGCTGATTGAAGCTGAGTCCTGGGTGCTGGCTTGGCCTGTATCTGTTTGTTTGACTGTTTTCTCTTGTTCAGAATAACTTGCATATCATGTCTGTTGTGACTTTTAGGCGATTTGTGCTTATTCCTTCAGGGAAGAGCCTGTTCTGAGTAGTTGTGATAGCAGTGTTTGGCCTGTGGACCAGCTGCATCCCTGTGTCACACGGGCGTGTGACAGGCAGGGCAGTTCCCTCCGGAGGGACCACAGAGGCAGGAACAGGGATGTGTTTGCTCAGGGTGAGTTCAGCTGCCCTGAGCTCTGGAGTCTCCCCAAGCCCTGCACCAGGAGCTCAGATGGGGCTCTCTGCTTCATTTAAATACACTGCAGCACCTTTGTCTGGGCTGTCCTTCAGGGCAGGGAGCCCCAGGAACACAGAAGGGCTTTCAAGATGCTAAGAAAACAAGAAAAATGCATGTTTACACACACAGTTACTTTGTATGACTAATCTATTTTGTTGCATTTTTCAAGAATGAGAATGTAGTTTGCCATCTATGGACTAATGTGTTTAGAGCAAACACACTTTGGATTTATGTCAAATTGAGTTCCTCATTTCCCTAAGATAATGGTAAATGATGAAATGTTGGGCGAGGCACTATGTGTGTATATATTTATATTAAGTTTGAGAGCAATGGATCAATAGAAAGGGCAGGGACATGTAGGTTTCATGTTCAGACACCATTACAAATGTCTGCAGCAATACAAATTTGTTTCTTTAATTGATTTGGGTGGGTTTTTTGAGTGGAATTCTGAAATCTTGCCCTCCATTAATTAATTTTAAAATTATTTTAAAATATGCATCTTAATAGGTGTGGCATAGTTTCTTTTTACCACAGCTGTACTTGCTGTGCTGAAATGTGAAGCTGTACTGTCCTGTTAATTGCTAACTGTGTGCAGAGGGGCCCATGCCAGCACAGCTTTTTGTCACATCTTTTTGTGTGTTTGGACACTTTGCTCACTTACCTGTGTGTAGGCTGAAGAATTTTCAAAGTTAGGCTTAAAAGGAGATCCCTTGCTCTCTGTTTCTGGTTTGCTGTGGTAATGTAGGTGGCTTTGCTGATATGTGCATGTACAGTTTGATTTATTGTATATATATCACAGTGAAATGTTAAGACCAAGCATCTGATTGTCTGGAAAATGTAAAGCTGGAAAGTTTATAAAGGCCTGGGCTGTTGGATTTTGTTGCAGGGTGATGCTATTTCCTGTTGCACCTACCCCAACGCCCCAGGTGTGCCAACCTCTCCTTTCCCCTTTGCCCTCCTGCTAAGAGCTGCCCATCAATCCCAACATTCCAGCAGGGTCGTGGTGTGGTTGGCAGGAGGTGCCCCTCAGCTCCGGGCTCATTGGCCTGTCCCAGTGTCTGTATCCTTTGAGCCTTCCCCTCCTCACACCTGGTTGGTCCTCACCTGTGCCTTCCCCTCCCCCTGTCCCCGGGCTTAAAAGGACACGGGACCATGGGGGCTGGATTATATTGGAGCTGTTACCACATTCAGAGTCTGTCATCCTGGAATAAACTCTGCATTAAAACTCTACAGCAGAATCCTCTCCTTTTTCTCTTCACCCTTGCCTGAACCTTTTCCACCTGAGGTAAACTGAGTTTCTGCTGTGCCTGGATTTGTTCTGAGTGCCCAGCTGCAGCATCCAGTCTGCCAAAGGTGTCTCTGAGGTGAAACAGCACAGCTGCAGCCTTTGGCCCAGCAGGAAGGGCCAGACCGGGCCAGGCACATCCCACCCAGAAATATTGGGATAAATATTCCATAGGATTTCTCATGTGAACCAAGTACACCTCGAGAAGGAGTTTGCACCTGCTGGCAGCAGAGGCACCATGGCCCAGCTCCTCACTCGGGGAACGCTGCCCTGGGGACTCTGGGCTGGCACCTGTGGGACAGCAGGGCAGTGCCCATGCCACCCGTGCCACCCCTCACTGCTGAGCTGGGTGTGCCCCAGCCTGGGGCCGTGTCTGCAGCACCAAACCCAGCCTGGCACCGAAGGGAGGTGCTGCCACGGGGCCGTTCATTTGTTCCTGCACTGAACTTGGTTTTGAACTCTTGCTTGATTGTTATATGGTTTGGTGTTTGTAATTAAAAAATTATCTTTGTAGAATGGAATGTGGCCTTCTCCGATGTATTCCTTTGAAAAATGGATGGCTTTGAAGAGATCTGTTTTAAATAGGTTGTCATATAAATAATTTCAATCGTGATATTCTGTTGTTTTATGAACATCTCTAATTAAATTTAAGATAACTTCTCAGGGAATACTACCGTATTATTTATTCTGACAGCCAAAGGAGTAAGGACGTTGCATCTGTCTTGAATGCTTGCTACTCTGAAGTGTTCACACTTGTTTTCCTGATGAGAAAGGTTCCAGAGCTGTGTTAATTACCTCCTTCAAATTCTGGATAAATATTTTTGGGTTTGTAGGGAGCACACCTTAACATAAGTAAAGTAATTTTTAGGGATTTGTAAACTAGTATCACTGAAAACTGTCTATGGAGATAAATTCACAGAGTGCCTGGAGGTGGCAAAACTGGCTGGCTGATTTTAACCAAAATGAGGTGCATTGGGTAACCATTTCCTGGTGATAAGCCCAGGTGGCAAATTGCAGAAATTGCAGCTGGAAAGATGTAGCCCAAGTACCAGCCTGAAGTTCAGTCTAGCACCAGGGCTTCTCTTAACAAGTAATTTATATTTATATGTATATATATATCTATATATGTGTGTGTGTGTGTATGTACACACAGACATTTTGGTTTCATGTGTTTTGTGTGTGTTTTATGTACAGTTTTTTTCTGTCTGGAGGAGGGTAAAGGGAGAGCCTTGAAAAGTCCTTCCCTGCTCTTATCAGCACAGCAGCCTCAGCTGCCCTCCTTGGATCCCCTGCCAGGGTTGCTATCATCTTCTGATCAAATATTAATGTGTGATTCTCTGCTTGCTCACTAATCCAAAGCCAATTAATATTATCTGTCAATTATTTACAGATCCTGAGGTGCGGAGGCAATTCCCAGAGGGCTACAGTGACCAGGTTTGGAATGCGTAATTAATTTTTTACATGACAAAATTTATTTCAGGGTTGTTCAACATATTATTGCTGCTCTTTTTACTGAAAGAGATAAATGCATTCTTAGAAAGAAAAAGAAGCTGTAATTAGAAGCAGAAGGATAAAAACATTTTTACACATAAAGCAGAAAACGGAAGAATTTGGATCTCATAAGATTGGTTTACAATCTCATTTTTACAAGCGAACATGAGAGTGAGAAGGAAAATTGATTAATAAATTTCACTTTTTGCCTTTAGGTGCCAGAGCCACAGTTCATTTGGCAGAGCTCTCTGCATTGTCTGAGGTTTATAGCTGTGTTTAACTGGGCACCTGGCACTACAGCACATTTTTTAAATTCTTGCCTGATCATGCAGTCTCTAGTCTGCTTCAAAAAGATGGTATAAAAGCCCAAATATGCGGGTAGAACACACAGGGATTTATCATTTGGTTTAAACACAGATTGAATTAGGAATTTTTCACAGGATCTCTCGCTGACTGGGGAATTAACACCTCCAAATTGTCTTGTCCTTGCCCGTGCCATGGGGAGTGGCCTGGGCTGGAGCTGGGGCAGGGACTGCTCGGGGTGTCCAGAGCTGGTGCCAGGCTCAGCCCTGGGCTGGGGCTGCCGTGGGTGAGTTCCTGCACCTCCAGGCCTGGGAGGTGCTGAAGCTCTGGCATGGTGGAACTGGTTAATAGAACAATGAATTTGGTCTCAATGAGTCTCTGATGTTGGGTGATACCAGGTTAGGGTCAGCACAGCTATATTAGCTCAGATCCTTTCCCTCTAATTATGTTTTCACACAACATGAAATTTTGTGGCATTTAGACTAAAGCATTTAACAAATTGTTAGCTGTGACGGCTCACCACAGCCAAGACTAATGGTTTCATATTTGGCTGTAATCACTGTGTGCAGTGGGACCTTGACCAGGCCTTCTGGGTGGTTTTGTAGTAATAGTATTTTTTTCAAAGCACCTATTGAACTACCTGACTGCTTTTGACTGTAGTTCATTGTTAGGGCTTGCTGTACACATGGAGTAGAGCATGGAACTAAAGCTTTTGGAGGACTGCATCCTTATTGCCAGTGTGGGTCTGTAGGTTGTTAATAAACAGCTCTCTGGGGTTGGATTTCCATGAGCACTCTCTGCTTTTCAGCAGTGCTGTGTCTCAGGTGAATCATGAGTGAGCGGATGGTCCTTCAGAGCTGGGACGGTCACTGTGTCCAGGATCAAGGTGTTACAGAGAGCCTTGTCATACAACTGACTTCATAAAATTCCTAACAATCCCTTTCTTCTGCTGGAAATGGTTAGACTTGTGTTCTATTGCTATGAATATGTAAGACTGAATGAAACTCAGAGGAGCCAGAGGCTCATAAAAATTCGTAAGATGTTCACCCAGTTCTAGTCAGAATTTCCAAACGCTGATGTCAGACCCCCTGAAAACACAGAGCTGTGTTTGTGTGGTTTTGGGGTGGGGTTTTACTTTGTCAGATATTTTGCACATGCAAACTTACAGGGAAGGCAAAAGAAACGAGGTGTAACTTCTCAAATCTGAGTACATTTCAAAGATGTTTTTCCTGTTGATGCATGGAAGGAATATTTTCTGATCCTGGTCGCTCAGTGCTCTTAAAGAGGAGAACATGTCCAGAGCTGACAGATTTAGATTTGAAAAATCACTTACTTGTGAACATTCAAGTAAGCCAGAGAGGAAGAGCTACATCCATGTTTGTCCTTATTGATTTAGAGCTCTGAAAATACAGAAGTTGCAAATCAGTCAGGTTTATTTCTTAAAACTTCTGGTTTATTATTCTTTGGAAGAAAAAAAAAAGTGGAAGTGCCAAGTCACTGCAGATGAAAATCCATGGTAGAAACCCTTGATTTTTCTGTGTGTATTTTGTATGCAAAGGAGAGAGATGATCTGCATGTTAGTGCAGGCAAAAATTGTTTCTAGCAATCAAACATTTATGATTTAATCCAGAAGGAATATTTGAGTTAAATCAACACAAGGTAAAGCACTTATTAGTAAGAAAAAAAAAGGGAAAAACACCTCAAGTTTTTTTTTTATTCATCTAAACTCTCAGTGCTTGTTTTTACATACACTGTATTTCCCATGTACCAGCACATCTGATCAGAGACCCTCGCTGCTGCTAGATGTTTTATTCTGTGTGTTCTTTGTACCTTACAGTAAAAGAATCTGTCACAAATTATTGTGCCTCACTGCTTTAGAAACTGAGAAAAAAGGGAGGTTAGATTGACATCTGTGACTGAATAATGATGACCAGCCTTTTGGCTCCCCTTGAGCCACAAAGCCAGCATTGCCTTTAGAGAGGAAAAAGGAGTAAGAAGAAAGGGGAGGGATAAAAGAGAGTTACAAATCTGTGGTCCCGGAGATGTATTACTGTTGGGCCAGTTGTCTGCGTGGTATGATAATCCATTTTGATCTTCTGTCTTAATTGTCTGCTAAAGACAAATGGGCAGTAAAAGTTCATCAGTTTCATCTTTTGCTTCTCATTTAGAGACAGAATAAATGATCCATGGCTACAGAAGAAACCTTTCTTTCTGACACGGAAGTAATGCAGACCCAACACGTTTTATTAAAATATTTCTCCCTCATTATTTCAGTCCTCTCAGCTCTGATAGATCTTACTGTTTCATGAAGAATGTAATCTGAAATGTAAATAAGGGGTTTGATACAAAGTCAGGAAGTAATGAGCAGGCCAGCCACATTGCAGGAATTTTGATTGTAATTACTGACAAAGTGAATTCTGCGTGTCCTGATTTTTTCCCCTCAAGTTGTCTTTGACATGTTCAGACCACAATGACATCTACGGTTTAAATCTGTTAAATAACTGTATAAGGGAATATTTTATAGAAAATGTCATAGACAAGGTAACTGAGGAGCCTTACCAAGGGGAGAAAATGCTAATGATTGCTCCAGGCCTCTTGAAATGGGTAAAATGGGGCTTTTTTGAATGGCAGGAGGGACACTGGAGTAGTCTTGAGATACATTTTAAAATATGAGACTGTTTTAACTTGTAGGACTGTTTTATAATAGTTTTTAAGAACAAAATGTATATGTATGTGTTTGTGGTTTTACCTAGCATGAAATCAGTAATTGTTGGTACTATAAGCAACAGTTTTCCAGTGCTGGATTTTCAGCATGACCTCAGAATTTAAACCAGATGAGAACTCCTAGTTTTTCTTTATAAAATGCAGTCACTGTAGATAGAAGTATCCTTTCAAAAACCAGAAAAATCCTTCTGTATCACTGTATTTTCTGGTTTGGCTTCCTAATAAAAAGTTAGTAATGAAGTTAATGGTTTTAGGTGGAATCCTGTGCTGTTGGGATGTTGTAAATACCATCCATGGCAGGTCACCAGATGAATTTTGGCTGCCCAGTGTTTTGAAGATTAATCCCAAGATGAACAGCTCTCCTGGGTTAATTTAAAGACAAGGAAATGCAGCAAAGATACAAACTTCTATTAGAACAATACAGCAAATAGTAGTTGTATAAATATACAGAAATAGAAAGTAGTAAAACGATCAATAGAAGGTGTAGGAGGAACTACACAACCTTGGAAAATGCAGTACATTTTAAAATACTTCTTTATTTCGAGTAGTGCATCATTTGGTTGCTGACTGTTTTAATCTTTATAGCTCATCTGAAAAGGAAAGGAAAATGCTGTTGTGATAGTTGCTGCTTGTGAGCTGCTCTCAGTGGTATGATGGCTTGTCTGTAATTTGATGAACTATTGTATGTTCAGTTAATTACTGCAGGAATGACTGAGGTATGTGTGCTTGCAAGCTGGGACTTATGCAGATTGCTACTTCTATTCTGCTGGTGATTTTTCTTTCCACTGGCATTGAAACAGAGTTTATAACGAAACCAACAATCTTTATACATTTATAGATAAACTATAAAACTTTATGGCAGTCTTTATGTAGAAACTAATGGTCTTTCTTGTACAGAGTCTGTGAGCATTGTGCAAACATTGCACACGGGCAAAAATGAAAAGCACTTTCTTTGTGTCATTGAGAGTTGTGTGATTGGAGAGTCTTTACACAGTGCTGGCCACTAATGGAGCAAAAACCCCCTGTCTTGGGAAGCCTGTGTGCACCAAGGCCCAAGCTGCTTGAACAGGGGTGATTATAATCCAGTTGGGTATTTCTGAATTGCACATCAGCTGAGGATAAACTTTCTACCTTACAGGTTGCATACACAGTATGACAAAACCTGTCTTAAGAGTAATTTAAAAAATGAGCTGTCCTTTTGGGAGCAGATGAAGTTGGGTGGGAAAGGCTGAGCAGTTAGTAATTTAGAAAATGTAGAAAAGTGGTTCTGGTGTTTTTTGTCTTTAAGCTGGTGGTTGAAGTAGCTGCTGCACATGATCCTATCTGGGAAAGAGCTGAGATGGAAATGTTTGGTTTCCTGTTTGTGCATCATTGATAGCATTAATTGAATGTCTTTTCACTTATGATATCTGTGTCTCAGAAGTCATGGTGCAGGGCAAGAGTGGTAAAAGTGCAGAAAGCAAATAGTAATTAACTGGCAATTAATGTTTTGAAGGAGCTCAGGAGGTTACTTGATTTTGGCCTGACAGTACCTGAGGTAGTGTTGGACTCTGGAGTCTGTGAAAACCACACCAAAAGCCAGTGTCCAGAAGTCAGAAGAATTCTGAATAGAAATAGAGGAATAATTGGGTTCAACTGTGAGGAAATATGGCCAAGCCACTTTCTAAACCATCTCAGTTCTCTTTAGTGAAAAATTTGAATAGATGTTGGAAGTTTGCTAAACACAATTTGATTTTACTACAGATGATTCAGCGAGTGCAAATATTACTGGCTACAATCCTATGGCCTTTGTTATACAAGAGGTTAGACTACATGATCATAATGGTCCCTTCTGGTCTTAAAAATCTGTGAATATATGAATAATTTAAAGCCTGTCCTGCAAAGCCTTATTCGTTGAGGTGGTGATGTTAAAATCCTGTGGGACTGCTTGTGTGAGTGAAGGTTGTGGGATCAGGCCTAGAGTGAGTAATCATTATCACTTTGGTTTAAATTTATTGATAAAGGTATAAAATATTCACTGCAGGTAAAGCTGGGTTTCCTTAAAATGAGAGCTGCTTCAGCAGTGTTATTCTACTTGGGTTTGATGAGGCAGTCAGTAGCAAAATAGTTCTGGAAGTTGTCTTGTACCAGGCTCCTGAACCATTCAGGTTTATTCTGGTGCTATTGGTCAATTCATAAACTATTTCAAAATTATTCTTTAGAGACATGTAATATGTAGAAAGCATCTATGTTCTGTTTAAGAAGAATATGAAATAACATTGAAGGTCCTGCCAGGGGAGGTTTGGGCAGGTTAAGGCACAGCCAGCTCATCTCCCTGCATGGAAAACCCTTCCTTGCTCTGGCTGCTGGTGGCATTTGCATGGACAGCAAGTGGGAAGTGCTGTCCCTTGCAGAGGAGGGGTTGTTGGTGGTGATGGATGACACTCATTGGTATTCACACACCCCATCCTTCAGCTGTGTCTGGACAGCAGCATGGCACTGGTGACAAATGTCACAGGGATGAGGTGGACATGACCCTTGTTAAACCAGGGGAGTCCAAAGTTCTTTGCTTTGCACTTGGAAAACTTCATATACTGAGTTTGGTCATCTTTGGTCATATCAGCTCTCCTTGAAGTAAAAACCACTTTCCAGGGCTAAAGAATGTTTTTATGGCTCTCAGGTTTTGACCACTATTTGCCCTAACATATTCTTGTATTTGAAAATCTGAAAGTTGTAGAAATGCTGATAAATTTAAAAAGCTTTATCCTCTTATAACCTTCAGTTGTCTGAAGTGATCACTGCCTCCATCTCATCTCTGCAAAATATGTTAGAGAAGTTCTTCTTGGCCTGTGGGCAAGAGTGTCCTCATCATACTCATCATTTTAATCTTTGTTCCTTAGGGAATTCTCAAACCGGTGTGATGGGAACAGGAGCCTGAGAAACAAGGGAGGTTTCAAAGTTGGTCAGCTGTTGCCCCCTTTGGGATGACTGTTCAGTTTTGTTACACTTCCTCTCTGCAGCAGGCAGACACACCTGCCTGAGGGAGGTGTTACCCACGTTGTTGGTGGCAGCTTCAAACCCTTCCTCAGCAGGGAGGAGCAGCGTGGGCAGAGCACCCGGACACCTGTGAGGAGGTGAATCCAGGGTTGTACCAGCTGCTGCTGCTGCTTGATGGTGCTGGGACAGCTGCTGCACCCTCAGCAGGCAGAGCTCATGTTCAGGTAGCAACTCTCCAAGTGTTCTTCTGTTTTCTTCTAAGTCCCCTGGCACCGGTGGGACTGGTTCCCTCAGGATCAGGAATGAGCTCAGTTGTTGGTTTGGACTCTCAGCTTATTTCTGCTGAGGGTGTTGCTGGTGGGGAATTATGGTAGGAAATGACAAAGGGAATTCAGGATTCTTTTTGGTAACCAGTGCAGGTGCATCTCTCACAGTTTTTAATCCTTTAAATTTTTATAAAAGACTTTTTCAGTGAAATTACTTAGTTTTGCAGTGGGAGATGGTAGAATTTCTCTAATATGGAAATGGCAGAAATGTGATTCCAGAGACCTCCTGTGCACAGAGGTAGAGGTTGGTGAATCCTTACCTTGTCCTCTTTGACACAAAATCCTGCTCTTGGCTTTAAAGTGTTCCAACATTGCAAGTTTCTGCACATCCTTTTTCTTGAGCAAGAGATGGGAGTTGATTTTTAATGATATTTACTATTTGTTGAACTGAATTATTTATTTGTTTTTTCTCTTTTTCTTTCTTTTTTTTTTTTTTCTGGTTGTTTGTTGATAACATCCTAGGGATTAATTTTTCTTTTAATTCAGTTTCCCATCTGTTGTGCCTGGATGTGGCAGAAGTGTATATGAAAATTTGCACCCAGCTAGAAGAGATTGCAGTCTTTTTAAAAGACAAAACTATTTGTGGGTTTTCTCCTACCTTATGAAAAATGAATCTCCTGTTGGGACTGAACTACAGTGCAGATTTATAAAGGTGTAATGTAGTTACATGGGCGGGTTTTGATTTCAGGTTTTAATTTCAGTTTGGAGCTCTGGCCCTTCTCTTTTAGTGTATTATATTTGTGAGAATGAACTCCTGTGGCTTGCATTATCTGACTACAGCAAAGATGCAATCTGGTTGTGTCTATGACTGGAAGTCTGAGTGGAGCAGTGCTGCCACAATAGTCTCCTGTGATGATAAAGTTGGGATTTGATGAACAGAGCTCTTTTTTGGGTGCTGTAGCAGACAGTGCTTCCAGGTATTTCCTTGCCTGTGTTTTGGGGAGGCTGCACAGTGGATGGGGCAGTGGTGATTAGCAAAGCCTGATCCTGCCCAGTTATGTAAACAGAGCATTTCTTTCACACACATCTTGTTAACTCTCTGCTGCAGACCTTTATTGGTGCTTCTTCAATAATTTGTTTAAACTATGCAGTACAGATTCCTTATTTTAGCACTAAGACTTACAAAGGCTTCTTTTAGCAGCCTTTAATTTCATACTTATGTATGTGACATAGCCTGTGGCTGTGATCTCTGCTGTGAATCTGCAGTTGTTTTGGGATGAAAGCAGAAGGCAGCTGGAAACTCAGTAGCTACATCTAGCTGTCTACCTAGAGAAGGCCTTGATTTCAAGTTTATCTAAACAAGCTCGACTAATCCCAACTATCTGGGGGGATCCACTGTCAAAACAAGCAGCATGGCCCTAAGGCAAACACAGCCATACAGAAATGAAGGCTGGGACTTCCAATACTCCAATGACTGCATACTGGAGGCTTTTTTTCCTGAAAAGAGAGTAAGAGAGGTACAATTTGCATAATGCCTTTTCATCAGGAACTTTTGGAAAGCTGACAGAGGTCCAGCTTATAGCGCTGTAGCCACAATACAGAGTCTATAGGAGAATCCTTGAATGACCTGACCATATTGAAAGAAAAAATGAAAGCATCCAAGTATAGCCAAGTGAGTGTGGAAAAGAGGGCTGCTGCATTGTCTAACATCTGCTCTACTTCTCGTTAGTTTTGTTCTTTGGTATTCTATGTGGACTTTGGAGAAACCTAAGACAGCCTAACATGAATCCTATAATCTTCCTTCTGAATATTTATGTAGTGTGCCAGCCTCTAAGCTGTCCTTTGCATCTTCCTACTTCCCCCTCATTTTCATGCTCTCAAATGAGGCCAACATTTCAAAAGCTAAATAAATGTTTGTGAATGTTTATAAAAGATTTGCATAAATTTGTCCTTGTTTGACAAAGATCACTTTTTTCTTATGCCAGTTCTGAAATATTTTAAAGGTTTCAGTGCTTGTCTTGACAACAAAGTCCTGCCTCAGAGAACAATGATTGCTGATTAAGTGGGTATGTGCTCGGAGCTGAATAGACCGATGGAGACCAAGGCTGAAAAGGCCACTCATCTTAAGCCAGAATTATAATATTTAACAAATGCTAACCCAAGGGTAGATTTAAAGGTTTGGTTTTGGTGCAGTGTACCTGTGCAACTTATGGGCTGAGCAGGATGTGATTATCTTTTCACAGCTAATAGTTCTCACCTCGTTTCTGCTAAATCTGCAAGTGAAAATACTCCTGGTTTTAGTAATTGAATGTTTAAAATACATTTAATTGAATCAGTGTTCCAGCTCTCTGCTATTGACACTTCTTACCTTTACCAACTGATCACTGTTTATGCACATAATTGGACCTGATTTTTTTTAATGCCTGTTAGTATAATTTTTCAATTATTTGTGATTTAAGACTGGAACAATTATTCAACAGCACAACAGTGGCTGTAGATTTTTTTTTTAGCTAAAATCTATTTCTCTTAGAATGAAACTAAATCTCTGCTTTTACTGAAGGGATTTTAAAGACATTTGTTGAGGAGATCTCTTTGAAAAACTGCTTAAATATTTAGTTCAGCTTTACTTTCACATTTTTTTTTCTACTGGAGAAAAGTAATAGTCGTTCCTGTTCTTTTGTTCTATGAGTTGAGAGGTTGAAGTTGTCATTAAGGCAAAAACTAGAGCTACTTCTCTGACACAGTTTTTATCACATCTGCTAGGCCTGTGTCCCAGGAGGAGGCGAGCAGAGCCCGGAATTCAGCACAGGCCCATTATCTGCTGCCTCTGCGTGTGTTGTAAAAGGAGTGAGACCTCAGGGAGGCTTGGAGCCTCCTCCCGTGTAATGTCCAAATCAGATTTGAAGGACTGGTGGCAGGAAAGCTTTGGCCTTGGGGTGTGAATTCTAAGAAACAGAGTCACAATTAGGTTTAAAAAATTCAGGGATTTTGAGCTTTATCTTGAAATATGTTTTTAGTAATGCAAGGAGAAAAGTTGCCCATCTGTGCACATATTTTGTACGTTTAAAATATTTAAATGCTAGCAGGCCTCAATATGCTTAGGAAATGCTATTTATCTCCTGCTCTTCCTGTTTCCAGGGTTGTGGATATGCATGTTGGGTTTTTTTGTTTGTTTGTTTCAAACAGCGTTTTCCTGAGAACAATCAGTTACCTTCAATGAAATGATGTTATTTTGTATGGCCCTGTTCCCTCAGACAGGGACAGGCGACTTTGGGAGAAAAACCCTCCCCTAATTCAGGCATTAGAATTGCTCAGAAAGAGCTGGTGGATTTCTGGAACACAGAACAAATTGATAATCTAGTGCTATAAAGTTGGATTGGAATACCAGTAGAATTAGAAAAATAGAGATAAAACTGAATTCAAGCAATTTAAAGTCATTCTGTTAAGCAAATAATGTCCAGATTTTTTTGGGCATAGAACATTCTTTTAAAGAACTGATGAAAATAATTTATTAAAATATTTAGTACATTACAAAATTCAGTAATGCTCAGTAAGGATATAAGGCATAAAAAGATTTTATTGCAAAATCAATGCAATATGAAATGTGACATAAATATTTTAAACAAGCAATGATTTTTTAAAAAGAATCTGTGTTGTACCAGTTTTCTCAAAACCAGAAAAACCTTTAGAACGTAGAGAAATTACGGGTTTAAGGTTTTTGTTTGCTTTTTTGAATTCTGAAACCTATTGTTCCCTAGCAGTAGATCATTTAATTAATTTTCAGCTTAAAATTATCCAAATAGATTAATTAAATATAAGAGTAGCTTGCAATTCTGTGGGTATAGGAGACATTAATGGACAACTCAAGTTTAATTGGATAATATTTTGCTTCAGTTAATCTCTTAGCACTTTTTAATGCAATATTAAGATTTCTGTGGAGTTGAGATTTGGTGCTGCCTCTGAGGAGCAGTGAGTCCCCAGCAGCTGCTGCTCCCTGTGCTCACACACCCTGAGCCGTCAGGCTGGGGGCATTTCTCTCTGGGCCCTCCTTCTTCTCCAGTTTCTCCTCCATCCCTCCTCAGTCTGTTGATGTTCTTGGGAGTCTCTGGTGTCCCCCCATGCACAGGGAGTGTTTCATGCTGCTTTGCTGGGTTCAGGTGGCCTTTCAGGCTGGGTAAGGTGGGAAGTGTTTCCACCCTCTCTGTAGTGTTCCATTTGCAGCAGCCTCAGCTGTACTTTCCTCAGGTGTAAGGGCAAGGAAATGAAACAGCAGTCCCCCCTTTTCATCTTAGAGTCACCTCTTCTCCATGGAAAACTCCTCTCACTGGCCGTGCTCTGTTCTCTTGTAACAAATACTTGTGGGGGTTTGGGCTCCTTCCTTTCCACTCCCTCCAGGATCCATAGCTGAAGGTCCAGTCTCTGCTCTGGCTGGTCCTACCACTTTCATCTAGATTTCCCTGGTTTTGCACTCCAGGCTCGCAGCCTGTTGGTTTGTGTGGTGTATTCTTTCCCTGCTCTGATCCCATTTCTATGGAATCCTCCCAGTTTCATCTAGATTTCCCTGGTTTTGCACTCCAGGCTAAAGCAGCCTGTTGGTTTGTGTGGTGTATTGTTTCCCTGCTCTGATCCCATTTCTATGAAGTATCATACCTTAATCATTCAGCATTTTCCACAGATCTCCTGGTGTTCTAATTTCTTTTCTGTCCCACTTCTCCCTACACTTCTTGTTCTCCTTTGCACCTCTGGTGTCTCGTGCATCTTTCTAGGGCAGATACTTTGCAGCAGACCCTTCTCTAGCCCAGCCATTTGCCCATCATTTATCAGTGCAGTTTTATTTAATTGCAGCTGCACGTGGGATATTTGTTAGTGATGTTCATTTGAGCAGAAGTGAAGCAACCCACTGTATTTAAGAGAATCTGAAGTTGTTCTGTTGATTTGGAAGTGGGAGCATACGGTGAAGGGTTTAAAAATAAAAAAGACTTCAGCTACAGCTTGCTTATTAAATTCACAAGTGAATGTGCACATTTTTTCAGCATTGTTGAGCTTTCTTTACTGTTTGGTTGCAACAGAGGGATGCTTTGGGACACGAGCCCGGTGTGTATTGTGTGTATTTCCCAGCCTGGCTTTCCAAGTCTGTCCTGCCTGTGTAGGAAAGCCTTGCAGAGCCTGCCTCACCTTCAGAGGTGGCTGTGTCACAGAAAGGCTGAGCGTGGTGTTCCTGCCTCATTTATTTTGAAAACTTTGCTACTGAAACCAAACTTAATCAATGAGCTCTGTGTTGTCTCCGATAAGTTATGTACTGCCTTTATTGATTGGGAAGGATTTTAGAAAAGCCATGTGGGGTTTCTAATGTCAGCAGTGTTTTGATTATGAAAGGAGTTGGGACCTTGGGACGGGGAGCCAGGTGGTGCCTGGGCTGCAGCCCCCGGTGCCGCGGCTGCGCCGCCTCCCCCGGGACGCGGTTCATGCCCTGCACTTTAGCTCTGCTCGCTGGCTGCTGGAGATGCACTTTTTGCTCATTAAAATGTTAAAAATCAAACTGCATGTAAAAAGATTTCTGAAAATATAAACTTGGGGATTGATCCAGAAAACTGGCGTGTGGTCCCCTGGAGACGCCGGCGGCAGCTCCCGGGTAATTTGCCTTGATCAGCTGCCTGTCCTGCATTGCTGGGGGGCTCTGCTCTTCTTTTTAGGGGCTCTTGCTTTACAGGCATTTATGCAGGTTTTTCTTTAGGAAAATAGCCATAAGGGAATAAAACAAGAAAACAGACTATTGATACTTCCTCTGTGCTTCATGTTGGGTTAAAAAAAAAATAAAATTATAAGATGTTGACATGGAGCAATTGTAGGTTTTGTTTTGTCTGAAATCATAAAGAAATGAAGGATTTTCTAGGTCATAAGTAATAACCTATAGAGGTTGGGTAGAATGTTGCATATGAATGACGTAGGTATTGTTTATCTTTCAAACAATATTTTTTTTATTTAGGAGTATTTAAAGAATTAAAAAGAAGCAGCATTATATTTAGAGTAACGAGCTTGCAACTTGAGCAAAAATGGGGTTGTTCTCCAGTAGCTGTTTTCTTACATGCAAAAGATCAGCAGTTTTCCTAATTAAAAACTAATTCTGCATATGGTATTTATATTATTTTATTAGTTACCATTGAAAAATAAGTCTGCAGTTAACCTGTGCTAGTCTCAGTTTTTTGGTTGTGAATCGAGGCAGATAAGAATTGGTGTATAAGGAATAGCAATTATGTTGAATGGCGTTGCAAAAGTCAGATAATAATATCACTGTAAAATCTTTCTTTAAAAAAGAAGGCAGTTTGGAGCAGTACAGAGCCAATATATGGCCTGTTTATGTGAACATTTCCTTTGCTGAGTTTAGGAAGCTGTAAATATCAAGGAATAAGTGCAGAGTAAGTTCTGAGTAATTCACTTCTCCAGTGACACAATGCTGATGAGATGCTGAATGTTTTATTATGTGAATGGTTTCACTTGCAGTTACAGGAATTATTCAAGTCATCAAAATAATGGAGAGAATATATTGTGCCATTTTGAGGTGACTGATGGCTTTGTCTTCTTGCACTATTTTATTTCAGAATGTTATGTGTCTATATGATTTTGTTTCTGGAAGTCAGTGTGTATTGATCAGGCAAATAAAGATACAGGAACTTTGTTCTGCTGATATAATAATTTCACAATTTTAGAATTCTTTGGTAGGTTTTGTTTTTTGTTTGTTTGCTGGTGTTTTGCACTGTAAGAGTTACTACTGTGGGTAGTTAAAATTTGTCTAGATGCAGTTTTTGTGCCTGAGCAAGTGGAGTTGTTCAGCTTGTGAAAGTCAGTGAGACTCTGCACCAGCGGGAACCCGATCATAGTAATGAGACCTTTACTATCAAGGCATTATTTTGTATCGAAATCGAGATTTCTGCAGAGTTTACTCTGCAATCTACATAGCTCCTGTCCAAGTTTCCTGCTGCAATTCAAAGGAGGAGACGTCTTTGCTCTACATGGCATTCTTCAATAGATCCTTTCTTGTTCTTTAAAAACAGGAGGTTGTTAAATAATCTATCAATAAACTGTCAAGAAGTCAAAGTTTCCATATCTGTTTTTGCCTGAAATCCTCAGAACTTGCCACATTTTAGTTGTCAAGAAACCTCCAAAGAAGAGTGTGAGCAGTTGAGCCTGAAACCACGGCTCAGGATGGGCTGTGCTGGTTTGAATTATGCAGGAGGAACATGCTCCTGCAAGGGAGTCAATATGTTTTGTGCTTCACTGGAGAGGTTATTAGATTGATGGAGTTTATTTGGGAATGATGGCATTTGGCTTAGAAATAAATGAAGCAAGAAGCATCTATTTAGTTATTGATGGTAATTTATTGCTGTTGGTCAGAAAAGTGTTGATTTTGTCAGAGGGTTTGTTGTTTGTTCAGGGTTCTGAAAGCAGAAATGGAATTTACACTTCAGGACCTGAAATATTGAAGTGTGAAGGAGAATGAGCAATGAATTGGCTGTAGGAAAGATCTGTAAACTGAGAGAACTTTGTGTGTCTTGTGGGTTACAGAATTCAAATTTTGAATATCTAGTGGTTTGCTTTTGTCTATGAACACAACTGTTTTGGGACAAACATATTTCTGGTTTTGCCTCTTTAGCGACTGTATTTGTTTCATGTTGTAAAGTTGAAAATGATTAATTTATCTGCTGATCATGTTTTCACTTTTCATGTTCATCCTTTTCGTTGCTCTCATGCTTAAATGCTTTTCTGTTTGTGGTGCTCTTTTGCAACTTCTAGAAAATGGTTTGTAGGTTAAGCAATCCATATCAATTTTAATACACATTATTTTAATCAGTCTTTTAACTCTGAGATTTCCTTTCCAATAGCAGTAGGCAACATTAAACATTCCTGCTATGAGACCTATTGGCTCCATCTTTTGTTATTTCTCTTGCTGATGTTGGGAAGTGTTCTCTAATCCCCAGCCCTCTGTTCCTAGGTAACAGTCAAAAGCTGTGCCAGCAGAAGTGGTCCTGCCAGGCCAGGCCCATGTGGTTTGGTGTTATTCACTCTGATCCATATGGTCAGGGTAGGGACTGTCCCCAGAGAGGTGTTAACACTCAACAACCCAACCTCCTCCTCCTCCTGGGAGAATTGCTGCATGGCTCCTGCTGCCTGCCCATGTGTGAATCTTGATTAATTTTTCATTTTTAATGAAGTTTGATCATGTTTATTATTTCACATGATTGACTGCCTGGTACTGCTTCCATGTAATTGATAAAGCCCATATTTCTTCATCTGTCTTTTATTTCTTCAGGGCAAACTTGTGAAATTGTGTGATGTGGTTAATATTAGATTTATTGGTCCCCATAGATGTATAAATTATCTTTTTTTTTCTCTCTCTCTCTACAGGAAGTTCTACAGACTCTGACCAAGTTTTGTTTCCCCTTCTATGTGGACAGGTATTGTTAGCTTTTCAAACTTTACAAGAAAATAAGCTTGTCAATAAAACCCCTGTAGAAAATAAAAGCCATACCATTCATAGTGTTCTGTCTGTGGGACTGGGACTTAAAGCACCTGAGTGCAAATTATAGTCTCAGAATTCACTTTTTCCTGGGGTTTTTATGGGCACCATGAAACAAAAAGAAATTTTAAAAGTTGGAGTTGTTCAGTGGGAGTACTCTGAGGGCATTTTTTTCACTTCTGCACAATGCTTGGATGGAAAATGCTTGGGTAAGAATTGTCAAATATGCATATTAATATCAAAGTTTTGTCTGCTTGTGCATTTAATTTCTTAATAGCCAAAATTTAGGTGGGACAATTAATGAAATGCTTTACATTTGAAGGCCTCTTGATGTTGCTGGAACGCTGCTGCTTTACTTGACAGCTACTTAAGGTGACTTCTGATTTTGGGGGAGAAATTGTAAAACGAATGTGAGAAGATCTGAGAATATTTACTTCCTGTAATTTAGGAAACTGTAGAAGTTTTTTAGTTTTGCATTTACTGTGAGTTATTCTTGATGGTTTCGTGAAAAGAACAACAATTGAAATTTTGAAAGGCTGCACCAGTGCTCATCTCATCTCTGAGCATCACTTGATTGGTCAGAATGACTTGGCTTCATCAGCTGAGACACAGCATGCTCTGGGCTGTGATTAAACTGCTGCAAGTCTTCTTCTCATTTCAGAATTTGGAATCCCTCTTTTACTGCTCATCCTTTTCATTTCCTAAGGGGTGGAAGCAGGGAAATACTCATACATTTTTCTCATGTATTTGTTCCTACTAGAAATAGTTATGCTTTCTGTATGGAGATTTATTGTACCTAGGGGTTTTGTTTGTTTTGTTGTTTTTGGTTTTCCTCAGCAATATAACATTTTGAAAGATAGAACACTGAAAACCCATATGGGGTGCAAATGAGAACATAATGAAAAGTGATTCCCATTTCTGGATCCACTTGTTTGTCTGAATATCACAGACTGTCACTGAAAGACTGCAGCCAGCAAGTTTGAACAAAAAGGAGACATTGTCACCCAGAACACACTTAATAATTTGAGGTGGAGAGGTGGAGAGTGGACTTCCCACCCTGCAGGAGGCAGAGCACACCCAGGCAGCTGAAGGAGATGCTTGTGCTCCTTCTCCTGTGGCTGTGAAAGCAGCAGGGGTGGCACTGGAGGTTCTGCCTCTCAGGGGCACAGACACTCCATTCTTTTTGCACTGATTCTGTTCATGAGTTGTGCATGCTCAGAAGCCCAGGGGCTGCTTGGCCATTCCTTCAGGCAATGGCCCAGGAGTTTGCTGCTGCTGCTGTGGTGTGGAAGGAGGCAGGGGCTCTGCTCCAGCTGCAGGAGTGCAGAGCTGCTCCTGCTCCTGCTCCCTGCCACGATGGTGTTGGTCATGATTCCATGGAAATCACTCCTCTCCCCTTCCCTCCAGCCCTAACTTCTGTCTGCCCCCTTACAGATGAGATTTATGCTGCTTCCATCCTGTGAGGCTCTGAATAGACCTCCTGCCCATTTGAGAGCAGAGCTGTGAAGCTGAAGGGTTATAGTAAAATCTTGAGAAGAACACTTTGTATGTGGGGAAGTTTTTCCTTCCCTGTGAAAAACTGGCACTGAACTTGAGCAGGACGTGCCAGCAAGGTTTGCTTTCCCCAGGTCACATGAATGCAGGACTCTCTGGGTTTGCTCTGGAGGAACTCACCAGTTTGTCTGAGTTGTTTAATAAACAAGCTTCTCCCTGCTGCTAATGAAACGTGGTTTTTCCCCCTGTTCCATAATTTTAATTGTCAGTTCTAATGCTATTTCTCACACACGCTCTGCTCTCAACCTTGTTAAAATTAAGCATATAATCCCCTTTTAAAACACTATACTAAAATCACCATAGTAACATTACATCCAAGCTTTACAGATAAAACACACCACCAGTGAGGGATTTTTGGGTATCCCCAGCAGCTCAGTGTGGTTTATGGAAGTAGTTGCTCTGCTGACATTTAGATTTCAGGAGGATGATAGTACTCACACTGGCTAATTCTCAGACTGTTGGAATGCTTTAAATATCTATCTTTTTGTTCATCTTCATCACAGCATGTTTTCCCTTCCCTGTTTGGAATCCACTGAAGGATTTTTCTTTCTAAGCAGGACAGTGACATCTTTCCCATTTGGATCCAGCTTTTATTTCTGCAAGGCTGTTTTTCCTTTGTTTCCTCTAGGCACTGAGTGTGTACTCTCCCACAAAAATTGTTTTTTTGCACGTGGCATCATAGAAGAGAATATTTTAAGGCCTGTGGCTGTTACTTAAATGGCTTTGAATTTACCAGGGTATTTGTTGCAGTTGGTAGGAGTGACTTGTAAAGCTATATGTCAGTGCAAGTCAGATTTCTCAGTTCTCAGAAAACCTAAAAAAACCCTAGAACATGACCTGAAATAAGTCTTATTTTCCTATAATTAGAAGTATTTGGGTTATATGAGAGAACATGGGGTTGGTTGCTGGTTGATAATCAGAACCATTTTCTTTTTAAGATAAACTCATTATTAGTATCCTCCCACACTTTAAAAATGGGAAAAAAAACCCCACAGAGCCCCCACTCCTCCCTCATCAAGCATATTTAAGCTTCTGGAGGGTGCATACTTTGTAGTTAATTTTTCAAAAAAACTCTGCTGAAAGAGGAAATGTTATAGGTTCAATGACTTGGATGTGATACTTGACACAGAGTTGGCTCAGCAGTAATTTCTCTCTCCCTCTCTGTTTCCAGCCATGCCATTAACCAGGTTGGGCAGAACTTCACCTTTGTGCTCACAGACATTGACAGCAAGCAGAGGTTTGGCTTCTGTCGCTTGTCCTCGGGGGCCAAGAGCTGCTTCTGTATCCTGAGGTAGGTCTGTGGTTTGGCTTCTGCCTGACTGCAGGAGCAGCGTTTGGCTTTGCAGTTCCACTGCAATTACCACTTCCAGCTGGTCAGAATTATTTCCCTATCTGCTCCTCCAAGTCACTGTTCTGCTGCACAAGTGGTGCAGAATCCCTTGCACTGGGGAGCTCCTCTGTAGATAACTGTATTTGTTTGTAGTCAACGTTCTGGAGTTAACAACGTGGAAAAAAAGGCTCTTTGCAGTAATTTGATATGACATAGCATGATGGCAGCTGTTATCTTTAGCTGTCACAATTGATCTTGTTAAGACATTTTGTGGACATTTGTACATGCAAGTTTTATTAACAAAACATCTGTTGGTAACTGAGAGGATGTCACTGGTGCTCTCCACAGCCCCACAGTTTGTGTGTGTGAGCTTTCCTCTGTCCTGTGGAGGGTTTTGTGAAGCTTGGCATGATAAAGACTGTCAGTGGAAGTTGGACTATGCATTTCACAGAAAATGGGCCAAGAGGCTCTATCAGAGCAGTTTTTGATAACCTCCCACAGCCATGTTGGAATACAGTCCAGAAATGATGCCAGTAAAATCAGTTTTGATGTCCACCAATTTTTAGTGCCATTAAGAACTTCCATGGATTTAAGATTTTCATGTGGCAAATGGTCTGTCTTGTTTTAAACACATTTAAGAATTGCCTGGCTTCTACTTTCTGCTTTTTGCGTGTTCACAAGGAATTGGAAGCTGAGGAACAGTAGCCCAGGTAAAGCCAGCACAGAGGTGACAGAGGACAGCCAGGGAGGTGACAGCACAGCTGGGGCTGGCTCCTCCCAAAAGAGGGCACTGCTCTGTGAGCAGCTGGACACATCTGGCAGGGCCATCCCTGGCTGGATTTGCACAGGACACAACCAGGGTGGGGTCAGAGGAACACAGGAACTTCTCATTGCCCCATGTGGGGCACCTGAGAGTGCAGCCCTGGCTGTGTCTGGCTGTGCCCCTCTGAGCATTCCAGGGGGGACATTGCAGAATACGAGGTCACCTCTCCTTGCAGGGGGCTGCACACAGCAATGCCATGGAATGGGAGCTTAATATTTGGAGAAATGGTGAGATCTACCCAAACTGCTAATTAATTGAGTGGGAGGCAGAGTGACAGGTGTTTGCTCAGTATCTTCTCCCATCCTGCCTGTGCTGTAGCAGACATTTCAGCTATTATTAGCTCTGGCAGTCCAGCAGCAGGGACTGGATCCTGCAGGCAGGAAGGTGTTTCCCAGCTCTTCCCACAGAGCTGCTCCCTGTGCAGTGGGTGCTGGTTCCCTCGGTCTCAAGTGGGCAGTGTCTGCTTACAGAGGGTAACTTTGCCTGATCAATGTCAAATTAAAGGAGAAACACAGTTTTAAAAAGAAAATCTGAATGAGGAATAGTCTGGGTCCCTTCATGATCCCTCCTGGATAAGAGTTCTCTGCTGTCAGCTCCCTTATGTTGATAGAGTGCCAAGAAGAAATGGAGGAGTTCTGTTGTAGTTAAATGCCTTCTGCTTCAACTCATAACCAAAAATACCCAACCCAGTGGATGAATTGGGACTCTTCACTTCCTTCCTGTTGCTTCTTCTGTGCACTGATGAGAAGAAGAAAGCTCATCATTAATGCAAGTTCATGCAGGTTTTAGAGGATAATAAAGAGTGTAAATCAGCAATAGATGAAATCACTTCCTCTGTTCCTGGGACTGCAGCTCCCATTATTGATGTGAATCTTCTCAGTGTCCTTTATGTACTAAAGGATGGTGCATGGTAAATGGGTGGGGGAAAACATGCTGGAAAATGTGAGAACGAAAGTAAAAGCAAATGGGGATGAAAAGAACATTTGTTTAATTGTTTTTAAATTACAGATTGGATGGCAGCAAGCTTCAAGTATTCCTTGCTATGCTCAGCAACAGTGTAAGAACTAACTGATGGTGTTTATTACTAGAGATGATATTCAAGGCTTAGCAGGGATTTTATGGGTCTGGCCATGGTAAAATGGTTTGGAGGTGGAAAATCAGCACATGTTTAGATTAGTTATTGAGGAGAAACAGCAGAAAAAAGAAATTCTTTTCACTCAGTGCTTGAAAAAATTTCTGCAATGTCCTGGAAGCAAAGTACTCTAGGGCCAAAAGTCAGGGTCTGGACTTGAGCTTTGAAGTGGCCCAGAGGCTTTTCCTGTGGCTGCAGAGCACAGCAAGGCGCCTCTCGGAGTTCAGTAGCACTGGGGTTATCCTGTGGCCAGCAGAGAGGCAATTCCATTTGGCAGGGAACTGCTATGACTGTTTTAACCAATATTGTTCGGAAAACTGCTTTTGAGGTAGTTACCATTGTAACTACCTGTAGTAGTTACAATGGTAGCTCATCGGTGTGAGCTACTACAGCGTTGTTCCTGCTGTAGTAGCTCACACCGATTGATGAACTCTCTGATAACTTTGAAACCTGCTTTTCCGGCTGCTCTGTGGTGTTTTCCATGTAGAGCCACTGTATTCAGTGCGGAACCCGCCTCTCTTCTCCGGGCTCCCCCTCCCTGGCCCGGTTCTGCCGCTCCGCCGAAGCCGCGGGCCCGGCTGGGGTGACCCGGAGCGGCTGCGCTGCGGCGGCGGCGCCAGCAGAGGGCGCGCGGGGGCGCAGGTACGGCCAGGTGAGGAACAGAGCCGGGGGGTTTGGGGTGAGCCCAGGTGAGGAACAGAGCCGGGGGGTTTGGGGTGAGGAACAGACCCTGGAGGGTTTGGGGTGAGGAACAGAGCCTGGAGGGTTTGGGGTGAGGAACAGAGCCTGGAGGGTTTGGGGTGAGGAACAGAGCCGGGGGGTTTGGGGTGAGGAACAGAGCCTGGAGGGTTTGGGGTGAGGAACAGAGCCGGAGGGTTTGGGGTGAGCCCAGGTGAGGAAGACCCTGGAGGGTTTGGGGTGAGGAACAGAGCCTGGAGGGTTTGGGGTGAGGAACAGAGCCGGGGGGTTTGGGGTGAGGAACAGAGCCGGGGGGTTTGGGGTGAGGAACAGAGCCCGGAGGGTTTGGGGTGAGGAACAGAGCCTGGAGGGTTTGGGGTGAGGAACAGAGCCTGGAGGGTTTGGGGTGAGGAACAGAGCCGGGGGGTTTGGGGTGAGGAACAGAGCCGGGGGGTTTGGGGTGAGCCCAGGTGAGGAACAGACCCTGGAGGGTTTGGAGTCTGAGCTCAGGTGAGTTCTCATGGCACACACCCACATCTCCCAGGAAAACTGGGATTCCAGACCACCTTTTTCAATGAAATATGGTACAAAACTTAAAAGGTGTTTTTGAATTATTTTCTTTATAGTCGAGTAAGAGCTGATGTCCAGTCATCAAATTCTGTGTTCTAATTTGGGAATTTCACACCCAAATGTTTTTTCTTTCTAAGACTTTATTTAAGGATTTCAGGATTTCGGCTGCAATGGGATAAATCCTAAAGCTATACATTAAGAGGCTGCATTTTTATTGTTTCTCTCTAATTTCTCATCAGATTTCACATGAGCTTTTGAGGGAGAACTGTGTAGATAGTTCTGGATTAAGTGAAGAGCTCTGGTCTTTTATTTAAAAAGAAAACAAAAGAAAACCCAAGTTTGTGTAATTTTGCTTTGGTTCACAAACTTTCTGGGCAAAGTTACGGGTTTGCAAAGGTCCCATGTTTGCAATGTGATTTCAGTTTTACTGAATTTGAAGTTTTTGTTGGGTTATTCAGGTTTTGTACACAAACTGAAATCATTCTTTTGAAGTGAAATGCAGAAACATTTGTGTGGAAATCCCTCTCGGCCAAAATAGCTGAGCTCTGCACCACTCTTTTTCTAAGATAAAAAGAAATGAATCCATAATAGTTTGTGACAGATGGCAGAAAATGTAACTAACTGAATGTGATTCTGTATGGAGTTATTTGAGGTTTTTGGTGTGATTTGTTGTGAGTTCCTCTCCTCCCCCCTTCCTTCCCTTTGATTGCAGTCTTTGTCCATTTATTCTTAGGACAGAATAAGATTTCTGAGCAGGGGCCTCTCTTGTGGTGCAAAGTGAGAATTGTTTTTAATTGAGCAGAAACATGTGGAAGGATCAGGAATATCTCAAGGGATTACAGAAAAATTCCAAATTTGTACTACTTACAGCTTGTGTTTAGAGCGGGGTCTGCTGGGAATAAATGTTAGTTAGTGTGACCTGTGACCTTAAAAACTGTTGACATGGATTTCAGCCAGAAACTGGCCACAGAACTCCTTTGTTAGGCTCATTCATAGCTCCTTGAAAACTCAGGTCAGTGAAAGTTGCCAGCTCGAATCTAAGGAAAGCAGAGCTCTTTTTTTTCCTTTTTTTTTTTTCTTTCTTTCTTTTTTTTTTTTTTTTTTTTTTTTTCTTCCCATGCTTTGGAAACAGTGGCCGCCCCTTAACCAGCAAGACTTCTTTAATAGGGCTGCAGGGCCGGGCCCTGATTGGAACTGACAGCTTCCTGGCCCGGGCCTGCCAACTGGCAGGGCCCTGAGCCATGGGACAGACAGACAGACAGACAGACAGACAGACAGACAGCGCCGGGGGCTGCGCTGCCCTGCCCTGCCCAGAGCCCCGGGCAGCACCCACAGCCCCAGGGCCCTGCTGGGGACAGTCCAGCACCAGGGCCCTGCTGGGGACAGTCCAGCCCTGCTGGGGACAGTCCAGCCCTGCAGCCCCGCTGGGGACAGTCCAGCCCTGCAGCCCCACAGCCCTACCAGGCCCTGCTGGGGAGGGATAAAACCCAGCCCCAGGGCCCTGCCAGTGCCTGCTCTGGGGGAGGAGAGCGAGTGTTTGTGATGGGGCTTGTTTTGTAGTAATTGTCCTGTTGTTTTCTAGAATTTTCCCTTTTCATTGATTTGGCCAAAATCAATGCTTTACTTCCATATCTGTATGATTCTTTGAAGCCTTGCAGAAGATGTTTGGTAATGGCTGGAAATGCTTGGAACACTTTTTGGACAGTCTGTTTGGTCCTTGAGGTGTATCGACCCTGGAATCCCTGTTCTACTTAAAATGCTTGGGAGATGAAAGCAAATGGCAAACTGCTTCTGTTAGACATGGCAAAGGCCACAAAATACATGTATAAATCATGGGCAATTGGATCTCTGATTCAAAACTGCAACAGAATTGTACCTAATGAAAATGTTGCTGTTGAGTCTCTGATGCCTTCATAGATTTTTTTCATTATTATTTTTTTATCAGTGGCTTCAGCACTTGCACTGTCTGTCAGTGAGAGCTGCAGAGCAGAGATTGCTCAGTTCCTTTGCACGGGCCTTTCAGAGAGCAGAGGAGAGGGCAGGCAGGACTCGAGCTGCAGCCTGACCTTCTTTCACAGAAACTGGAGTTTCTTACAAGCTGGAACTGCAGCAAAGCAGGGCAACTTTCTGTGCTGGGTGACAGGAAATTGAGCTGAAGTGGCTCAGAAAATGTGCGAACGCCCCGAGGGCGTGTGCAGGGCCGGAGGGGCTCCGGGTGCTGCAGGCATTCTGCCTTAACTTGACATGTTTATAAAACAGTTTACATCTCAAAAGTTTAGGGTTTTTACCCCTGTTGATTCGCTTAAACAGACACTGGCTCTTATTTTCAGTTGCTTGTCAGAATATATATGGAAAAGTGATGAACCTAGTGAAGAGGGAGCTTGACATCAATTAAATTTAGCTATCTGCTTTGTGTTTCTTCTTCCTGATACACTGTCTCCAGTGTAGCTTTTCCAAACTTCCTGTGGTTTTCCATTATTGTCCGTACAAGTTTTACAAGATAGAGATGAGCTGTTTGAAACTACTGTTCCAGGAAAAGAAGAATAGAATTTTGTATTACATCTGCACATTTGTTGTCCTCCATTTTCATCTCTGCCATTAACCATTTTGTAAAGACTTCTTCCAGAAAGCCTGTAAGGCCTAGTATCTTCTCTTGCTCAAGTATCTTTAAATAAGGTAATGGTAATTTAAATAAGCTAATAATGCCTTATGGCTGGAGTAGGGGATTTGAAGTCCTTGCTGAAGAAGCTTTGCTCTGTGTGATCAGCTGGTGATGATGTTTGAACCAGAAGCTCCCCTCTGTAATTTCTATAATTTTTCAATAATTTTTTTCTCTTACTGTCCACTAGAAACAGAAATTATTTATGTCCATCTAGGGAGTTTGAAGTTAGATCTGCAGGCATGGCTGGCTGCACTCAGATGCTGAGTCCATAAGAGGTTATTTGGGTGATACTAGGAAGATGCTTTTTCCCACTGAACTAGCAGTCTAGATAAACCAGACTGCTCATTGGTAGGAGCAGCCATAAGCTGTACAAAAAAATTATATGACCTGGGAAGTACTGATATTGGAAATAAATATTAAAAGTCAGGTTTTCAATAGGCAAACTTTAGTCTCTCTCTGCTTGTAAATCATGGGTTGCAAAGAATGCCCATACAGTGCTTGGCATTGGAGTAAAGATGCTGATTTTGAGTTTCACTATGCATGTGCATATCCACATCATTATTCTTAGTTGAAAGTTGAGCAGTTGTCCTTTACCACTGGTGCTCATTTATTTCCATGTTGATTCTGGTGCTGAGGCTGAGCTGTGCATTGCATTAATGTTGTAGTGGGATGAAGTTATCCCACTTGTGGGTTGGTAGCAGCCAGAAGTACAGGGAGTTGTTTACAGGGAGCCCATGGATTCTGCCTTTCTGTGGAAGCATTCAAGCAGCAAGGCCTGCACAGTCTGTTTGGCACAGTAGCTGCTCTCAGCTGGCCCCGTGCCCTCCTGCTGTTCGGCAGGGCAGAGGATGTGCCAGATCCCGCCTTGTGCCGAGCAGAGCCTGCCTGCAAATCTGCTTGTAGTTAGCCTGGGGCCTTTTGGCAGCACTCTGCAACCCATTGATTTAGTTGCAATGCTTTTTCCTTAATATTTTCCATCTGGCCAACAATGACCTATAACGACAGACACAAAACAGAGTTTGAATTATGAGCAGCGTAATTGTGCAAATGCTTCCAAACCTCACTCTAGAACCTGCAGCGCTGGGTGCTGCGGCCAGGGGCTCCTTCCACAGTGCTGCTGCAGAGGAGAGGCCCTGGGGCTCTCGAGCTCCAGCCCTGTCCCACAGAAATGTGCACTCCAGTGAAATGGGGAGTGTGTTCCATTCTTGCCTCTCCTTGCTGTCTGTTGGTCCTGAGCCGGGGGTGCAGCTCCCACAGCCTCAGCTTCCTCACGCTGCACACACTGCCAGGGCCAAACCCTGCCCTGGGGCCCTGGGCCAGGGGAGAGAGGGACCCTGGAGCAGGCCTGGGGCAGGCAGGGCAAGAACAGGAGTTTGGAAACACTGCAGGACATGCAGCAACAGGTTTGGGGCCTTGCACTGTCGGGGATGTTCTGAGCTTCCAGCTGCAGCTGTAAAATATCAATGAGAAGGATCACAACAAAGATGCCAAGTGTTAGTAATGTATCACTGCTGGTGGAATTGGATAAAGCTGATAGTACTGCATTCAGTCCAACTACTTCACTGGTCTTGCCTTCTGACCAGAAACCAATTTTACTTAATTAATTAGGCCTTCATGTCACGCCTTCTTTCCTTGCTGAACAACTGTAACAGAAGTAATTAAATCGTGTCACTTTTTATTACCTTTGGCCCTGGCTGACTGGCTTGGAAACTTCATCTTTAGAGTTAATACAAACTGAATTAGTGCATCACCTTGGGGAAAACCCCCTCCCTGGCATCAAAAAGCAGGGAGGAAGTGGTTAAAGTACAAGATGGATAGATCGTCTCTTGCACAAATGGATCACTTTTGGGTTGCTGTCTGAAGGCTTACAAATGCATCTGTCAGGAGCAGGAGCATCCTGTCCCTGCTGACAGATGTGTACAACATTCCCAAAGAGATTACATGGCAACTTCCTCCTTCAAAACTGGAGCTGTGGCAGAGCCCTCGGGTTATGCAGAGGTAATTGGAGACGCTGGGGCTGATCTAGAGGTGGAACTGCCAGGAGAAGCTGCTTGAGTAACTTGTGCATGTTGTTCCAAGGGGAGCCCTGATCCAGGCACTGTAATCATGGCAGAGAGGCTTTGTGTGCCTTCCTAGAGGCACAGTTCCCTGGGCTATGCAGGGAGCCCAAATAAAACCCCTCATTTGTAACCCTGGCTGTTTATGAACATGATAAGGGACAGATCTTCCTCCACACTGAGCATTACCTGCACTAACTCCTCAGTGTGTTTTAGAATTTATTACTGTTTGAATATTCAGAGAAAATAATTGTGGGCAGTTTCCTGGTTCTATCATTTGCTTAGGCTGATGGTTAGACAAGAAGTCTCCTAAATAAAAATTTGGCTTGCTGGGCAGGAAATGGGCCAGAAAGACTTTTCTGTTAATTAATGTGTCATACATTTTCAGGTATTCTGTGGATAGGTTCATCAGTGGTATTTCTGCAGGTGAAGATCAAGTGCTATAATTTTATGTGTTTATTTTTACATCTGAATGTTTGCTGTGAATCCTAAACCATCATACAGGGTGGGCATAAACAACCTGCACTCAAATATCAGACTTGGACTTGATCTTTGTAGCCTTCCTATTGACATCTTGCTCTGCAAGTTTGCTGTAAGTGAGGTGATTTTTACATGCCTAGCCCAGTTCCTTGCATTCTCAAATTATCAGTTGCAAGTACCACAGCGCCGACATAATCATGAATTTTTCACTTGGCTCTTTCAGCTCTGCTTGTGGTTTAACTTTTATGACTTCCTACCAACTTTGCTTATTATTAGGAGCTGTGTGTGCTCCCTCTGAGCATGTGAATATTTCTTCCCTGTGATGAAGCTCCCTCCCTGTGAAGGGAGCTGTAAAACCTCTTGCTTCACTTAACTTTGTTTCTTGCCAGTAGGGAACATGAGTGATTTGGGGAAGGGAGGTGCACATAATTGATTTCTGCTCTGTTACTGAAATACCTTCATTCCTACCCCAATGTCCTCTGTAGCTGATTTGCCAAAATGCAAGGATTCACTGTTGTGTCTCAGAACTCACACACAGCTATCACAGGTACACACCTGATGCTCAGCTTTGACTGTTCAATATTTGGCAAATCCCTTTAGCAGCCAAGCACAGCTGGCTGCTGTGCAGTGGGGCTCTTGAGCAGAGGTGTGTAAAATTCTTCTGTATGAGGCAAAGTGGTGCAGAGTCCCCAGGCAGGTGCAAAGAGATGCTTTATTGCTAAAACCTTAAAAGGCTAAAGCCTTTTAAAGCAGTTGGGCCTTTATCAATTGCATAGTTTGAAATAACAAACATAATTCAACCAACCACCATACACCATGATATGAACATGTAATGGGTACAGAACTTGTATTTCTGCCTCTAATTCAGCTGAGTCACTTTCCCATAGCCCTCTTCCACCTAGCCAAAGTAGCAGGCCTGAGCCATGGTTTTACCAGGGTAACAAGGCCCTTATTTTATAAGGTGTTCCCTATATGCAACATTTTTCTTCCTTCAGGAGCTGATCTGCGTTACAGATGGTGCCACAAACTCCGTCCCAGAGTGGTTTGGAGCTCGCTGCAGCACGTGCCAGAGCACGGGGCTTGGTCACTGGGAGGGAGCACTTTGGATTTATAATAAAAAGTTCATCATGCTACTGAAATTTCAACTGAAACTTAGTACTAGAGGGCATAGCTTGACAAGCACATATGATTGGAGTCAGTAATGAAAAGGAGCTGTTTCTCTGGTCAAGGAAAAAGGGTTAATTTGCATTGGGATGAAAAGGCTGTTCAGGATCTACTATTTCAACCTGTGATAGACTTAACAGCAGGCTTTGATCCCCAAATGAAATGTGATGGATTTCAACTGATGCCAGATGTCTCAAACCTAGTGGGATCTCTGATTGTCTGCCACATCTAGAATTCTCTCTTCCAGCACTTTCATGTATGCTTTTAAACGTGGTTTGAGAAGAGATTCCTTGACAAGCTAAGCCTTTGGAATCCTCTCTCTGTATTGTCACTTTGGTGGGGATCTTGAGGCTCTCATGCTGTCTAGTGCATCCTGCTTTTTAAAATCAAGCTTTGTGTACCAAACTGCTCTAACTCCTTCATAATCAATTTTTTAAGTCCAGATAATTTAGAGGCAGTATAATCTGTAACTCTTCTCAGTTTAAGGCTGTTCTTTACCCTCTCCATAATTGTTATTTAGAGCATTTTACCCTGGCTAGGTAGAGCCATTGGTCAGTGTGTTCCTGTTGGTGTTGAAGGGAACATAACTGTTGTTTTTCACTCCAAGGATATCTTGTTGCATTTCATATATCTCACTATAAAGTGCCAGGCCCTTCAGCGTGCCCATCTTCTCACCCAGTGGCTTTCTGGGTGGGTTTTGCCCATGGGTTTAAGGAAAACATACAGACAATTGTCAGGGTGTGCTGTAAATGCAAACAAATGTTTTTCTTATGTACCTTTATTTCCTGTCACTCCTTCAGTCCTTTGCTCTCAAACATGCTTGAAGTTTCTGTGTTGGTCTTGAACTAAGCAAAGTAAGCCCTTGCTGTTGAGAATTACTTATTGAGATGCTCCATAAGATGAGATCCAGTTCTGTGGGATTTAGTACTTCTAAAATATGTACATGAGTCATGCTCGAGCTGCATAACTTTAAACTGAATCATGGAATGATCACTCATGGGTAATAATCAAGGGAAGTTTGTTAAAAAACTGAGGGAAATGCAGGAAGAAAAGACATCCCGTGGGAGCAAGGAGAGGCAAGGGTGCAGCTGGCTTCATGCACTGGCAGGGGCACCTGCAGTGGGACAGGAGACCTAAACAAACAAACAAACAAACCAGTGAAAAGCTGATGTTCAAAGAGGCTGTTGGCTGCCCCTGGAAGGGAAGGTAATTCATCCACATGAGCAGGGGTTGCTATGGAGATTTGGGGTGTCTGTGCTTAACTCCTGAGTGTGAGAAGGTGTCAATAGACCCAGTCTAGAGCAGAGAATAACGAGGCACTGGGGCCCATGAGGTGCAGGGAAGACGCTGGAACACAGAAGCAGCTGAACTGAGAATTCAGCCCACAGAAATTCCCAGATGAGCCTAGAGATGCCTTGGTTCTTTCAAATGCATTTTGTAAAGATGCTGCAAACACTGGGTGACGGAAGGAGAGGAAGGTGGGGAAAAGAATTTAATAGTGTATTCCTGCAAGGAAAATAATAGCATGTGGAGAGTCATCCCTCTGCTGAGCAGAGAAATGGGATTAGTTTTAAAATTCTGTAGATTAATGTAATTTTACTTCATCTTAACTGTAAAAAATTAAGGTGAAATTTAGAAAGAATTAAAAAGGGAAGAAGAATTAGAGTTAGAAGAATTCTTCTAAATTAGAAAAATTTAGAAGAATTAAAATACTTATAATGAAGGGAAGGAAAAGATGTTTGGATTGTGTGGTTTTGCTATTTAAAATCATGTTTGCATAGAAGCCCTGAAGAGCGTTGTGGCTTGGCAAACATAACTTAGTTCATCATTAGAACCATTACTAACCTAAAATAGAATGTGATTCCATGATTAGGAATAATGCTGGCTGGGGGGAGAATCATTAGCTGCCAGGTACAGGAGGATGGAAAGAAGCAATATTAGGTTTAAGTTTAAATTGCAGAGTTTTATCTTTAAATGCAAGAAGTCCTAAGATAACAAGTCACCAGGAGACTGGAGTAACTTTTGATATGTTTTCCATCCTTGCATTTTTTCAAGCACAGTGTTGGGATTATCCACAAAGATCCTTCTGAGCTCCTGCTGAGGCTCTGTCGTTTGTCCTGCAGGAATTGACAGGCACTGTGAGTCAGAAAATGTGTTCTGCTTCACCAGGAACCTTCACTGGCTTCATACATGGAAATGAAAAATGGCAATAATAGTAATAATAATAATAATAATAGTAATCTGTTTTTTCAATCTGCTGAATCTTCCTTGGGATTTTCAGCTCTGTCCTACCTGTGCTGGAGTTCTGCTGTTGGTTGCAGTGATGGTGTGGAGGGGACAGGGAGAGGAGCAGTGCCCCTGTGGCACAGGTCACTCCTGCTGCAGTGTCACCCTGCTGGGCTCCAGGTGACATCACTGTCACAGCCAAGGGCTGGGCACAAGGCAGGGAGTTATTGTTTGTTATTATCTGTTCTTCAGAGTCCATGAGCTGAGGCACTGGGTGTTCTAGTGGCACATGCAGGAGTAGTGCTGGCAGAAGATGCATTTGGCCTGAGTTTCCTCATCCTTACACTTTTGTCAGTGAAGTTTGTGATGGTGTGTCTGTAGTTCATGTAATAACTGGGGTCAGGATTGTATTCTGTGTTCTAGCTCACTGTAGATTATTGTGCTGAGCAAAAAGGTCAAGATTTGGGAACTCCATGAAACCAATCCTGGCTAATACAGACAGATTTTGTAAGCCTGTCACCACAGAGAAGTGTGCCCATCTGCAAAATGGAAATGACTGTTCTGTTTTGCAAGGGAGATGGCAGTTGGTTATGCTGTTATCAAAATATATATAGCATGTGTTATAAATAAATACGTGTTAAAAATTCCACTTCTGATCTGTGTGAATGGAAGGAGTAAAAGTTCTGTGTGCTTGCAACTCAGTCTAGGAGGAGATGCTGCAGATATGTGTTGCTGTCAGACTGGTTAGTGAGTCACACTGATGTCAAACAGGAGCTGTGCCTGGTGCAGCTCAGCCTGTGCACGGCCCAGGAGCTGCTCTGGTGCCCCAGGAGTGTGAGCCAAGGTGGGACTCCACAGCTCCAGGGAGAGCCAGGCTGCCACAGGTGCCCTTCCACCAGTGTGGGCTCTGCTTTTTCATGGTGTCAGCACACCAGTAAATGGAAAGCTGGAGCTGGCAGTGTTCAACATTACTTTTATAAACAGTTGCTATGGTAATTGGCAAATCTTCATAAATCATTTGAAAAGGCCCCCCTTGCCACTAGGGTTTGCTGCTGCTGCACTGGAGCATGGAGAGGCTCTGCTGACAAGGTTCCCAAGCCCTGGAGTGCTCCCTGGAAGTTGGGTCTGATGAGTTCAGCACTCCCACGTTGGCTGTCCTGCTATTGCATCCTCCTTCCCTGCTACAAATAACACTGGAAAGTCTCTGCTTTTTTAGGTTGGCTTCCCTGCAGATTTACCTTTCTATGAGCAAGCCAGAAGCTAAGGAAGAGCTGACATTGAGATTGCCCCTTTGTTTTTGTTTTCTGTGCTCAGACACTGCCCTGCAGGGGCTGGGCTGCCCTGGGGCTGGAGCCCTGAGGGGCGGCTCCGTGGCTCTGGGCAATCTCACTGCAGAGCTTCCCTTCCTTTGCTTAACCTCTGACCTGTGAAAACAAGAGTTCATCAAAACTTCTGAGGGAGCTAAGAGGAAGGGGAAGTGTTTGGTTACAAATTAAATATGAGCAAGTCATAAGCCATAAATCTTCAGTAGTGCTACCAGTTGTGCTACTTAAGGTACAGAAAATTTTAGGTTATAAACTCTGCCTGTGTTTCTTTGGAGGGGAGTTTAAAGGCTGCCTTGAGGATTTGCTTTCTGTAAGAAAAAATCCACATTTTTTTCCTCTTTCCTTTTGGCAGACATCTAGAAACAAATTCAGATAATTGTTATTTCTTAGGGGATTTTTTACATTTTTTTTCAACTTTAACTGGTCACAGTTTGGTCTAATAAAAGCAGAACTGGTTTATTCTTGAGTAGTCAACACATGGATTAAGTGATGAAGTAAGAGTGTTGAAGATGGCAGGATAAATTAGTTTTCTAATGTATCCAGAAATTTTGGGATGAGAGAGATCCTGAATTGGGTAGTGACAATGGAGGGGGGTGAAAACTGAAGTGAGATTGTCTGCATAATTTGCACAATTTTGTGGTGGGTTTGTCTTTGTTTGTCTTGCCCCTCTCTTGAGCAAGAGCCACAGAGGTCCCCATGTGTTGTGGAGGGATGAGTTCTGCTTCAAATACCAGCTCATTTCCTCAGATTCCAAACTGGGACACTGTCCTCAAAATGGGAAGTTATTCTCAGAATAGAACAAGAAGCAGTTATGATGAGATGCTAACCCATCATTTGGAAACAAGGAGGAGGGAATGTTAAAAAAAGGACAATAGGTTCATCAGAGGATACTGGGGAAGAGAAGGGAAAGCCAGGGAGTCACAAAGGCAGCAGAAGTGGGGCTGTGTCTGCTTCTGTGGGGGTGTTGCTGGTGTTCTGACATGATGTGAATGTGAGATGTATCTGGGCTGTTCCTATTGCAATCACAGAGGCTCCTTCCTAGGGCCCTGGAAAAATGTGAACTTGCTTTGGGCTGGAGTGTTCTCATGGCTGGAGCCTGCAGCTGTGCCATGCTGGCTGTGTGCTGGCAATGCAGGAAGCCCTGGGGCTGCAGGGGGCTCAGCAGTGGGCACAGGCCCTGGCAGGGCTCAGCAGTGGGCACAGGCAGGGCTCAGCAGTGGGCACAGGGGCTCAGCAGTGGGCACAGGGGCTCAGCAGTGGGCACGGGCCCTGGCAGGGCTCAGCAGTGGGTACAGGGGCTCAGCAGTGGGCACGGGCCCTGGCAGGGCTCAGCAGTGGGCACAGGGGCTCAGCAGTGGGCACAGACCCTGGCAGGGCTCAGCAGTGGGCACAGGGGCTCAGCAGTGGGCACAGACCCTGGCAGGGCTCAGCAGTGGGCACAGGCCCTGGCAGGGCAGGGCAGGGCAGGGGGAAGCTCTGAAGGACACCCAGGACCTGGCCCTGTCTGGGGGCTCAGCGTTGCCCCCTCGGTCCCTGCTCCAGCTGCCCTGGGGAGGGGGAGGCCTGGGGGAATGTGCTTTTGTTTTTCTCTTTTCCAAGACAGGACACACAGACATTGGAGCACAGCAGTGGTTTTAAGGACTCTCAGGAGCACAGCAGTGGTTTTAAGGACTCTCATTTTAACTCTGTAAATGTACTTTTCTGGCCAAGTCCCTGGGCGATTAGGTGGAACTTTTAATGGTGCCTCTGTGGAAGCAGCTTTGGTTTCCCACTGCCAGGGAGCTTTCTGCCTTCCTGCTTTTCTGTCTTCTCAAACTCTTTTGATAGATGCCTTGCACGGATTTGTTTACCAGGTTCTTAATCTCTACTTAGCAGATATGTTTGGAGAGGATTTCTTGTTACTCTTGTAATGGCTTTTAACTCTGCTGAAGTTTATTTAACTAAACAGAAAGAAAGAAACTTATCTCCTACCTAATCCTTCTGGATTGTTTACAATATAATGTCAAAGTTAAATGCTGTTTAAAGTGGTAATTGTCTGTCTTTCTGCTCCATTCCAATACACACTTGGTAAAGATGTTTAGAGGGTATTAATTTAAACGATAATACTGTCATATAACATGAAAAGTTAAGTTGCTTATCAGTATATTTTGATAAGCTACTTACATTTTACAGTAGCATTTGCAGGCTTCAAACAAACGCTAATGATGGAGTGCCAGTCACTTTGTCTGTCTCATAGAGAGCTTCTCACCTCATTTATCACCAGAGCTGCTCCGCCAGGGACCACGGGGCACTCCATTCCTTACAGCTGTCAGGATGTAGTCATATTTTATAAAAACTTTAAATCCTGTCTAACTATATCAAAATAGAATCCATTTGCTTCAGAAAGCAGCTGTGATTAAAGAGCATCAGGGAGTGCATCTCTGGCTGGCTTTGCATTCGCTGCAGCCGAGGGAAATCCCTGACTGGTGTTGGGAACAGGACTGAAATACAGAACTGTGCCATGAAAACAGGGCACAGAATCCTACCAAAGCTGCAGGGAAAAGGAACACCCTCACTGTTGTACTTTGTGGTGTGCAGATGTAAAGTAAATGAAAAAGATGTGAGTTTTCTGCATGTTCCCCTTTTGATTTTGTTTCTTCCTCTCTTTTGGAAGTCGTCTGCATGTACTGAGGTGAAGTTTCTGTTTGAAACAAGGGCCAGGCCAAATACAGTGATGGAATGAGGTTTTAAAACAATTAAAAACTGAGATACTGATGATTCAGTTTTCAAAGTCCACTTGTATTAGGATTCAAACCAAAATAACTCTTTTTTTTTTCATTTTTCTTTTTTGTTCCAGTTACCTCCCGTGGTTTGAAGTCTTTTATAAACTGCTCAATGTCTTGGCAGATTATTCAGCAAAAGGACAGGTATTATTCTAAATACTGACTCTCCTTTTCCTATCCCAATATCAAATGAATGAGGGTGAGAGGATGAAAGAAGCTGTTTGAAGAAGTGCTTCTATCAGAGATGACCATGTGAATTATTAATCTGTATGATGCAGTGATACAGAAGATCATATTCAGCTTGGCAAGTGCCTCTGAAAAATAAATACACATTTAATTTTCTTTTTGAAAAAGATAAAGAGCAAGACTGTGGCTGTGGATCCGACCCAAGTGCCTGCAGTGACCCATGCTGGCTCTCCTGAGCTGTGTTCAGCACAGTTCCTGTAACTGCAGCTCCCAAATTGCAGGGTCCCATCAGTCTCTGCCAGCTGTCTGAGCCAGCTTTGGCATGGGCAGTGAAAGTAAACTGATCTTGCAAATGCAAAATGTTTCCCCACCCCTCTGGCCTACCCTGCCCCTCTGCCTCAGGGTTTACCTGGTGCAGCAGTGTTTGCTCAGTATTCCTGGTTTATTCTCATTTCAGGATAGTCAGAGGAGTGAGCTCCTAGAAACATTTCATAAACTCACCATCCCTGAGCCAGGAACCTCTGTTCATCTTGGAGTGGTAAGTGTGGGGGAGATGTAAACTGAGGTGTTTAATATTCATTCCAAGGTGTACCAGAGGAATGTCAGAAGCAATCCTCTCTCCTGGAGCTTGTACACAGGTGTTGTTTGCCTGTGAAATTCCCTTTTCACAGCTGGGCCCTCTGCTTCCTCTCCCTAACCTCAGATGTCTCTGAAAGGCAGTGGACTGGAGGAAGGCTGTGTGTATTCCCCTGGGAAGGTCTCACCGTGTCCTGGGTGACCTGCAGGAGGTCAGGAGCACCAACAGGACATTTATTGGACATTTACTGCCCACACTTCTGCACGGCTCCTGGTCCTGGGAGTTTGAAGGGGGAGCAGGCTGGGAAGCAAACAGGCCCTTACCTGTCACAGGGACTGTTAACTGCTCCCACACTTTCTGGCTCCTTCTCTTCCTTCCCCCTGCCTCAAAAAGCCTCACACAACAAAGAATTTATTTAATTTTTATATTTTGTGAGAAAATTAAGCAAAGCACACTGACAGTATAGATGTGGGATTTTATTGATAGGATTGTATTTTGAATTTAATCTTTTGGGGATTTTGTCTTCATTTTAGCAGCACAGCCTTGTGCTGCAGGCTGTGCTGAGCACTGCAGATGCTCCTTGCTGCTGCTGCCAGCTGAGAGTTCATGTGGGCCCTCCTGGGAAGTCTCTCTTGCAGTTCCTTTACTCCTCCTAAAGCACTTTCTGGCACGAAGCAGCTCATGCCCCTTGCTCCCCCCAGGGCTGTGTGGCCCTGCTGGTCCCAGCTGGCCCTGGACACGTCCCCAGCCCCTCCAAGGCCCCTCCTGAGGAGCAGCATTTCTGTTTGGGGATGAGCTGTCTCCCAAGGCCAGGGCAGTGGGGATATTCCAGTTTTTCATACCAGTGGTTCCAAGGAATGCTGCCTGTCTCCCCTTGGCTCAGACATTTCATGGGCAATGGAGCAAGAAAGGATAGAAAAAAGCAGCCCAGGGACCGTGTCTTTCTGATTTGATTTTGGCTGTTTGTGAGCCCATTGCAGGGTCAGAGCAAGGTTCCTCTGTGTGGTGCTGCAGCTCTGAGTGCTGTTCCTCTGCCTTGGCATTGCACCTTTGCAACCAAACCAAACCAAAGCAAAGCAATGAAGCATCAGAAAGCAAAACTTGTGTTTCTCATTTAGTGTCTCCATTCAGTGGAGCTGTGGTCCCTGCCTGCTATTTCAGGTTACAGCCTGATCAGGAAGCACTGAGATGGCTGGGATTTGTGTGCAAGAGAATTGTGCCAATTGTGGAGCTTTGCCAAGGATGGAACAGCCTTTAAGGCTTCAGCCAGTAATTAATAAGTAGCCCTAAGACAAATTGTGAAAATCGTAAAAATTATTTGAATTGTATGCAAGTCCCCTTCTCTCCTTTCCAAAGGCCTGACCAAGGACCATGCAAATCATCTGTGCTCAGACTGGGAGCTGCACTGAACCTGGGCTCCTGGAATGTTAAAAATACTGAACAATGTCATGGATTATGAAAACATGAGGGCAATATAGTCTTGCAAAATGTGCTTGTAGGGTGTATAAAAGCGAACTAGAAGTTTTCAGTATTTCTCAGGTAAGCAGGCATTGAACCTTAGGAGGCATTTCCCAGTACATTTCCACAATTCCCCCTTGGCTGGGATGAGCCTCTCCCAGTGGTGCTGTGAGTCACAGGAGGCCCTGCCTGCTGCTGCTGCTGCTTCCTGAGGTCCATCCTGCTGTGGGCTGGGGGAGGATGGCTGGAGTTACAGCCTGCCTGGAGCTCCCTGGATCTGTCACAGCCACTGTGAGCCTGCAGTACAACTTTCCAGGAGCATTTGATACTTTCTATGTTACTGCATTTCCTGTTGCCTTGTGATCTGGGAACCCAGCCTGTGAAATCCAGGACAGAGAGCTCAGGCTGGTAGTTGGTAATGAAGGTTCTGTCATTTTTACTTAGCTGAGCAACTGCTGTTCCTGCTGATACCAATACCAAGCAATAGATTGACATTGCTTTCAACATTATTGAAATAATCAATATTTGCTCTTTTTGTAGCACTCTTACTTTACTGTGCCTGACACCAGAGAGCTTCCCAGTATACCTGAAAATGTGAGTATTTGGGAGGACCCTACACTTCATTGTTTCCATGTAATGTCAGCAGCTACATAGATGACAAATGTTGCTCTGTTTGGGGTAGGTTTAATTCTGTAAAATACTGAGCGTTCAGGAGCTGACAATCTGTATGTGTGGTTAGAAGCTGAAGTGTGTGAAGGAGAAGGTACTGATGGGCAGGTTGGTGTGGGTAAAACAGCAGCTCTGCTCACCCTTCACTTCCAGCCCTCTGGAAGAATGACCTGAGAGAGCAGGGAAAGTGCTCTGCTTGCTGGATGGCTCCTGGGAATGCCAGCACACCTGGGCCCTGCAGAGCCACTTTTTGGGAGACTTCTTAAGCCTCACACAGTCGTGTGTGTTCCAGGCTGGCTCAGCTTTCCAGCCAGATGATGAGTCTGTGGGGAGACAATGCTGGCATTTGCTTCCCTTAACTACTCTTTAATGTGCTCCTGCTCTGTCTCAGCCAAACTCCTGTGCCTGACATCTCCGTTTTCCTCCTGAGCATTTTGCGGTCGGTCTCAGCATCACATCCTTCAGCTGATGGCATGAAAGGAAAAAGGGAATCATCAAGACATTCCATCTCATTTGTGGGTGATTTGTATAGCAGATAGCATTCGGGGCTTTTTGTTTGCCTTTCAAAACACTGTTGCTGCTTTTTCTGTGTTGCAGACTCTTCATACTGACACATATTCTGACAGGAAATTTAATAGATGTGCTCTTTCTTCTGAGGTGCTTTATTTTTGTGCAAATATGATATGCTGGGTGTAATTCAGGAATCAATTCCTGAGTCTAAACCAGCCATCAAATCTTGTCCTAATACATAGAATCATAAAATCCCAGAGTGATTTGGTTGGAAGGGACCTTAAAGCCCATCCAGGGCCACCCCATGCCACGGGCAGCAACACCTCCCGCTATCCTAGGGTTGTGTAATTTCTTAGGAGGTTTTTATCTACCTGTTAAAGCAACTTTCCTGTGGAAGTGGAGCATATTAGGGAATAATACAAGGAGATTAAATGAGCATAGTCTGCTGTATTTTAATCAATTGACCTGATTTATTAAACATTCCACACATCTTACCAGGAATTGCATTTAAAACACATATTAGCAAAAGTTTTAGTGGTGCCAAACTTTGAAGTTGGATGTGATGATGAGTGGAGAGCTGCAGAGAGCTCTGTTGGGAATGTTAACAAACCTCTTGGAATTACCTGACTTTGTGTCAGATCAATGTGTTTAGTGAGTCACAGAGCCATTTAGCATGGGCACTTTTCTGTACCAGCAGCTCATTCCCTGCTTCAGGAGATGTCAGTTATGTGATGGATTGTAAATGCAGAGTGACTTCAGAAATAAATGGGGCTGGTTGCAGGAAATACAGTGCAAGACTGAAATTCCTGGTACTAGCTGTTGTGTTTCAGAAGAAGCAGGTAAGTTAACAGCTGAAATGATGGCATTTTCTTGGGGGTGATGTCCTGTGTATTTTTGTATCATTCAGTCCATCTTCCTCTTCAGACAATGGTGGAAGAAGTGATTTTTAATCTCAAAAGTCAGTGTAGTCAGTGTGTGCTTATTGATATTAGATAGCAAATGATCAGATGGATGATTGATCTGGGAATAAACTTTCAAAGGACTGTGAGGGAGCTTTGTAGCACTCTTGGTGAATTTTGAGAAGAGTGGGAATACCTGTTCTGAAAATCCCCCTTTTTACTGCCCCAAGCAAGGTTTAAATCCTAGGAAGCAAAATACATAACAATTACCCTGCAAACTGGAACGCTTTCATTTGTATTTATTTAACTCATTCATGGTTTTGTCACTTACGAGACATGTCTTTCAAAATACATGTGTAAGTCCCAATTTCAGCTTCAGAGCTGACAGCTTTCTTATAAATACAACTTCGAGGGAACACGTGAATCTCCTCAGTACCAATACATTTCCATGCAGCCCACATGGTTCCCAGGTGTCCTTGGCAAATCTCGGAGAGCAGACAAGACAGAAACCTTAGAAATCCTTCCATCTGAAGGTACATTTGTGTGTCATGTCATCACAATAAGCTCGATGAAAGAACAATTCCACGTCTCTTTCCCTCTCGCAGTGGAGGCTGCTGCCTCACAAACAGATCGTGTGGGGCAGGGCTGCATCCTCAGGCTGGGTGCAGGGACTGTGTGCTGCTTGTGCTGTGCCCCATCAAGGGAGTTCAGGGCTCCTTAAAAATTCTTTTAATTCCCACTATTAGCAGGAATTGTGTCGTCACGCGCTGTTTTGGCGTGGTGGAAGGGTGGGTGAGAGGGGGAAGAAGAGCCTAGAGAAGACAGCTTATGTTTAGACAAAAATATCATGTTAATCAGCACAGATGGGATGAGAAATACAGAAAAAGTACATGATAGTTTAATAGGTTTTTGGCAAAATGTGTTGGCTTTTTTTTCCCCTCCTTTGACTGTACCTGTCTGTGGCTCCAGTTCTGCTGTAACAAAGACCTGAGTGATTGTTTTATTTTACATGTTTGAAGCCAACCATAATGAGCTCAGTTTTTATCCCTCTACATACTGGTACCAAAGTCTCCCAAATACAATGCTTAATTTTCCTTCAGCTCTTTGTGTTTGGATGGCAAGCTGGGGAACATATTTTTGCACAGTATGAAGCATCTTGGCAGACTTCTCAGGCCAAGTATCTTGGATCTGTCAAAAGTGCTAATAGGCTTTGTTGAGCTTCTTTAAGTTTCTAAATCATATTTGCTTTTTGCTTTTCTGCACTTTTTTATTTAAGGATGATTAAGATTGCACTTGAATTCATGACTAATCTAATTTTTCTCTCACATGTGCTTTTTGTATAAGGCTGTCTTTATCCTATAGCAACCCTTTCATGTCTGTAAGAAGCTATTTGGAAACAAATTCCCTAATTCAGCATTTTTGGGTATTACCTTTTCCTCCACCTCTCCCCTTTTCTTTAATTTCTCTGTTTTAAGAAGTGAAGTGTTCAGAGAGAATTCCCTTCCTCCTTCCTCAGCCTCCCCAGGGAAGAGTTCCTGTCTCCCACCCAGGAATGTCCGAGTGCCCCAAGTGAGGGGTTCAGTTCAGAGGGGTGGGTTTGTGTGTGTGAAAGGACCAGATGTGTTCCCAATAGTCAGAATTGTTTTAGCACAGGCTGAGCTCACAACCAAATTTGATGTACTACAATTGGCCTCTGAGAGCTGCTTTTAGTTTTGGGATGTGTGTTTTTGGTACTTTATCAGGCACCTTTGAAGTCTCCATAAAAGTGACAGGACGTTTTTTTTCTCAGAGAAGTATCATGTATTCAGAAAGCTGTGTGGGAAACATCATCACTCTTATGACTCCAAGACCCAGCTTCCCAAAATTTAGGGGAGAGATAGTGCAGTTAGAAAAGCTCCTGCCATAAGATGAAATCCTGCTTTCTTTTGTTAAGCCACGTACTGGATGTAGCACAATAGAACGATGAAATCTCTTTGGCTTGGGGTGGCTTTTTTTGTTTGGTTTTTTGGTCTTTTTGTTAAGGACACTTGGTTTTGTAATATCATGAGTCAAAAATGATTCTTCTCTCTCCCCAGAGAAATCTGACAGAGTATTTTGTAGCAGTTGATGTCAACAACATGCTGCATCTCTACGCCAGTATGCTGTACGAGCGCCGCATCCTCATCTGCTGCAGTAAGCTGAGCACTGTAAGTAAAGTGCATAAGAATGTCCTCTTCTCACAGTATTTATCTTCTTTTAATTACAGTCATATGTAGGAAATTAACTGATTATCTCCAGGTCTATCTTTCAACCTCAGTTATGCAGCCCCAGCTCAGTTCTGTGCCTTATTGTGAGGATTTTGGCTCTGTTGGCCCCTGATGTTCAAAAGAATTTTTTGGGTACAGGCATTTTTGTGGCTGTTTGGTACACGAATGTTCAAAGACTTGTGCCATAGTGAAATCCTTTATTCAGAATTTACTTGACAGGGAAAAAAAAAAAAGATAAATGACACTGTCAAATGGATATTCCAGTGACCTCTCCTGGATGGACCAGAGGAGTGGGCTAAAGTGCATTGACAATGCACAGTTTTGCAGTTGTGTTTGATAAGGTTTAGTCTTAATGCTCCTTAGGCTCCGTCAAGTGTCTGAGAGATGAAAGCTGCTGAATATTCTAGAGTACTCTCTTCTAAAAATGGCTGGAGATCAAAACAAGCACAGGGCTTGATTCAGTTCAAAGTTTTGTGTTATGCATTTCAAGGTTTAGCAGTCAATAAGATTGTGATTTTCTTTATGAAAGCAAATGCTCTGTGGTCGTGTTTGCTCTGTAAATGGCTATTGATTGCTTTCCTTTGTGAGTGCTGAAGATGGTTTAACTTATTTTGGTTTCTAGTGCTGTGGGCTGAGCACTCGAGCAGTCCTGGCTGAGGTACAGCTGCCATTTCCATTTCCTGGGGCTGGATCTGGTGTCTGGCTGTACCAGACCTGCTTGGTGCTTGAGATTCAAGCTGCTCTGTGGCAAGGCTGGAGCCACAAACCCTGTACCGATGGTCTGTCAGCACAGGGCAGGGAAGTGAGAGGAGTAGGACCTCAGACTTAATCCCAGAATAACTATCACAATATCATTTTGAAAGTAAGTGAAAGGAGAATTATAATAGCCTCTGGCACCTAATAACAATTATTAATAATGTTTACAATCAATCCCACATTTAACTGAAAGCATTTAAGTATTGTAAAGTTTAATAACACAGAGAACTTGTAAAATCTTAACTTCTCTATCTGCCACATGTTCTGTGTCCTCACTACTAAAATAAGGAAAATTCCATCCAGGTCTGGTAATGGAATAAAATGAAGGAGAGGTGTTTATTTCAGCAACCTACAGAATGAAAAGAACAGTAAATGATCAGAGAGGAGGGAAGAAGAGAAGGGCTGCCCAAAGCATTTCAGAGGTTGTGTGGTTGGTTGGTTTAATCTCTCCCTTTGTGACAGAGCCTGGGAAGAGGAATTACTTACCTGTCACTGTGCCTTTCTTAATGAGCCAGTTCACAAGCGGGGCTGGGTTTTTTTCCTCTCTTTCTGCTATTTCTCTTCCTTTTGCCTCTGTCCAAGATAAAAGCACGTCTGGTTCTTGGGAGGGAGGGGTATTCATACTGTGTGTTCTTAGCTCACAAGTTTCTCTCTAAACTGCTGGCAGATTGGAGTGGCAGTGTGAGGCAGGTTGGAGGAGCTGGGCCGGAGCCAGCGGTTGCCGCTCGCCGTTCCAGCCCAGGAACATTCTCTGCTCCCAGGCTGTGCTTGGCACTGCCAGGGCCTTGTCCCTGGAAAGGAACCAAAGCCCCCATCCCCGAGTGCAGCCAGCCTGGGGGGCTGCTCAGGGGCTGCTGCCTTTGTCTGCAGCTTTTGGCTTTGTAACACAGAAGTGGAAGGGACCTGTTTGCAGTTCATTTCTGTTACTTCAGACTTAGGGCTTGAATTTAGTACCAGGTAAGAGAGAGAAAATGAAACCACCCTGGGTAGAAAGGCTTTTATGGTGGAATGAATTCTGTGCCACAATACATGATCTCAAATTCGAATTTTGATTTTAAATATCCTTATATCCTTAAGTTGAATAAGATTTAGAGGTAACTGAACAAAGCTGTGTTTGTTAGCTATTTTGTAAAGCATATGTACTGAACCTATGGAGAAATTATAGCTGTTTGCTTGGATTTTGTTCTTCCTCTCTACAAACAGAAATGCAGATAATTTCTCAAAATGTTAAAACAGGTATTCCTGTTAAATTTCGTACTATTCTGTGATCTAACTCCTGAAGGAAAGCAGTGCTGTGTATTTGCTAGTAAAGCATTGATAGGAAAGCAGAATTGATTCTTGCCTCCAAGTTCAGCATTTGAAGCTCAGGGTTTGTCTCACCCACTCTGGTTTCTCTGTGTTTTTCAGTTAACTGCCTGCATCCATGGGTCTGCAGCCATGCTCTACCCCATGTTCTGGCAGCACGTTTACATTCCTGTCCTGCCCCCACATCTCCTGGACTACTGCTGGTAAGGGCCCCTCTGTGTGTGCAGCCCCTGGGTGGGTTCTGGAGGGGTGTGGGTGTCCCTCAGACCACAGACCATGGCTTAGGGTGAGGGTGGAGCTGCTCCTGGGGACCCAGCTGGATAACCAGCACTGAGTGAAGGCCTGGAAACCAAATTGTGCAGCTTTAAGGGAAGTTTGCTCCTGTGCAGCTGATTTCAATGTTGTGTGTGCCTGTGTCAGGAATGTGAAGAGTTATCTCCTGTGGAAATGAGCCTTCCCTGGCTCCCTGCACAGGAAGGGCAGGTCCCAGTCATTTGCAGTGCCAGCAGGTGCCTGTCCCTGGATAATGGGCTTCTCACGTGTAATTAACACTTGGAGAGGCTGCCCCAGCTCCCCTCAGGTACCTGCTGCTCCAGGGCTCAGCTCGGTTATTCATGGGCTTCCTGACAAAGGCAGGGCCAGGGGCCCGCCCAGAGGGTGAAAAAGCAAAGCCTGGGGCAGGAGAGAAAGCCTGGAGTCACTGAGCAGGAGTCCCTGAGCATCACCCAGGGGATTCTTTGGTGGCCAACACCCAGCCATGGCACGAGAGAGCCAGGCTGTGTGCAAAAAACGATTTCAAAACGTACAACTGTGGCAGCTCACAAATGCAACAGCTGATTTCCCTACCCAGCCAGGAACTTGAATTGGAGAGGCAGCTACACACTCGGTCATTGTTTGAGTAAGTCAATTTAGCAACAATTTATGAGCCACAAAATATTTCCCAAAACAGAGTCCACCATCTATTTTGTAACCACGTGAACTTGGAGATGTCATTTTTGCCTGGCAGGACAGAGCAGTCAGCTCCCTGCTCTAAGGCAGTATTTCTGCTTCCTGGTGTCTGCCTCTAAAGGGAAATGACCTGAGATTATTTAAAATAGAAGAGTTCCATTTAATTTTAATTAATGCCTGGTTATTTCTTTTGCAAATATGACATAAGAATTTTAGAGAGCTGAAATGGGAACAAAACTTGAAGCAATGAGAATTCTTCGGTTCTTATGAATACAGAATATCTTGTTCATTCAGTTGGCTGTGCTCATTTACTGACTGTGCTGTGATGTTTTGAATCTTCTCCTGCTCTTTTGAAACCCACAGAAGGATGGATAGAGTGTGTCACTCGAGATCTTTGAAAGTTTTTTGAAAAACGTATATTCCACTGTGATTATTTGCCTTTTGCTTCCCATTTCCCTCTTGAAAGGGTTTTCTTAAACTTACTATTTCTGTTCCCCTGCATTCCTGACTGATGTACCTTCCCTCAGAACTGGAGATGCTGAGAGGCTGTGTCTCCCAGATGTTTGCTCTCAATGCACTTGCTCTGTGGTGGGGATGCTGACTCAGTGCTGCTGGTGGATCCTCCATGGAGCTGCAATGACTTCAGTCACCCCATCCCTGTCATGTAGGTTCCTGAGGACAAGGGGCAGGAGGGGAAGCAAGGAATAGAGTGCTGTCCTTTATTTGTATCTTTTAATTGGGCACTGCTCTTTAATGTATTCCCTCAGCCCAGGGAAACATTTCTGGTGCAGGAGACTAAAATACTGTCACTAGAGACCATGGCTTAATGCACAGTTGCTTGTTCCTTTGAATGCAGATCAAGAGAGGAAGTACAGAAGCACAGCTGCTGTGCTGGTGGCTGGTTTGGGGTTGTTTGGTTGGGTTTTGTTTGTTTAGAGCACATGCAGCAGGTGCCAGGAGTCCTGGTTAGGGAGGTGCTGCCACCAAGCATCGATGGTCAGGCACACACACCATTTGAACTGGCCAGATCATGTCCATCTACTTTATTGGGAATTTGAACATTTGGTGATGTGAAGGAAGCAGTGCATCAATTTTCCTCACTACTTTTCCCACTTCATTTCTTGTTTCCATGAAACCACTCCCACTGTGACTGTTTGCTTCCTTCTTGCTCTCAGTGTTTAAATGTGTTTAAAATGAGCCCTGAGAAAAGCCTGGCTTTGCTGAGCTGCACACAGCTGAGTGTGTGCTGAAGCCCAGAGCTTTGTCACCAGAAGAAACAGTACATTTTGCAGGGGGATTAAAACAGTGTTTTCTATCAGACAGACAGCTTAGCAGCCAACATGAATAAATTCTGAGAGCACCCTGGCACAGCTGCTGAACAAGCACTTCTGTTGGGGCAGTTTGCCCTTTCTCCAGGAGTTTTTTTAGCCCCCTTTCTCCTATTTTCTGAATCTGCATGTAGTCAATGTGCTCCTCGAGTAGGTGGAGGTGGAGCTGGAGTCCTCCTGCTGCTGGGAAACAAAAAATCCTGCCTGGGGAGCTCTGGGTGGGCACTGCATTGAGCCTGGCACACCTGGGCTCTCACTGGAGCTGCTCTCCTGGTGACAGCTCTGCATTCCCTGCACTGTTCCAGTTTATGCAGTCAACTTTCTCATTTGCATCAATTACCCCAATAAATTTTGGGAATTCTGTTGCATTTCAATGAGGAATGTGAAGAGAAATCAGGAGACTGCCCTGGAGAGGGAAGTGTCAAGTTGTGTGGAGACAGCCGCCCCTTGAGTCAATGTTTGCAGAGGAGACATGAATGTGGTAAATGTGCTCTCATCCATTTTCCTGGAACAATGAAGCAAAATGGTGAAATCCCTGCGTAGCTGTAAATAGGAACCTTTTGGAGGTCCTTGGGCTTTACATTATTTTCCTGGTGAATTGCAGTGTTTTTTAAGGCTGGGCTTTTTTCACTTAAGAAGATATGTCCCTCTATTTCACCTGCTTCTCTTCCAATTAGTAGTTGCCCACCTCTTGGGAGCATAATTAAGAGGTCTCTAGTTTGCCTAAGGAAACGAATTAAAGAAATTGTAAAAATGCAACTGTAATAAATGGGCAATATATAGCCATTATGTCCCCAAAATCCATATTCATGCTTATGCATTGCTACTTTAATGATTTGATATTTACCTGTATAACTCATTTGATTATAAATAAGGCTGATTGCCTCGGAGCCAGCGTAGCACAAGAGGAGTAATGACCCCTCTCTTTGTTCCAAAAGGCTCACACAGGCACTTTGTTTGAGCAGTAAATACATGTGGTAGAAACTGATACTTCTTAATTTTGCACTTAATGGCTATTGGCTGCCAGCAAACAACTTTGAGTAATTAGTAGTTGTGGCTGTAAGAAGCCCCAGGACTGATGAAGTGTCGAGCAGTGGGGAAGGCCTGCTCTGAAGGGCAGTCTTTAATCTGCCAGGGCTCCCAGAAGGATTAAAGGTTGTGCCGAGTGGTTCTGCCCTTTATACAAGGGATGCATCTTGCTGAACTTCACTTGGAAGTCTTGCAAGTACAAATCTACCCTGATCAAATATTAAAAACTGCTGGAGTGTTCCACGTCTCGGGACCTGAGTGGCAGTGAGGAGGGACAGTTTCAGTGTGCCCTGGGTGGGGAAGGGGGGACACACCACCTTCCCCTGCACAGGATGCTAAAGGTCTGCTTAAATAATGGCCTATGATTAACTCATGGTCAAGAGAAATGGTGATAAAAACAATTTATGAAGCCTGACATGAACTTGGGGCATTTACTTCTAGGTGTGTTTCCTATTCAGTCACATTGATGAGTGAGGATGGAAGAATAGAATCTCTCTGGTAGATTTTATTGGAAATATTTATGCTCTTTACCATAATTACATTTTATTGAGGTTATTTATGCAGTCCCTGTAATTATTTTATGTGCTGTATTGCTGTTACATGTAATGTTTGTCACTTCAGAATTGAAAAGATGAGCCCTAGCATCCAAAGCTGATCCATGTATCTTGAGCCGTATCTCCTCTGCTGCATTTGGAGATGTTAATAAATGGCTGGTTTTCAGCAATACTGCACTCTTCCTGCTTCCTTGCATTCCATTAGCTGAGGTCCCACTAGCTGAGACATTTGCAGGGTTAAGACTTCCTGCCGAGGTTCTGACTTTGTACGGTGGGGATTGAAGCTGTGGCGTGGCTGGAAGTCCTTAATTGGAACCACATTGGTGCTGGTGGTACTGGAGGGGCCGGGGCAGCCTCAGCAGAGCAGTGCTTCATTCTCTCAGCATAAAATCCTGCCTCTTCTCTGGCTGCTGAGCTGTGGCCGCTGGAGCTGAGGAGGTGGCATTTGTCACAAGTCCAACGTGTCTGTGACAGAGCAGGGCTCAGCTGAGCAGCCCTCGAGTGTCACAGGAGAGTGTCCTGGGGAGTGTCAGACCTCCTGCCAGGACTTGGTGCATGTCCAGCTGCCATCCCTGGGGTTCCCAGGAAACAGCACTGGAGATCCTTCTGTGCTGGAACAACCCCTGGGGGCTCTGTCCCAAGGGGCTCTGGGAGGGCACCACCATTGCAGTGACGTGGGACAGGCACTGCAATGTTCTGCCAGTGAACTGCAAAGGGGTGGTGGAAGTTGTATGTATGTGTTTAATGTCTCAGAAAAGAAAAAAATTGGTTTCACATGGAATTTCTTCAGCAGGGGCCGTTTCCACCTCAGTAGAGCATCCTACAGAGTGGCAGTTTGAGGGGGTGTATTAACAAACAACATAAATATTAATATGCTTATCAGTAAATATATTTTTAAGGTATTTCTCAGGAAAAGGAGAAGCAGGGATTTTTGCTGGCCTGGTGTCTCAGGAGCTTTTTCAGTACTGTACTGCTCTTACTGAGCAGTAGGCACCAGCTTAGAGCAGCAATATGGGAGATATTTTAATCCAAGGCAGTACAGTGACATTTCTCTCATTTTTTCATCTGAAATTGAAAATGAGCTCTTTGAGCTTCTGTATCCACAGCGAGCCGAGGCTCTATTTTAGAAGTTGTGTCTGTCTGTGTGCGCTGCGTTTCGCAGGCAGGATGTGCCATATTTGCAATTAGCAGCTCTGGCAGCCTCGCTGATGGCTCTGATTGCCTCAGAGGGGGAGGCTGGGAGCAGCTCGGCATTGGAAACCCTGGGCACCAGAGGCAGCTCCACGGGGCTCTGCTGCTCCTGCTGGGGCCTGCTCACATCAGGGGAGGGCCAGGGAGGAGATCAGTCTGCCCTAGAGCACTGGGCTAACAGAGGGGCCACGCCTGTGGCCCAGGCTAAACCTGGCCTAAGAGCCCTGGGATATTGAAGTGTTGTGTCCTGAGGGGAGTGCTGGGACCAGCAGGTGTCCCAGGAACTCTGGAGTTTATCAGGATCTTCAAAAGTATTTTTTGTTTTCTTTTACAAATGAAAACATATCAAGATTTATACTTAAAAGTAAATTACTTAAAAATGTGTTTGGACTCATTCAAAGAATTCAAAACTTGTACTACTGGGTGATGTGTATACATTAAATTAATCACTTGACACTACAACAAGGTCTGGTTTTTGAAAGAATACTCTTGGAAAAGCCTGTGTATGCTTTTAAAATTACAATAACAGATTTTGTTGGTTTTCTAACAAAAGACCCCAGTGTTAGGTCTATGTTTAATAGCTGTCCTTAGGTACCTGCCTGAACTTAGTCACTTAGAGAGTCTGTTGTCAAGAAAAAGTGAAGTCTTACAGGAGTGGGAGACTATTGCATACTAAAAACCATCTTTCAAATATGGACTAACACTTTGTTCACATGTGATTTGTTTGTATAGATGTTATCATTTTTTAAGCAAAAGCTATTCCAGCATCCCAGTGTTTTCCTGTAGCTGATTTAATGAGTCATGTGTGTTATTCAGGGTTACAAGGATGTAAAGCTGTGTTCCTTTTCCTCTCCACAGTGCCCCCATGCCCTACCTCATTGGAATACACTTAAGTTTGATGGAGGTAAGTCTCTCTTGCCATTTCTGAATCTATATATAGAGGTATGATTTAGAGCCAGATTCTGCAAGCAATTACACATTCATTCATATGCTTACAAACGAAATAATGCTGTTAATTTGGGAGTGCTGGGGGAATTGAGTGAGGCACACGTGATAAGGTGGAACATTCAGGAGCCCTGTTTGCTCCTGGTGCTCCTTGGGCACACTTCCTGCTCACCTCGTGCTCCCCTCCCCGCCCTGGGGCTTCATTTAATCCCTTCAGTGCCTTGCTTGGACTCAGGCACAAAGGCAGAGTCGATATTAAACCACAATGTTGACAGTTACAGTTCTCTTTTAGGCTTTCGCAGACAGATTGTAATTTTTTAAATGTTCAAAAGATCTGAAAAGAAGGAACTTGCAGTTAATGTTAACACAAAGCTGGCAGAGCACCAGCCCTCACAGAAAGCTTCTCCTATAAACAATTCCCAGTAATTCATGTGACTTTTTTTAAAAAACTCTAAAAGTGGAAATAACATATTTGCTTTTGCTTCCCGCACTGGTGAAACAGTGGATGACTTTCCTCAAAAGTATCTGGGGGACAACAAAAGATACTGACTTAAGGTGCCTCTGAAATCCTCATCCTCCCTGACTGTGCCCTCCTCCCCAGGGGTGCTCTGGGTGGGCAGGGCCATTCCTGCCCGGGGAGCTCTGACTGTGGAGCTCTGAGTGTGGAGCTCTGACTGTGGAGCTCTCACTGTGCCCTCCTCTCCAGGGGTGCTTTAGGTGGGCAGGGATGCTCTCACTGTGGAGCTCTCACTGTGGAGCTCTCACTGTGCCCTCCCCAGGGGTGCTCTGGTGGGCAGGGCCATTCCTGCCCGGGATGCTCTCACTGTGCCCTCCTCCCCAGGGGTGCCCTGGTGGGCAGGGCCATTCCTGCCTGGGATGCTCTGACTGTGGAGCTCTGACTGTGGAACTCTCACTGTGGAGCTCTGACTGTGGAGCTCTGACTGTGCCCTCCTCTCCAGGGGTGCCCTGGTGGGCAGGGCCATTCCTGCCTGGGATGCTCTGAGTGTGGAGCTCTGACTGTGCCCTCCTCCCCAGGGGTGCCCTGGTGGGCAGGGCCATTCCTGCCCAGGGAGCTCAGCCTCCCTGGGGCAGGGCTGAGAGCTGGCTCTGCACGTGCCCCTGGACATGACTGACCTGTGTCCCTGGTTTAGATCCTGTGTGTGAAAACAGAGCCTTCCTGTTCAGGGTACAGAACAGTTTAGAGAGCTGGGCTTTACATCACATAAAGGAATTGTTCTTGTATTGTCCATAAAAATGTGTAATTTCTGGAAATATTGATTAATATTCTTTCACTAGGACAAATGTGTGTTTGTGTGTGCTGTGTAATAGCATTACATTTTCCAGCATTAATGGGAGGTAATTTTAGAAGGCAGTTTTTTTATGAAAAGATAGATTAAATGTACAGGATGTCTTTTTTCTTCTCCTTACCATCCTGGGTACAGATGATGTTTTATGCCCTTTATACTGCTAAACCAAGTAAAGAATTGCAGTACAATTTGTTTGTGAATAACCAATTAGTTAAAAAGTCAACATGTACATTTGTTTGCACATCATATGCTTTTGTTCAAGGGGGCTACTCATAATCACCCTTGGATACTGCGCAGGCAGGAGAGAGGGAATATCTAGGAAGAAATGTATTCTTCATTCAGATCAAGAAACTTTCGGCCCCACATCCGTCCCAGGCAATCATTGGTGTGGTTATTGTGGTATCTGTAAAAGATGGAAGAGAGCTGGTAGGGGCTGGGAGAGGATCTCCATACACACACTTGGCAGCTTTCACAGGTGTTTGTGCTCACAACGAGCTCTGTGGTTGGCCTGGGAATGGATATAGAAAAGAAATTTAATAATTACACCTTGGAGTTGCTTTGTGTGATGTCTCACTCCTGCCTTCTCCATAAATCCATTGCCTCTTCCTTTGTCTCCATGTTTCAGACTGCAGGGCTCTGTGGGCCTTCCAAACTCCATCTGTAAAAACTCAAAAAAAGGAGTTGTTCTTGGAGAAGCCAATTTTCATCCATTTTAGTAACTTGTGAAAAAATCTGTTTAGTACTAAATCCAGTCTGGCTTTTGAATAGCCAGAGATTCTGGAACACAGACACGCTTTGGCAAAGTACAGTTATTCAAAGTGCCTTATCAAATAAATTAAATAAATAAACCAAACTGTTTTCTCTCCTCTTATGGATAAATTCAGTTACACACAGAACTGCATCTTGCAGCTAACTCTGCTTTTTCCATTGAAAAATAACGTAAAATTCCACAGTGGTGCTGGATCTGTCTGGTGGCAAGTGCTGCAGAATTTTTATGCCCTGGGCAAGGGAAGGTGACATTGTCACATGAGATGGACACTTCCTAGGTTGCCTCTAGTTTGTGGTGCTGAATGCTCACTCTATTTGTCCCTTTCTTCATATGGAAGGTTGTGGGGGTTTTTTGTTTAGAATAACATCGTAGTTGCAACAGCAATTCTTGTTCTCATGACCTGACAGTTGTGTTTGTTTAAAAATGTATTATCTTTTCCATATCAAAATAATTTTATAAACTAGAACTACAATCTGCTGCCATTATTCAGTATTGCTTTTTCTGTAAATGCTGAAATGTCACAAATGGGACTTCAGGAAGTGTTCTGTTGATGCACACCTTGGAGTGTCAGGATCAGGGCTTCACTGCCAGCCTGGCTCTGTGCCTGGGGCAGGTGGGCCCTTGCCCTGGGGTGGAGCCCAGGGAGTGCTGCAGGAGGGTCTGGGCTCAGGCTGTGCCCCAGCAGCTCCCATGCCTGCATTTGGCCTCCTTGTGCCAGCACTAGTGGCAGCCAGTGCTGGGATTTGGGATATAGGAAACCATTATTTTCTACCTCTCGTCTTGTTTCTGTGGGTTTTCTAGCCCAGTGTTGGAATGGGGCCTCTGGAAGAAGCAGAAGTGTTGGTGATTTTAAACAAAATCCAGCCTCTCTCAGCTCGACAGATCTTTCCTGAGCTGTTTGGTACCTTAAAGTTAGTTTGCAGTTTCCCCTGTTCCATGGGGGCTCTGTAGAAGGAACAGTTACTTTAATGGAAAATGACAAATTTTTCTTATGATTAAAATATCAAGCCTATCCATTGACTGTTAAATCTAATTTGCTGTGACTGAAATGTTCTCCAGTGAGATAAGATAATCTCCTGTTATAGGTCAGAGGGCTCCAACTGATTTATGGGGGAAAGCCTTGGTAGAAAATACAGAGCTGTGTTTTGTGCTCTTATTTTTCAGCTTTTCTATCATCACCTAGTTAGTCATTCTTTATAAGATTTCCATTTAGCAATCCATAAAGTGACTTCAAAGAAGGCTAAAAGTTTATAAGCTGTTGGATAAGCAAGGCTGGAGCTATCACATGAATAATGGAACATGCTTATGGAACTAATTGAATTCATATTAGATGAAGATAAGTACTTAGTAGTGATAAATAATGAGATAGGAAAATGAAACTCTATCAAAAGAACACACCCCTTTCACTATCTTATTTTCTGCCTGTGCACTGTAGGCTGGTTTAGTCTTCAGATTATTTAAAATTGCCCTGTGTGTCGGAAGCTGTGTCAAGCTTAGTTGCAGCCTTTTACATTTTGTCAGAGAAAAGGATTGTTTCTGCAGCTGTTTGTGTAGGGAGGTTATCAGTGTGATGGTGCTGATGGAGGGGGAGTGCCCTTGACCTAGGAGCTCCCTGCTGGAACTGGGCACATGTGGTTTTGATTGACTGCTGGGGATGGCTGTGCTGGCTCTGACATGGGGAGCTCTGGCTGCAGACTCCAGGAGAACATCCACCCTTTCCTGCTCTGTTTGGGGCACAGACCCAGCATTTAGAGTTAGAATTAGTCATTGCAAAAGTATTTCATAGCTTTTAAAATTAATATTTCAGTTATTCAAGGACTTTTTCTGGGACTTCAGAACTGTAATTCTTGCAAGATTATCCAGGATGAATTTGTGTGTGACACTGCACATTAGAATGTTCCTCTAACCCTTTTCCTAAGGAAGAGGACACTGGTGTAGATCATAAAAGCTGTATGAGTAGGTTTTTGTTTTACTTCAGCCTGGTATCAGTAAAACTGTTCATGTGAGGAAAGAAATGCTCAGTGCAATTCCTGCTGTGTGACTGGGGTAGGACAGGCTGATCTGACCTGGTGTCAATAATGTCTCCTGTGCAGCCAGGGGAGTGGAGCTGGGGCTCTCAGAACCCCCCCATGCATTTGGGGAGCACTTTGGGGCACATTCCCTGCCCTGCTCGGGATTCAGTGTGACCATAGCCCAATTAGCATGCACTGAGTCTGAGCTAACGAGCCCTGAGCATGGGTCCTGTGAGCTTGGGCTCAGGCCTGACCCTGCCCTGGGGGTCCCCTTCCCAGAACACACCCTGAGAATGCATTGACCGCTGGCATCTGCCACTGGTACTGTTAATTGTTAATTATATTTTCGATTGGGGTGAGAAGCATTAATTAGCTTTTCCCACCCATTTATTCTTAGTAAATCAATGCTTTTTCTACCTGTAACTGAGGAAGTGCAGCTTTTCCATTGGATTTTAATGAAGGGTTATAGATTAACTTAAATCCAGGTCTTAAACCCCTAAATGCAGTTTAGCCACTCACAAATATTCCCAATATGGCTGTAGGTGATTTCAGGAGCATTGATAAAAATGCATTTAAAATATGGCAGATTACTTATGGAATTATCTTTTATCTAGTTATTGGGGAAATGGAGATAAGAGCCATGCTTTAATCAGGGATTCTGGGGCATGTTTGAGGGCGACTTTTCAGAAGGCGAGCCCTGCAGTTCCAGGCAGGCTCCCCCAGCAGCAGAGAGGTTTATCTCGTGTGCCACAGCACACGGGTGCTGTTTGTCACTCAGCTGGCAACAGCTGCTTGTGATAAGGATCTGGGGAATCACCTGTAGAGGCTGGGGGTGCCGGGCGGAAGGGTGGGAGATGGGCTGGGGGGGCAGCCCACCTGCTGTGGCCGGATCAAAGGGCCCAGGGTCAGGGGGCACATCCCGCTAGGGCAGAGCTGTCTGCTGAATAGCCATTTCAGATTGTAAATCTGGCCCTGATTTCATTAAGTCCTTCTGGCTGCTCTTGGGGCATGAAATAATAAAATTTTATATCCGCTGCCTTTCCTGCTTCTGGCAGCCAGATTGACACATTGTTGTCTGCAGCGTTGTGGTGTTTTCCTTTAGAAAATAAATGGAGGCTATTAATTCAGTAGAGACAAGTCATTAAGCAAATGGATTTTAGGCTTGTTGTGAATCATACTTTCTTAACGATTTCAGACCTAGTGCACGGGCTCACTAGAATGTTAGTTTTTCTTAGGAGTTCTGCCTTTCCAAGAGAATCGGTGGAAGGTATCACCCTTTTACTGTTACAACGTTTTTAAAGATGCTGATCACGTTTGTATCTGGGTATAAAAGCTCATGATCAGCTTGGTTGATGTTTTGGCAGCAATTTAGCCGTGAAGTTACGCAAACCTGGCTTGTGGGAGGAAAGGCAGGGGGTGCTGGTGTTTGATGGTTATGGAGGTTTTTTCGTTTTGTTTTAAATTAAGCTATTCAATAAAACTGTTCACCTGAAAGAAGTTTAACCTGGGATCCCTTTATGGCAGAAAATGCAGAACCTGCCAAGTGTAGCCAGTGCTGCTAAGATAGCATTTAGTGTAAAGTGGTGTCAGTGTTATGGAGGAATACTCTTCTAGAGTGGGATGGAGGAGCACCCCTTCATTCTCCTATTCGAATATGGTTTCTGTGTCTTTGTGAACTTCCACATAAAACATTTAAATGACTCAAGAGTTTGGCTGCCTGTGAGCAGGGCAGGCACCCGGACTGTGCTTATTTACGGACCTGGTGTTTAAGGCCCCCCGGAGTTTGTTTGAAAAGTTAAGAGATTTTCACAGTAAAGGTGCCATTTCTGAAATTTAAAGTGCTCTTTTCACCAGGAGATAAGTTCTCTCTGATTAAGTCAGTAATTCTTACTAAGCCATGTTTATAGAGGCCATAAACAATGGGTTCAGTGTGCTTGTTAAACCAGCTTTCCATACCTCTCCACTCTTTTAAAAAGAGACATTTAAAATAAAAGGCAGGTGTAGATGTTAGTTTGATTTAGATGGATTTTAGGTGATTAATTATGGCTACAAGTAATTGGGCAAGGGTGGTTAAGAAAGGTTTGCAGGAGTGAGATGTGATGCACATTCTCACTGAATTTCTCCTTTTGACTCAGTACATCCCTGACCTGTGAGAAAATGAGATGAGGAATCTGTAATGTTCATATTTCCTCTTAGTCCTTGCTTATCCACATTTCTTTTCAGCAAAATATGAACCTACTGAATACAGCCCAGTCTGCTGCACAGGTATCACTTGTAAAGTTTTGTTTAGCTCTTCAGGAAGTTGTGAAATATGGACTGGGGCTGTGTGTGGCTTGTGGCTGTCCCTTCCCATTCCTGAAAATTATGACAACACACAAACTGTATGTGGGAAAAATTATCTACGTGTTTTTGTGCTTCACAGAATCCAGTGGGGTTTAATGTGAGAATTGCAGCTGAATGATGTGAATTTTTACTCAAATTCCAACAAGACAGTAAATCTTTACCAAAGATGGTAGTGACAGGAGAGATGACAAAACCAACTAAGGATTAAGATGAACTGGTCAGTCTGCATTTCTGTAGAATGAGCCACAATTGGACCATCAAAAAATTATATGTTTTTGAATGCATTGCAAGACAGATGCTATTAATCAAGTCAGTCTCCAGTGTTTTATTAAATCTGAGGGCTGGTCTCAAGGGAAAGCCACTGCCTTTGTACAAATATTGCAAATCTTTACAGTGAGGTTGAGCTCTTGGTGGTGCAGAGTTTATCAGCTTCCTTTTGGGTACGATGATTTCTGGGCCAGGTGTGGGGTGATCACACTGAGCAGCATTTACAGTCCCTGTACCATGAGGGCATCTTTCTGCCTGAGCCCTGCTTGGCACAAGCCTGTCTGTGCTCCAGGACCCCCATTTTGCTGAAGGGGAGGTGCAGGTTCAGCACCAGAGGCACAGAAACACCCCTGGCACGTTCACCACGTGTGTGCTGCTGCTTTGCAGCAAGCAGGAGCAGGGTTTCTGTCTTGTCCTGCCTGCACTGAGGCTGACAAGCTTCTGGCTTTGGTTAAGTACTTTGCAAGAGCTTTTTGTTGGAGGTTTTTAGACTCCTCTGAGTATAAGTGGGATTTTTAATTTTCTGAAGCAGGAAGGAGCAATCAGTTTGTCTGGTGCTTCCGGACTCCTAAAGGAGTGAGGCTCCTGGATTGCTTTAGAGTTTATCAGATGCAGCCAACGGGGTGACCTTTGGTTCCTGCAAGCAAAGTACCTGGTTTGTCAGGCAGTGCTGCTGCTCTTTATATGGAAAGCATTAAATGTAATATTCTTCTATTTAAGTTAAAGAAATGTCTTGTGAAGACCTAAACTTAAATGTCTACAAAGTGGGTTTTATGGTTGTTGGGGTTTTTTTCAGCCCTAAGTACACAGCAGTTTGCTTTATAGACAGAGGACTGAGCCTTGAAAACTGAGGGTAATTATTTAGCTGCCTAAGGCTCAACTTTGCCATTGTTTTAGGACTTGAGTTCCTTTCTTTTAAAGGAAACAATTCCCTCCACCCCACAAAACCTTAATTAAAAATTGAGTATGTTTTTGTTCATTTTCCTGCTCAGTAACTTTCATTTGCTCCTGTGTGTAGGTAGGTAGGTACTTAAACATTTTTTACAGTGTCACTGGGAAATTTCCTCAATTACCATATTCTATAATTCCAGTTTTTCTGATTTTGAATTTTCAAAGCTTTATTTGAAGAGATTAAACCTGTGTGATTAGTCAGTCAAAAAAAAAAAAGATTCAAGTCTCCTGTTAGTGGAAGAAGTGCTAAGTGTTTAAATGCTGCTCTGTTTGGGATCAGTGACTCATTTACTGTTGATGAAGCAGGGAAATCGAGTCTGGCATGTTTAAATTTGCTTAGATCACAGACACCTTTAGAGCTCAGAGTCACAGGTACTGATGATCATTCTTTGGAGAAATAGGTTCTTCTTTTCTCTTCAGTGTGTAAGTACTGTTACCAGAGATGGGAACTTCAGACTAGATCAGAAACTTTCCCTCAATTCATGGGAACAGGAGAGAAAGTTCAGACTTGCTGACCAGGACATGGTAGAATTAAATTTCTCTTAGCTTTTCCCCCCCCCCCCATTTTAATTATTTACTGATTAGGCTCTCGTAGGATCCAGTTCACTTAAATGCAGTTGTAAACTTGTCTTTATTATACTTCCAAAATTCAACCTGGGATTTGGAAACCAGTTCCCATCCCTAACTTAATGTAACTCTCAATTCCTGGAAAATCCACTCTTTATTGTTATTTAAATTTCTGAATATAAAAAGATTCTCTCGAAATCCTGACTTGACTAGAAACTGTTAAATGTGCAAACAGGACACCAAGACAAACATTAGGAGAGGTGCTTGAAATAAATCTTTGCTTGAATAATCACAGACCCTCTGGGTTGACAAATTTCATTGTGCATGTTGTTAAGAACTTCCATCTGCCAGCTGAAGGTTAATTTTTTTAGCATTGTAAACTGAATAAATAAAACAAATGATGGCAGGAAGTCAGGAATGTTGATTGTTTTTAAAATGGTTGTGGTTCTGTAGTGCCATGTTGTTATGCCATCACTTGTGTCCTTTATGCATAAAATTTAATTTCCCTTACTTACATTTTCCTTTCCCTTTCCTGAATTTGCTCACCTATAGAAAGTAAGAAGCATGGCCCTGGAAGATGTGGTGATCCTTAACGTGGACACCAACACACTGGAAACCCCTTTTGATGACCTTCAGAGCCTCCCCAACGATGTGGTATGTATGCAGTGATTACCCCAGGGTTCAGTTCCTGCTGGCTGCCACTCAGGGCTCTCACTGGGAGCTCTCATGGAGCACTGAGCTGCTTCCCTCAGTTCCTGCTGTCCCAGAGTGTTTGGGAATGTTTGTTTCAACATTTACAGATGTGCATTGAAGCCTCCCAGGGAAAATCAGCTAATGAATTAGAAATCTGCATCTTTAGTTAACTGTTGTTTCCAAATGAAATTGTGTGAGTTTTTGTCCTGTGACCGCTTCCAGGTGAGCTTTAAGGAATTTCATGCATTTTATATCCTGAGATATGATATGAAATGGATGCCTTCACATTCACTTCAATCACTGCTAGAATTCAGAGCTCATTTTCTTTCTCATTCACCATTTTTATTGGTAAATTATTTCATGTTTTTAATAAGTTGATAGTAATGGTGTATAAATACTTGACATTTAATGGGATGCAAAGACATCCCACTTGCTGCTGCAATCATCTCCACTGAAGGAGCTGAGAGGGGAGAGCAGAGGAGTGAGAGTGTCAGGAGCTGTTTTCAAGGCAGAGTGAATGTTTAGGAGAATGTGGCAGGGGAAAATCTGGATTTCCTTTGCTTGTTGGGAATATTGCAGTGACAGCCAGATCTGAACATTTTTGTGTGCAGTTGAGAAACAGAATTGATGTTCAGGGAGCTCAGTGCAAGCTGGTGTGTGAGGAGAAGCTGAGTGAGGGTGAATGCCCAGTGCCTCCTGCTGTGACACCCTGGCATTCCAGCGGGATCCCTTCTTCACAAACAGGCAGCTCAGGAGGAAAGGCCCATCTTGGTTGTGAACATTTTGGCTTTAGTCAAACATTTAGTCTGTAAAAGTTGATTCCATTATTTTTTCTGGCATTATATAGTTCTTCATTTTGATTTCACATCCAAATCTGCCAGCTGGTCACTGCTCATGCCATTCTCCACAACCCGGGAATGACAGAGTTGTAAATTTGATGGAATTATGTAAGAAATGTCTGCATCCAGGGAGCACGGGGCCTCAGACATGTATATGATTTGTCAACAATCAAGTATTATATTAGATTTTATGAGACTTCATTAAAGGAGCTGTTGTGGGCACACTGGAGAACATCAGAAGAGACTTCTCCAATAAACACAGAACTTCAAGCTTTGGAATGTAATAAATTTTAAGAGACTTCCTTCCTTTCATTATTTACTTTTACTTCACTTTTATAACAGTAGAGAGTTGTGTTTTATTAGTTCAAATTTCTTGATTCAGTTTTCCACAGGTCTATTTAAGAGCTCCATTTTATCTCGGAGGATGTTGAGAGCAGAGCAGAGGAAGTGCTGCCAGCAAATTCAATTAACTGGCAGGGCTCACCAGTAGCATATATGGGGTATTTTTTTTTCACAACTGCTATATAAATACAGCTGGGATTAATATTTTTCACAACAAAGCTTTAAGTCGAGTCGTGTTGCGTTGTGTAATTAATGTTTGGGCTGGGGGTTTCTTGGGATTCAGCTCTGGAGCATTGTTGCAGGTACCTGGATGAAGCAGCTCCTCCTCCAGGTCTCTCCCCTCACACGGCTCCAGAGTTGGCTTTGACCACTAGAGAGCAGCTGCTCTGCTGTGCAAGAATTGAATTTCTGTCAGTTCTTTCATGCATCATGTGTTTGGAACTGTAAGTGGATCAAGTTGTTCATCTCAGCAGGGAGATGCTAAAGCCAATCCATTATACTTTTTTTTCTTTTCTTTTCTTTCTTTTTTCTTTTTTTTTTTTTTTTTTTTTTGTGTGTTCCTTTTTGCTTCCCTGGGAGATTTTGGGAGTGTGTCTCCCCACTGGTCTTAGTCTAAGTAGATGCATTTATGATCTGAGAAACTAAAAATGTCTTCAAACTACTTTGCCAGTTTTGCTACTTAATGTGAGCAGTGAGCAATTCATGCGCTGCTGAATAGACAAAATTTACTTTGCTAAATTAAATCTATCTATATTCATCAGTGAGCAAAAACATCTTCTCTGTGGTGCATTCACCATCAGGTAATTAATCCAGTAGAAAATTTCTAAAAGCTGTTTTTTCTCTCTCCTTGAACTGCTTTTTAAATCAAGTAAATGAAGTCTTAGATTATTTTAGAGCCTCAGGTAGTGAGTTGTTCTTGAGTTTCATGATACCGATATTGCTACTAAAGTGGTTCTTGGAAATCAAGAACAAACTGTTCTTTATTCTTTAATTCTTAGGACCCAAACAAATACAGGACCCAGTGCAAAGGTCTTTCCAGTTGGAATTTGTGTCAGAGGAGCTGGGCAGAACTGAGGCAGTTCCAGCAGAGTCAGCTCACATTGTTCCTTTGCCCCAGTTTACCTCAGCAGTACCTGCTGGCTGTCAGGCTTCTGAAGTGGTCAGGTCATGTCCCTGAAAATCAAGATTTGTACTACTGTGTTACTGATTAACTATTTGAAATGTGAAAACCTGCCCCTTCCTCACCTTCTGCTTCTGATGTATTGCTGGAAATCTGGCAGCATGAGAGCACCCTGGGAAGTAACTTTCCTTTTAAAATAATCAATATTAAAAAAAGAGATTTATTAAGGACTGTGATTACAATAAGTGCATCTGCTGCTGACAAGTCTCCTACACCACCGTCTGTGTTGCAGTGAATAGCAAAGAGGGGGTAGTAATTTTTTTTATACAACCCGTATGGATTTTTCATGTATTTCCAAATAAGTGTCATCTTCTAGTCATAGTTGTAGTCAGAGCCCCACGTTGGAAGGCATAAAGCACAAGCTTGCTCTGTCAGCTCGTGGCTGTTGCTGCAGGAAGGCCGGGGGCAGCCGGGGTGTCCCAGGCTCAGCCCTGGCTCCTGCTGCCCCTCTGCAGCGAGCGCCTTGGCCAGGGAGCCAGGGCTGCTGCTTTGCCCTCAGGGAAGGAATGAGCTGCTTGCAGGGCAGCCAGGAGTGCCAAGCTGCAGCTCTGGAGCCAAACCATTTTCCTAAAGGTGAATCCATTTTTATTTCTTAGGCTGTGTTTGCAGTAGAACATTTCTTGCTTTATTCATGTTGACAACTGAAAAGCCTTGGACCTAATTAAAAGAATTTCCACTAGCACCTTTACTGAACCATTTCATTCTGCTGCATTGCACAGATTGCATTCTGAAACATGGTGAGAGTTGAAATTGGACCTTTAAACTTCAACTGCCAGAAGTATAAAAATCTTCTTTAAAAACACTCTCAGGGTAGACTGCATGTATATGTGTCTATTTGGCTAGAAATAATCCTCATTTTCAGTGGTTACAATTTGAGGTTTTTTTAAGTTATCACAGTCTCTTCAGGCAGGAAACAACCCTAATTCTGCTGGTATAGTCTACTTATATTACATACTACTTTTTGCCACAGAGTACACATGAGAGTGTTTTGGGGTGGGTTTTTTTGCTACTTGTTAGTATATTTAAATATGTCGCTAACATTTTTTTGTTACAAAATTGACATACCTATTGCAGTAATCCCACATATATATAAAATGGACATCCTACAGTGTTTGAGGAAGTAGCAAAATACCAGTCAATATTCTGCTTCTGTCCCAGCCAGGGGAGCTGAAGCACAGAAAGGCTGTGGCCAGCCCTCTGAAATCCTGGTTTGTTTAAAACAAGGCATAGAGCTTTTTCCTTCTATATAGACAGAAGGTTCTGTATCTTCACATGAATGTTTACAGAAAAGCCTTATAACGATGGTGGAGGTGGATTTGAAAGCTTCTCAGAGCTCTGGATATTTTATTATACTTTTAAGAACTACCTTTAAATAGTTTATATAAGTTAATATAGAAAATAAAAGCATATTTCAACCTTACAAGTCTAGACCCCTTCAAACATGAAGTATGCTGTTTGGGTTTGAAAATCTGGTGAAGCTTTTATATTTAGAGGATTACAGAACTCCTTGAGGAACGTTATTTCACTGAATAGGAGTCAGCTTATTTTACGGGCTTCAGACTAAATCTGGTATCATGTGTTATGTTAATATGGGTTTGTGGGCTCATTAATGCGTGGATCATTGGCATAAGCATTCAGATTTATAAACAGTGCTGGACACGCTCTCGGTTATTTCTGTTATGCTAAATAATGAAACGCCTTTTACAGCAGAATCTGCAGAAGATTTAAAAGGAAATGTCTTTGCAAGTGTTTTAGTAAACACAAGTGCAAAGATAACATCTAAAAGAAAAGCCAGTAGTGCCCAGCATGGATTCTGTATTTAACACCTCTGGAGCATGACAGGGAGTCACCATGGAGCCCAAAGCCAAGGCTGCTGCAGGAGGAAGCTGAGTTGGGGATGAACTGAGGCACTCACAAACAGCTCAGGAAAATCAGGCTGCTCTGGGCAACACCCAAGGCTGAGGACATTCGACTCATCTGTGGGATTTTGGAGATACGGATGAGGCCAGAGCAAGCTTTTGTTGGGAGCTGGAGGATGGGAAGAAGGTCTTGAAAGTTAATTTGAATATTTGAACCATCAGTTTATATTTTATAAGGTATAATTCATACTCTCTGAACAGAGTTAGTTATGATCACTACTAGAGGATCTGCTCACTCTGTCAATAATATTTCTCCAGTGTTTCTTGCATAGTGTGAATGAGGTACACAGAGCTACCCCATGGAGATTTCCAGTATGGCATTTGGGAAAGGAAGATTTGCTAGTTATTGGCTCTTTCTGTTAAATTCATCATTTGGATATTTATGGAGTCAGTCACGTTCTCCTTCAAATCGGGTTAACTAGGGATTTCCTGCCGTTCTGCTTTCCCCCGAAATTGTGGCTCCTGCCTGTTTTCTGTGTCAGGTATCTCACTAAACTCGGGCTTCTAAACTCGGGCTTTGTGCGTGGCATGGCCGCAGCCCCTAAAAGCACCAGCTGAATTCCTGTCCAGAACCAGCACCCGGGTATTTGGGTTTGTCTTGAGATCTGGGTCAGAACCTCAGCGTGTCCGGTTCTGTCTGCGGCGCCAAAGGCCGTGAGGGAATCCTGAGGGGCCGTGAGGGAGAGCCAGGAGGGGCCCTGAGGGGCCGTGAGGGAATCCTGAGGGGCGGCCGGAGCAGGACACAGCGGATCCCGGGCACGGCCGAGCCCTCGGCAAACAACTCCAAAAATGTGTGAGAACAGGCAAAAAGCCCCAGACCACAGAGAGGAGAAGTGTGAGGAGTAAGGAAGGGCGGGAGGAGCTGTCGGGACTGACATCAGTAGAGGGGAGGCGGGGCTGGGGCGGGGAGTTGGGCCGGTGAAAGGCGGCGGCAGGGGAAGGTGTTTAAGTTTCTGTCTTTGTTTCTCGCTATCTGACTGTATTTTAACTGCCAATACATTACATTAATTTTCCACATTGCAGCCTGTGGCTCATGGGTGCACATCTCCTTGAGCCCCCGAGTCTGGTGTGCGTGTTTGCCCCGAGTGCTGCTGAGGGGCTGCGGGAGGGCGGCTGGGCCGGGAGCCTGCTGAGGGTGCCCTCACGGCCAGGAGCGCAGCCCTGGCGGGGTCACTGCCCGTTCCGGCTCTGAAATGTGAGGGAATATAACCTTAAAAAACACTTGTATTTGTGGCGAATAGATTCTTCAGACCTTCAGCTTTTGTTCCTAGCCTTGGTAGTGATGGATGGCCTGCTAGTGTGGAGCAGTTTCTCTTACTAATCTGATGTTTGAATTAATTTAGCTGCAATTATTTCATGGATTCTAATCAAGAATGACACAGTTTCATAGACTACCTTTAAAAGAGTACTCCAACAGCATGTTAACAGTCGATTTTAAGTAGGAGGGCAGGTTCAGTGAAGCTTGTAGTATCCTATTGGCTTCTGAATAGAATCCAAACAAATCTTAGAGAAGCAAAACAGCTTGAAAAGTAATGCTCTTAGAAGTGAAAAATTCATCTCTGAATTCACAATGTCACCTTTTGTCATAACTGCTGCTGTGCTGAGCACATTTTTCACTTAGCTGTGCCCCAATGTGTTGCTCTTTGTTTGTGATACGAGAGTGATCTAGACCTGCTGTGTGATTTCAGGTTTCTGCACTGAAGAACAGATTGAAGAAAGTCTCTACAACCACTGGAGATGGTGTTGCAAGAGCGTTTCTAAAAGCACAAGCAGCTTTCTTTGGGAGCTACAGAAACGCCCTGAAAATTGAACCTGTAAGTAGGCAATTAGTTGGCATAAAATATAAATGTGCAGCTGTGGTGGAGAAAAAACCTAACAATTCAAAGTGTAGAATAACCTGCTCTTCCTAAGGTGGCTCTTTGGCTGACTAGTACTGAAAACAGTGTTCAAGTCTCCAAAATGAAAGAGGTACAAGAAGCATGATCCATCACACAGGGAAGAACCTTCACGTGGAAATGTATGGGTCTGGCTTGTTTTGAAACCAGTCGAATTAGAGGAGAGATGATAATAAAGAGTAAATTAATGACCATAAGAGGTTAGTGCAGAGCTGACCATTCCCTCCTCTGCAAAACCTGTCTCCTCATTGTGTTTTTGTGTGAAAAGGTGGTGTATTTGGCATTCTCCTGCTCTTTGAAGATTAATGAAAAGGTCCGGCCTGCAGACGTGTGATAAATTTAATTTTAACCATGATGTTAAATGGTTACATGGCCAAGAGTTGGACTATGGGTGTAGTGTTTCTGGAGGATTTCAGTAGCTAAAGTCCCTCCAGTACTGTAGTTTGTCTTGTTATTTTTAAAGCCAGGAGGAAAACACAGCTCAGCCTGACTTTTAAACAGCCAGTTATTACCATCAAATAAGTATCATTTCAGCCATTCATATTCAGGTTTCAAAAATTACTTTTCAAGTCAGCACAAGTCCTTCCACATCTTACTGGGGGAATCCGTGTGTGTGGAAAAAATAAATTGTATTGACTTGTGTGTGTGTCTGGGTGTAAGAACTGGGCTTTTAAAGCATCTGAGGTGAAATGCTGGAGGTATTTAAAATGGGGACCATATAAATGACAAAGGTGGAAGCAGCGAGGCGCTCTGGCTGTGAGCCTCCTTTATCCCTGCTGGGGAGACACTGACTCCCCTCCATCCCTGCAGGCTTCCTTGTTCTCCAGGGCTCCTCCCTGTAGTTGCCAGGCAACTCTGGGACTATTGGTGTGTGCTTTGCCTGGATGTGTGTGTGAGATTAACTAGTTAAGGGATTTATGAAGGAAAATAAAAATTTAAATTGCTGTTCTGGAAATACCATCTGGTATTTTGAAGGCTGAATGTTAAAGACGAACATTTGAAATGAGTTGACAGTGGCACGCCCCTAGAAAGTGCAACTTTGAGGGACAGCTAACCTGAGGAAGTAGCAGAAACAGTTTAGTTTGCTTCTCGTTCCATCAAAGAAAACCTGTAAATATAGCTGCACAAATATGTCATAAATTGACTTTAATAATCAGAAAGTGGAAAATTTCAGGGCTTTCTTTCCTAAGTCTTTTTGTAAATCAACAGTTTGATTTGTGATTATACCTTTCAGTATTAAGATTTAGATAAAGCAAATTTGCAGGTGTTTCATGTTCATGTATCACCTTGACATGGAGTAAGTACAGGGCATAAGTAATACCAAACATGAAAGGGTTCTTTGCATTTCATGTCCTATAACCCCAGAAACCTGACTGTTCTTTTAAAATCATCGATAATTAGAAAATACATTCAAAGAAGTACATACAGAATACATTTTCCTCCTTCCATAGTTTCTGTCTCATAAGACAATTTAATTTCATAGACTATCGCATTGGTATGAGCTGACTTTCTGGGATAAATGGTGTGAATCTACTTTTCATTATTCTGTGTAGGCCCAGAATGTGTCATGGAGCAGGCTCTACATTCCCATTATTAGACTTTAGCATAGTAAGGGCTCTTATTCTGTTCTGTTTTACTTTAGAGATACAAAGTTGTGTAATGTACATAGAAACAGAGCACTGGCAGTGAGTTTCTGTTACCGTGAACTTTCTGAGGCCTTTGGTAACTAGGAATTGCATGAACAAACATATCCAGGTACACAGTTGGCAAGCACAGTAATAATGGTCGTATTTACTTGACAAGACAACAGCTGCAGTGCTGTTTCCTGCAGTGTTTCCCATGGCTGCACTACCCAGTTCTACATGCAGAGGAGTGTCTGCGGGGTGTGATGTACGTACAGCCCACAGAGCTCTGGTGCTATCAGGTCCAGCCAAACTCAGCAGCAGCTGGGTGTTCACTGGGCTGTACTGAGGCAGATTATCCTCATGCATATGGCTTAAATGTCTACCAGTGACACCAGCCTGAGCATTTTGTTCGCTTGAATGACCTTTCTCAAATTCCCAAGTTTTTGTTGTTTGCAGAGGGAATGTTTTTATCTCTTCTAAATATCGAATTCACACAAGTAGGTCACGTTCAGCAGAACAATCCGTGTGAGTACGGGGTGTGTGTAAGGGTGCTTGGTAGGACTGAGCAGCTGGGGACGTTGGGAAGCAGGCTCAGGTTTTCGGCGAGGGAGCCGTGGCCGTGCTCTTTCTTCTGCTGACACCTAGTGGTTCCAGGCGCTCCACTCGGACTCTCGCCGTGTTTGTGAGGAGCAGCCCCCACCTGTGGGGCGAGGTGAGCTCGGCGGGGCTGGCCCAGAGCAGTGGCTGTGGCTGTGACCCTGCAGGATGTGGGGGCTGCAGGGCGGCGCTGCTGCTGCGGCCTCGGCCCGGTGGGGTTTGTCTCCATCTCGCCTGGGAGCGGCACTCCAGCCTCTGCTGGGACCTACAGGCTTCCCAAATGACAAACAAGAGTTCTGCCTGTTCTCTGGCACTGCAGGGCTTCTGACAGGGCTGGTACTTGTAGGAAAGCACTGGATTACATCCTGTACGGGTTGTAAATACTCCTCCATGAGTTACACCTTGGGCATGGGACCATGACTACTGATACCTCCTTGTGTGCAGAGGGAACTGCTGAGGACAAGTGACTCTCTGCAGTGAAGCATCAATTAATTCTCTTTGTCTTCATGGTTAATTATTCAGTTTTATTCAGGTTTATTTGCCTGAGCAACCATTAGTTGTAAACTGGATAATTTCTGGTTATTTGCATTGTTCTGAATTGATTTGGTTTAAATTTAACCTAAATATTCCTTGGATGCATCCACTTAAGAGTAAGCAGGAAATCAGAGGCAGAGTCAATGTGCTTTTCTATTTTTTGTGTGCTTCCAATGCTGAAATTACTTTCTAATTTGTGAACTGCTGATCTTAATATGAAACTACTTATTGAAACTCACAGATGTTTTATATACTCCAGTTTTCACACTGCTTTAGCTGAACTACACTGGTGGAGGAATGTGTGTTTTATACACATTGCTGATGAAGTTCTGTTGTCCTGTCAAAGCTTGATAATTTATATTTGGATTTTAAATGGAGAACACAATGTACTACCAATTTTCATAATTGTAACTTTGATATGAATTTTCTCCAAATACAATGCAATTTGAGCAGTGGTGGGGGAAGAAACCGTTATGAATAGGAAGAAATAAGTTTTTTTCTTTTTCAACATAACACTTAATTCAACTTAAGGAGATAATTAATGCATTAATTATTTTACAGGAATCTCTGGAACAGACACAATAAATACCTTCAACAGTTCCAGACTCATGAGATCACAGTCAGAAAAGTATATGATATTTGGTGCAGAGTAAAAAAGCAAATGCCAGATGAGTCAAAAAGGAAATTTTGTTGGAATGTGTGTGCAGTAATATAAAGCAAGTGCATGCTACGTACTGGTGCATAATTCATTTTGCAAAGGCTTTGTAGCATTCAGTGCTTTATCTACTATGAAGTATGATTGTTGCCATGGTGAATTATTTTTTTAAGTTATTCAGTGGAAGAGTAAATAGTCATTTCCAACTCCCAGTAATTGCCACATCCCAGTTCCTTCCTCTCCATGGCCATCTCCTGCCTAGCTTCTTTTCCTTGCATGTATATTTTAAAGGCACACACTGCATGCAGGGTAAATACTTCCCTGTCACCAGAGCTGTCTCCCCAGTTCAGAGCTTTACGAGTGTTTGTCCATCTGTAGAAAACATGAAGAAGGGTGATCCCTAATGCTCATAGAACTTGTGCACAGACCTGTTAAAATGAACCCAGGCTGTAGGGGAAACAGTGAGCAGAAGCTAGTTAAATAGAACTTTTTGTTTTACTTGCAGTTTTGTTGTGCTCTGTTTGAAGGCAGTGCTGATGTACAGCACCAGGAATTTTCTCCCACCTGTCTTTACTCTTTTCCCGTTCAAGTGGTTGAGCTCTCAAATCCATCCCTGTACAGACAGTCTAGGAATGCCTAAATGACAGTAATTTCTAAGTGTCATCCTAGTGACTTTACTGACAGGAGTAGACAGTGAGAATGGCACTGACAGTGTGTAAAATCTGATTTTTTTGTGATAAAAATGGACATAAATTGAGTTTCTGTATGTCCTGGAACTGAAATTTGAGGCTTTTTTCTTCTTACTCTGTGAAGATTCTGTGTTTTGTGACATTTTAAAGACCCAAGGTTTCAGCAATCTCCCTCAGAAGCCACTTGTAACTATTGCTGTGTTTTACCATCTATGGGAAGTGCTGAATTCACAGTCACTGACTGGAAAAGATTTAGTGGGGAAACACAGTTTTGTTTGTTTTCTGTGTGATGTTTGTTTTCATTTCAATTCTGTTGCTGTTCCTCTCTAAGCCTTACTGTTGCTATAGACAAATTTCTGCTTTTGCTGTTTTAAACCTTAAAAATGGCTCTTTTTCTAACAAACAGTTACTGTTCTTCAGAATGGCATTTATTATTCTACATCTAAGTCTGTTGAGATATACATATGTTAATGAACCTGAAAAGACATTTTCTTTAATCTCTTCCAGCAGTCTGGTATGTAGTAAATAGAATTGTTTTGTAATTTCCAAACTGTTGTAAGATCCTCTGTTATCTAATTCCGTATGCCACGCTGCAGGGAGGGGGAACCCAGGATTCTGAGAGGAAGGTAAAACAAAGTCTTATTTGAGAAAGTTAACATCCCCCTCTGCTGATTGTGGTGTTTCTGCCCAGAAAGGTGCATGCAAACCTCCCTGTCCATCATACATGTTAAAGTAAAACTGCAGCAAAACTCAAATCAAAGCAAAAATAGCAAACACAGCCCCCCTACAACCCATCTTGGGAATGGTTTTGGGTGCAGGAACTTTGCCCAAAGGGATGGGGTGCTGTGCATCTCACTGGGCAGTAACAGCAGAAACGTGAATTCCTTTGAATGTGCAGAATGCTGCTGTGCAGAGGTCTGCTTTGAGATTATCAACGTTCACCTGCTTCATGCTGATGTTCAGGGGTTTGTGGTCACTTAGTCTGTGGAACATGGGGCACTCTGAGAGCTGTCTTTGGCTGTGTGTCTGGGTAACTTTGCAGCCCCCATGCAGGCTGTGTGTTCAGCCGTCAGCCTGGCTCAGGTCACTCTGCCTCTTCTGTGGTGCTGCTGCAGAAATGAAAGGAGCTTTGTTCCAAAGCCTCTCGATCTCCCTGTTACAGGGCAGGCTGTGCAGGGAGCAGCAGCCTGGGCTCTGTCAGCTCTGCTGTGCCAGGATTTGGATATTCACTTACTTGGCTCTGCCTCTCACACCTGATTCTGGGGTTGTGCTATTTGATGCTCTTGTTTTTGATTCTTCTCAATTTGTTTCAAGCCTTTGGTTGTTTGTTTTAGGCTGGCTCTTGCCTGTGTTTTCACTATGTTGTCTCCTGGTACTTCAGTTCTAATTGTGAGTGCACAGCCTTGTGCAAATGCCTCCGTGCAGGAGAACTTGGAGATATTTCCTGAGCTAATAAAGCGCAGGGGACTTGGAGGGGAACAAGGAGGCACATAAACAAACACCAAGCAGAAAATAACATCACCCTTGAATTCAGCTTCTGTGTGAGGCACTCGGTGAGTGTGTGTTTTTTCAAATGAGCTGTTGTATCTGGTATTAGGGGAAAAAAACACCAACACACACAAACCCTTGAAAAACCCCACCCCAAGGACCTTTCAGGCAGGTGGCAAGGAGTGAACATTCTCAGTAGTGTGAGCAGCTGTATGGCTGAAGAGAAAGTATCACTTCCATTGACAGAAGATGGTGGAAAAGATTTTGGTATTTGGATTTGTAAAGTAGCCTTCAGTGGCAGATAAAGTAATGAAATTATGATAAAAATTAAAATATTTAATTGGGTTAGAAACAGAATAGAGAAGCCACGCCAGTCTGGGCTTTCACGGTGCACATTGTGTAGGAATGGGAGTGTACAGTTTGTCCTGCTGTGGTTCCAAGGGAGGCAGGGAGAGGCAGTAAATCCCATTAGTTGTCAGGATTTGCATAGCTGGGTGAGAGTTCGTGCAGTGACACCTGGAATGCAGTGGGGCTGGAGGCAGAAGGAGCCATTTGCTCCTGAGCCAGGGCTGACAGTGGAGGGTGGGAGATTCTGGCACTGCCCTGGGGCTCAGGGAACCTCGTGTGTGCCCTGGGAAACACAGAGGGGACCAAGGCCCCTTTCTGCTTTGGCTCCTGTGTGCCCTCAGAGAGCTGGGCAACTGCTCTTCACATGCAGCACTGATTCTGCTCTGGGAAGGCATTAGAGACAGGCAAATTCTGGCTCGTGGCCAAAATGCTGTGCAGGCAAAACTTAGTCTCACATGAGGACCACTTTTTTTTCTTCCTTATTCTATTTTAGGGAACATAAAAATGTAGACTCTGCAGAGGGCTGGTAAGTACGTTGTTCTTTAAAACACACGCTACTTCAGTCTGGTAAAACATCAAATGAAAACATTCTGTCCTTTCTTATCTTTTTCTAATTTAATTCATTGTTTTCTGAGACTTTCATTCAATGAGTAGCAGCTCTGGCAATGACAGATATTCTATTGTGACTGAAATATGCATTTTGTAAGTCATAACTTTACTTGGTATTTAAATAAACTGTGTATGTACAGCGTGCAAGATTTATGCAGAGCACAGCTGGAAGTGTTCTGCTCAGAATTCCTATGGTTTAAAATGTCTCTTTCAAGTTTGAAAATGTGTTGTGAAGTAGATACCATTATGATAATTGGAAGTTCAGCTTCTCTGTCTTGCTCTATTATTTTTTTGAATACAATTAACACATCACACACATTTCACCTGGTCTCTCCTCATTTACCTCTGACACTTCCTTGATATTTATTTAGACACATGTGGTGTCTTTGCTTTGAACTCAATAGTTGGTATATTCGCTAGGTTTTTTTTTTAATAAACGTTTTTCTCATTTAGAGATACACAATTAGTTTGCACTGTTTGAGAAAGGTATACATATTGATGTCAATTTAAATCTTTTACTTATTTGTTGGATGATCAGGACATAAATTGTATAAAGATTGTAGAGAAAACTGTGATTACTCTCAAATCAAAATACCTGCTGTGAAGTTGCAGAAGCAGCTCATTTATTATAGTTCTCATGAGAAAACAGTACAGAGCAGGTATGCACAAAGCTGTCTAGAGAAGAAATTAAAAAATATATGTGAATAATACTTTTAAGTTAGAATTGCTATATTTTCTTTCAGGTAGCATAAAGGTGAAGCACAAATCTCAGTGTTTAGTTTGAAATAAGCTTTATTCTTCCAGAGTCAGCAGCAATGCTTTTGTTTCTGATGACAAAACAAAGACTTAAGTTTTGGTTTTAAAATATAATAGAATTCTTGAACTGGAATTAATAACGTACTGTTGGCATAGTTTTTAACTAAAATAATGTATGTGGTGTGCTGTGTTATGTGGTATGTATAAAACTGTCAGCAACATAACACCAGTGGCCTCAGAAGACAATTACAAATTATATCAGGTTTATAATTTTGAAGGGGGGAAAAAAGGGCTCTGACTCATCACATTTCAGCGATCCAGGAGAAAATAATATGAAATATCCTTAGATGTATTTCATTTGTGGAAATTAGGCTTGGAGTTTTCTTTATTTCTTCTTTTTTACATATCATTTCAGTTTTAGGAACACTTGTAGTGCTTGGAGTTTTAATAAGGAATAAGTCCAAAATCCAGCCTAAGCTTGATCTTCACAATACCACAGGACATTTTTCTGGATTATTTAAAAAATTTTGGCTGCACTTTGGAGCGAACTGGGGCTGTGATTTTGCAGAATTCCTGTTCACTGTCCCTTCTTTGATAGCTGTTTCCGTGGGATTTTCAGTAACTGTATTACTGGAGATGCCTGAGATTTTCAGTTTATTACAGGAAAAAGGGACCATCTACCAACTAAGAATTCATTTGCTTTGTCTTAAAATTGAAGTGATCACCCAAGCTTTTCAGGTGTGAGGCTTCTGTAGGAAGTTGGGAAGATTCTCCCCCAGGGAGGTTTTGTTGGCGTGGTCAGGGCGGTCGGGGGCCTGGCTCAGCCCTCGCTGTGCCGGTGCTGCGAGCCCATGGAGCAGGCAGTGCACAGCAGATCCACACCCGAGTGCTCAGGGAAAGCAGGGGCTGCTCTAGGGTACCTTGCACTTGGACTGCAGTTTCACAATGCACATTAAAATTATCTCTAGAAAATACTCCTTGGAAGAGTATATATAGAGATAGATAATTTTTTCCTAATTTTTTTTTTTAATGATATCATTCTGTAGTAAAATATTTCAAGTCCTGGCTAGGCTGTAAAGCTTAGGGCTGATAAACAAAGCATCTGAAGCCAAATGGCCCCTTAGCTAACCCCAATTAAAATAAAGATTTCATTGCGCTCTGTCCTGACAGAGAGGGAACATATTGTTGCCTTTAAGGGAGTTTGGTTTAGTTAATGAAAGAATTTATTTCATTTTTTCAAATACAGAACCTAATTAAATAAGTTTCAACTTGACTTGTAGTTGAGGACATTTTAACTCCTTAAAGGTTACTCTTGTGTCCAAGTATAGCTGTCTTTTGAATAATTCCTGATGCGGTATTTAGCTTAGTGATTTATATAATAAGAAATTTTATAGTAGAGCCCATGTAACTGTTTGCCTGTTCAATGTGCATCATAAATATGTGTTGTTGATTCCTAAAGGGTTAAAGTTGTTTTCCACATGACATTATTTTGATGTATTACATTAATTTGGAATCAAGTGTTACTCAGAGCTAGCAGCTAATACAGGATTCTTGGAAGTGCCGTGGAAATGAAGGTGCCAAGAGTTTGTTTTGAGTGCCTTTTAAAAGTTGTAGATTATATATGTACTTTGCTTATTCCTGGTGCTCAGTGAAAAGAAAAATATGTCAAAGAATTATTTAGGTGAAGCTCTCCAAGCAGTAGTTAAAGTCTGTATGTCCAGAACATTTTTTCTTAGAGAGGATTAATGGTGAAAATGAAAGCAATTTGTGAGGATTATATGTGTGATTAGTTTGCCTTTCCTTAGGATCTGTCTGTACTTGTATGGATAAAGCTCATCCCCCCCATTTGGCAACCGATGATTTATTACATATTCTCAACATAGTCTCAAGAATATACAAAAAATAAAAATACTTCTATCTAAAACTGCTTTCTTATTACACATGAGAATATTTTACTTGAAAGCAGTCAAGAATAGGAATGCTGTTGCTTACCTGCATTTCCTGCCTAAAACTGGAGGTGTGTTGAACAGTTGCTGTGTGTCTGCAGTAAAACCAGAGGAGGTGCAGGCTGTGCTGAAGGACAGGGTGGTGCTGCTTGGCTCTGCTGCTTGCACTTGGTCACAGGAGTGCTTGGAATGAGCAGCACCTAACCAGCATTTACACAGAGGGAGGGGGCTTGTGAATTATTTGTTACTGAAACTGAGGCAAACCAGAGGAGTTCATGCTTAAAGGAACTGTTTTAGTTGTAACAAGTATGTCAGTATTTTCCCCAAATGTATCTCTCAAACTCTAAACACGTTTTGTTCTGGAGCAGTGGCCTCCACTGCATAGGGAGCGCTGCTGATTTAAGAACATCCCCTATGTGCCCCCTCACTTGGGGGTTTGAAGCTGATGTTGGGCTGAGTGTTCTCTTCCAAGTGTCACTCACTCACGTGCCCCCTCTACATGTTCAATGCAGTTCAGCTCTCCTGAACCATGAGTTTTCAGGGGGAGCAGTGAGGCTGTCTCCAGTAAAGGACAATTGATTTCCCTGAGTCAGGATCATTCCCAAAGCTCTTGACAGTTTCTGCTTCAGGTCTGTGGGATTGTTGCCTTCAGCTATGGAGGTAAATGATACAAAAAGAATTCCTGCCTCTGAGAGGAAATTAATAGGTTTTTTTATGGATAAGTAACAAAATATTAAATTGTTTAGGAGGGGCTTGCAGGGGTTTTTTAGTTGAAAAAGACTGTTCTTCAGTGTGGGTGTGAACATGAATGAAATTAAGGGTTAGGTGGTACTGGAGTCCTAAAAATCTCTGAGGTAGCTGAAATGCAGTGCTGTTCTTTTCTCCTCTGTGAATTTCTGTAGATCATTATAATTACGTTGTGTTTCAGAAATCTCAACAGTTGCCAAATGTAACCAAAAATAAAGCATCACATCCAGCCGGAGTTCCAGATATCCTCACTCTGCCCTAAAGCCATGTTTCCAGCCATTATCTTGTCATAGCTTATTGGGCTCAATTTTAATTAAATCTTAATAGCAATTTTGCAGTCAGAACTGACATGAAAGTTTTCCAAAGATTATTATACCCACAGGATATCTTTATTATGTGTTTTTCTTGATTCTTTTTTTTATCTTGTCCAAGCCCTGTTCTTTGGAAAAGTCTTTGGTGATGGAGAACACGAAACAGAAAATGGTGCAATGTCTTGACTGACAAGGATCAGTTTACAAGGGCTTATCAACTGAATTTTGTATTCTTCAAGAACATCAAAAACTTATATGTTTGATAAGGGTCTTGGGGCTTATTTTATTTTCCTTAGTGTGGTATATACACTGAGTGTTCTACATTTAGGTTTCAACATACAGATGCTTGAATCTTTAAATACAAAAAGGGCTTTTGCAATGCTGCAACCTGTAGTTCCTGTGCCTCTGCCTTTAAGGATGTTGTGTTCACAATGGTAGGCACAGCTTATACTGTTGGATCTGGGATGGCTGGTTCTTACTGCTGGATAGGAAGCCCTGTAGTATTAATTGGTTGTCAAATCCCTACGAAATAACAGATTAATGTGCTTGATCACAGTGCCCTGTTTAGAAGCTGCAGTTTGCCCCCGTCCCCAGCCTCTGCATGTAACACAATTACAGATGTGCATCCAGGACATTTAGTGGATTGCGTTTTCATTAATACAATTTGAGCAGACAATACCAAGTTGCTGTCGGGCCGTGCTGACAGCTAATTACTGAAATGAAGGGTGTGCATGGCTAAGGAACAGTGGAGCATGTCTCAGGAATAGGAAAGCAGCACAGAAATAGTGCCACATCTTGGAATCAGTCCTCTGGACAGTTTGCTGTCTCTGCAGACCAGCTTTGTCACATATCTGATCATGTGGGGAGTTAGATTCAGGGAAACAAAGGTTGTTACTGCTGATGAAAATGCAATGTAGTTCTGGTTTGCCCTTCCCTCTGGTTAATTCAGACACTTGTACGTACTTACCCGTCTGCTGACCACACTTACCTCTTGCTTACAGACATCACTGCACGTTTTCCCCATAGAATGTCCAGTCTGCTTGTATGAATGCCAGGGGTACTGAGAATGTCAGTTGGTTTTGTAGCATTATTTATAGGGAAGGCTCTCGCTGGCAGTTTGAAGAAGGAAGATGAGGAGAGACTCCTCATTGTTTCTTCCAGTGCAAGAAACCTCTGGCAGTCCAGTGGGGTTTGTAACAGCAAAGGTTTAAAAGAAACAAGCAGTGTTCTATGTAGGATAGGCAATAATCCTGCCAAGCACTTGATCAAGTGATACTGAGGAAGCTTGTGTTGGTTTGGGGCAAATTGCAGAGATGCTCGGGAGAAGCCTTGGTTCAGATTTGTTTGATATGCAAACACCCCCTTCACCAAGTGCTTCTGGACCTGTCCAAAAACTCCTTGGGTGTTGTTCTAGAGCAGGGGAAGCTGAAGCACAGACGTTCACTACTGGGCAAGGTGCTTAGCTCAGAATATTTGTAGAAACCTTTATTGCCTAATGGGATTTGGTCCTTACAGTATATCTGAAGAATTATTAAATATAATGGGATGCTGGCTACAAAGCAATTTTATCACCCAATTCATTCATCTGACATCTGGATTGGAAGACAGGGTGCTGGTTATCGTTGGAGATATTTTTTCTGTTGATGCTCAGAGAACTCAGCTTGCCAGTGTGGCTTATCTGTATCCTGATGGTAACAAGAGCCAGTGGCACTTCTGGGCAACTTAGGTTATTTAGTCTGTGCATCTCCAGGTCCACAGCTAACATGGACATAACAAATACTCTATTTCTCATTGCAATGGAATTGAATATTAAAAAATTTTTATTCAAATCTGCTGCTAAGTTGGAGGAAAAAAGGTACCAGTAGCAGGTTGCCAGTAACAGGTCTGTTCTGCCTGATGAACTGAAAAATTCATGTTGAGGTTCTGCAATATTATGCTGGTTTTGCAATTCATTTTCTAAAACAAGTTCTAGATTGAGCTCTGCTTACATGTATTCTCTCTCCATGGAAATTGTGTCCTTTTTCTCATTTCAAATTAGGTGAGTACAATGAAATCCTTATTTTACATATTTATTAACAAGACATTCATCCCTGTGGTATTGTAACTACCCTCAGTACTCTATGCAAAGAAATTACACAGAAAACTCACCTTCAGGAGATTATATGTGGTCACTCTTTTTCAAGCATTACTGCTTGAATAATTACAATTACATCTTTGTTATTCTTACGTATTGCTCTATCAGCCTTTATTTTGTGCCCTTCCTTTCCAGAAGTTGTTGATGGCATTGATTTTTTTGCTTTTTTAAATTCTGAAATAAATCACATTAAAGGCCTCATGCTAAGTCTGAATCTCATTGGATATTCATTGTTAGAAAATTGATGAGTGAAGAAATGATATCAACTGTGCTGTCTGGCACATAGAGGGTTAAGGGAATTTTTGGTCTCACCAAAAAGTATTTGGTCAGGTACTCAGGTGCTGGAAATTTTCTGAGGAACATCAGTCACCTAGGAACATGATCATCTGCTGTTCTCGGGTAGAGATTACAGGGCTTAATGATTAGCTTCTATAAGCTGCAGCTGATGCCAGACTCTACCCCCTTTACACCTAATTAGCCTCATTAATGAGCTCTTCTGCTCTCCACAGAGAGGGCTTCCTCCTCAGAATAGGAGGTAAAAAATACTTCACCCAGGTAGATGTGCTGAAACCTTTAATTATTGCCCACACCTGCAAGGTTGTGTGTCTGACAGCAATATTGCTTACCTGAAACTGCTTATTTCCAGTGACCACAGCAGCACGCGTTAACTCCTTAGCGCCAGCGGCACTGCCGTGAACCTGTGCTGGTGTTTAGAGAGGGTGGAAAGACAGGCAGTTGCAAATTTAATGCTTAATCAAGTTGGATGTGATCTGGGAGGGAGGCAGTTTGTATGTGACAAAGATGTTTTTAAAAGTTTCTGAATATTTTGTTTAATCCTAAAAAATGAGCTGAAATTGCCGATACATGTCAAACACAGCAATAGGCGGACTAAGAGCACTGTTAGGTGATGAGCAACTTCTGTGTTTGAAGCAATGTAATTTAGTACTGCTAAAATGGAAACATGGAAAAATACACTTGTAGTGATCAATGGAGCAGGCAGTAACTGTGCTAATGAAGTGTTCAGGGCGATTCTGAGCCACAGCAATTCCTGGTCAATACCTAGTGGAGACTTGGGGAAATTCAGACCGCTGAAGGTTGTTGGTTATTAGCAGCGCTGCTGAGGCAGCTCCTGAACGTTTTGTGTGTGTGTTTGGGTCCCAGCATTGTACCTGTGTCCACAGTCAGCATTGGCTGTCCCTTAGGAACTCCTTCCTCAGCAGCCAGCATTCCTGAAGCTTCTGCAGGCAGTGCCTGCTGTGAACACTCCCAGCAGCCATAGTGCAGCTTCTCTCTGGCACTGGCAGAATTGGCTTTGGGTTAGTTCCCTGGAGTACTCTGCCTTGTGGAATATCAATATTGGGCTGCAGGATTCTCTGAGGCTGCAGGCAGCTGCACGCACAAGCTGGGCATCCTTCTGAGGGAGTTGAGGCAAGAAAAAAATGTTTTCCTGGAAAATTCATCTTCTGAAATGAGTAGAAGATGATGTGCCTCCTGCAAGGCATGGGCAGTGCCTGTGTGAATGAATGGGCTTTCCAGCCAAAGTGATGAGTTTTCATGCATTTTAGTCAACTCTCTTTCCCTTGAAGATGCTCTTACCAGGCTGCTGAGCTAATGTGAATGGAAGCCCTTGAGTTAAAAAAGGAATTTGGAACAAAAAACGTGTATTCACGTAACTGAAAATTATTAACAGAAAATAGGGCCTCCAAGCTGTGAGGTCACCACAATAAGAGACATCATTATTAACAATTCTTTTATTGTTATTAAAAATTCTTTTGCATGTGTAGGGGAACATTTGTTTTACTTGATTAATAATTAAAACAGCATCAAACTTCCCCAGCCAAGATGGAACCATGGACTGCGTGAATCACAGAAATTCCTGTGCATTTTTCCAAGAATGCAGTTTTAACTGAATGCCAAAATAAAGCATCAAAATGAATTATTTTAAAAATATTTGCATCATGTTTTGTCAGTTTTTGCAGCTTCACATCACCATTACATAGATGGGATGGAGGCACTGCACGCGGACTCTTCTGGTGGAAACGTTGGCACGTTCAGTTCTGGTTCCTTGGTGGAAGCCAGAGGTTCAGGGCAGATGAGGAGGACCTGTACAAGCTCTGGCTGATCTCTGAGGGCGTGTGGGTCTGGAGGGGAGCAGAGCCCGGCGGTCCCTGCCCATCTGCTCCCTGTCAGAGCACACAGCCGTGCTGCTGGCCCCGCGCCCCGGCCAGCTCCGGGCGCTCCCGCCTGCCCTCCACGACAGCTCCGGGAGCCGCTGCACCGCTGCTCCCAGCCAGATGCTTCCCTGCACATGGGCTCTAATTAGATGGCGCTTTCCCCCTCACAAAGGAGTTGGAATTCTGCATGGTTTCCATGTCAGGAACGTGTTGCGATAGGATGGGAGTTGGGAGGAGCCCTGTGGCCCAACGGGCCGGGATTGCACTTGCTGCAGATTGCAGAGTCCTGTGGGTTTGCAGGAATGCACGGCAGTTCATGGACAGAGCAGAACGTGTGTGGAGAGCAGAGGAAGGAAACGTCTGCTTCCTTTTTTGTCCTCACACTGGATGCAACTTCCTGTTTATGAATGTACCATGGTGGAACTGGGGCACTGAGGCAGATTACAGATCTGGCACTAAGGCTTGGGAGACCCAGCATCCCCAGGCTCTCAGAGGCGAGGTTTCTTCTTTTAATTCTAGTTTCTTACTTTTTAAAGTATTTAAATAAGAACTGCAAGCTGTGAGATGTTGTACAGGAGAACCTGGGAAAATGAAATCTAACTTATAAAAATGATACTTTCTAATATGTTTGGATCCTGAGCCTGTTGTGAGATGGCTCTTCTAGTTATCAAGGAGCTCTGATGAAAGTGGTAGAAGATCAGCAGCTTTGATGATTACACTGATTTCTGTGTCTTGCCTGCTCATGAGGTAAAATCTGTGCCTCTTTCTGACAGTGGGTGAGAAAATGGTAAAAAGAGAGTGAAAAGTTCCCATTTGTATGAGGGAATGGAACCTTTTTCCAGTGTTCCTAATCCAGGGCCCCTGTATTCATGTAACTGTAACCTCTCTCAGGGGACAGGATCTGCTCTAAGGTGAGCCTTTTCTGGCTGTGTTTTTCCATGGCAGTAGTTGAGGCTTCCTCAGCAAGTTGTCAAGTGGCATAACACGAGGGACAGGTCCTCCCTGTGAGTTCTGCCTGAGCATTTCCTTTGCCAGTTACTCTGTGCTGGCCATGTTCTTACATCGTGTACGTCAGTGCATCTGCCAGGGACTGGGTGTGTCTGACTCAGTGCAAAATTAAAGTTTCATTCCATTAGATCCATTTTATTTATAGAGTCAGGAGGTTTGTTACTTAGCTAAGAGAGTGGGATTTCATGACCTCTCTTTATGACTAAGGCTTCTCTCACATTGCTTTAGTGAGATTAAAAACAGTTTGTTCTCCTTCTGTGTCTATATCAGCATCTAAATCTTATAGTGAAATGCCCTGCTCTTCAAAACAGCTGTTTATTGAATATGGTTTTGGGGATCTTGAGACAATGGAGTCATTTACATTGTGCACAAAAACATATTTTCAACATATTTTTCTGGAAACCTCCTTGATTTGGATGAGTTTGGGCTTTTTACATGTATCTAAGAAATCAAAGGAAGCAAAATATTAACATTTGTGGTCTTAAAGCATGTTGGTAATTTGTAAATCTCGGCCAATGATTTGTTATTTCTACAGAGATTTTTTTTTCCTATTTTACCAAATACTTTGTATTCTATTGAGATTTAATAGGTGAAGCAAAAATAGCTCTTGGTTTATCTGATAGGCAATACTTTGCGTAGATTGTTTTTCCAAGCACACTTTTATATTTTGTCATAGTATAAAATAACTCATTTAAAGAATTGCACTGCAATTTTTCTCCTCCTCTGTATTGTCACTAATATTCCACAATAGTTAAAATAGAAAAAGGCTTTTCATTGCAGGGACCCTGAATTGGCAGCTGCTTTGCATGCCGAACGTCCCAGCTTCAATGGGAGCATTGCTCATGGAATGATTGCAGAACCAGGCCCTGAAATTACCTTGCCAGCTAATGATAAAATCGCATGCAGGCCACAGGGGTTTTTGTGGAATAAATATAAGAGTGGAACAATATCCAGTACACATTATACCAGTAATTTAAAGCATATTCAGGACAAAGAGAGAGTTCCCAGTGCAGGCAGCATCATAGAGATTTGCTGTATCTGATAAAGATTAGGTTTCTCAGCTCATAATACCATACTATTACTTTCCTTTTGTTAGTCTTTCAACACCTACACTCCTGCATTGACACAATATCAAGTAGGAAGAGGAAGAATAGCCTTGTATTTAAGGGACTGAGCAGGGATTAAAGAAATTTCGGTTCTTTTCCCTGGCTCTGCCAGAGACTTTTGTGACCGTGTACAAGTTACTTATTATTTTCATGCCTCTATTCTTGATCTGTGAAATGGTGATTTTTTTTTTCCTTTCTTTTTCCTCCCAGCCCTAAAAGCTTTCTTGCTGGCTTCTTTGCACTTCATGTGCTAGGCCTGTTGCTTGAGTTCCATCTAGGAAGCCGTAGCAGTTGCGTAGGGCCAGGAAATGTCTGGCTGCTGTAGGTGATGAAATCAGGGCAGGCAATGGCTGGAATTAGCCATATAAACACTTGGAAAGCTGGCTCCATTACAGTAATATACTTTCATTACTTGTGGGTATGAGTGTGTGTGTTATTTTACTTGGTCTAACAGGAAAATGGCAGGTATCCTGATGAACTAACAGAGTTTGAAAGAAGAGGCAAAACCATTGCTCTGCCATGGAAGTTTTCTCTAGTTACACATTTTTTGACAGTTTCATCTTTTATTTGAAGTTGGTTTTGGGCCCTCTTGCTGTGTCTCTACCAGAGGCTGTATTCTGTAGTGGGGAGCTGAAAAGGTCTGAAATTGGGCTGGTGATGGAGCTGAGCTCTTACGTGAGGCTGCACTGTTTGGGCAGTGCAGTCTGCATTCGTAATACATGGCTTTCAAATGCTTCTCAAGATTGCACTTGGCAATAATAATTTATCAGAACTGGCAGTCTCTTGTTGAACAGAGCCTGAATGTACTTTTCTTTAGAAGGCATGTGGTCAAATCTCTGAACATGTGATTTCTTTGTTCCTGAGCTGCATCTTGAGATGCTAATAAAGCTCTGGTATCATTCATGTAATACAGAGAGGTTGATCTCTGCTTTCTGGATCCCATTATGACTGAGGTGGATGCAAAGAGCTCTCTTGTGCTGAATGTATGGACTGGTTATGGGAGGTTATTTGTCAGTGCAATTCAAGCTGAATGAGCTAATGTCCTATCAGGTGTCAGTCACCAATTTCAGGTTTTCTTTATGGAATCCCGCTGGCTGGCTGATGATGAGCTGCTCTTGCCCTGACACTGCCATCACAGTTCTGGAAAGGTCTGCAGAGCAGTGCCTTGCCTTTGGTTGCTGCTGTACTTGACACAGACACATCCAGATCATTCTCCTGCCTCGCTTTATCATTCTGGGTGGAATTAAGGCTGATGAGTCCTAGAATATCCCTAGTAAAGCTTTACTTTGCCATTTGCCATGTCCTAGAATATCCCCACTGCCTTTACTTTGCTGTTTGCAGCCCAACCATTGTCAGTACAGGATGTGGTTATTGACAGCATCAGGTGATGCATGACTGGCTTGCATGCCCTTGCTTTGCTGTATCCTGGGGGTGCTGCAGTGGCACTGGAGTTGCACTTGGTCTCCTGTCAGTGGGCATCTGTGTGTGCCTTGAGCCCCAGTGTTGCAGCATGTGCTGCTGTGCAGAGCAGCTCTGTGCTGTAGTGAGGCTGTGTGTGTGTGCAGAACAGCTCTGTGCTGTTGTAGTGAGGCTGTGTGTGTGTGGAACAGCCCTGTGCTGTTGTAGTGAGGCTGTGTGTGTGTGCAGAACAGCTCTGTGCTGTTGTAGTGAGGCTGTGTGTGTGTGTGGAACAGCTCTGTGCTGTTGTAGTGAGGCTGTGTGTACAGAACAGCCCTGTGCTGTTGTAGTGAGGCTGTGTGTGTACAGAACAGCTCTGTGCTGTTGTAGTGAGGCTGTGTGTGTGTACAGTACAGCTCTGTGCTGTTGTAGTGAGGCTGTGTGTGTGTGTGGAACAGCCCTGTGCTGTTGTAGTGAGGCTGTGTGTGTGTGGAACAGCTCTGTGCTGTTGTAGTGAGGCTGTGTGTGTACAGAACAGCTCTGTGCTGTTGTAGTGAGGCTGTGTGTGTGTGGAACAGCTCTGTGCTGTTGTAGTGAGGCTGTGTGTGTACAGAACAGCTCTGTGCTGTTGTAGTGAGGCTGTGTGTGTACAGAACAGCCCTGTGCTGTTGTAGTGAGGCTGTGTGTGTACAGAACAGCTCTGTGCTGTTGTAGTGAGGCTGTGTGTGTACAGAACAGCTCTGTGCTGTTGTAGTGAGGCTGTGTGTGTACAGAACAGCTCTGTGCTGTTGTAGTGAGGCTGTGTGTGTGTGGAACAGCTCTGTGCTGTTGTAGTGAGGCTGTGTGTGTACAGAACAGCTCTGTGCTGTTGTAGTGAGGCTGTGTGTGTGTGGAACAGCTCTGTGCTGTTGTAGTGAGGCTGTGTGTGTGTGGAACAGCCCTGTGCTGTTGTAGTGAGGCTGTGTGTGTGTGTACAGAACAGCTCTGTGCTGTTGTAGTGAGGCTGTGTGTGTTTACAGAACAGCTCTGTGCTGTTGTAGTGAGGCTGTGTGTGTTTACAGAACAGCTCTGTGCTGTTGTAGTGAGGCTGTGTGTTTACAGAACAGCTCTGTGCTGTTGTAGTGAGGCTGTGTGTGTGTGGAACAGCTCTGTGCTGTTGTAGTGAGGCTGTGTGTGTGTGTGTGGAACAGCTCTGTGCTGCTGTAGTGAGGCTGTGTGTGTACAGTACAGCTCTGTGCTGTTGTAGTGAGGCTGTGTGTGGCAGCAGATCAGATGTTGGCTGAAACTTTTCAGCTTTTTCAGGGGTCATGAGATGCAGCACTGCCCTGATGAACTTTATTATGCCAGATGAATATGAAATAGTCTTATAAAGGAGATTTGCAAAGACAGAAAAGACAGGCACCTATTTTTTCAGCGCATCTGGGAATCTTAGTCCTCTATTTTATAGTTTTTTCTGTTGTGCTAAGATTGCAGATTAAATGTGTACATTTTGTAATAAAAAGAATTCTGTGATTCAGTCTTGAACTAGATGTGAATTATCTGTAACATTACAGATCAAGTCAGATTCCTCATCGAGTCATGTTGCACACACATTTAGAGCCTTTGCAGTGCAATACTTCAGCCTCTGTTAGGCATTTACTGTTGAAAAGGATATTAATGGATATTTAAGGTGTTGATGAATCATGGCCTAAATTTTAATTGTTGGAACCAGCGAGTTTAGGAGTCGATGAGTTTTTCAAGAACAAGTTATTTTTCTTGTTTCACATGCAAACAAGACCATTCATTTCACAGCAGATCTGCAGTTCTGCGGGTGTCCCCCATGTATAATGTCATTTGTCAGTAAAAGCAGAGCTGATTAGCTTTATAATTTACAGTTAACCAGATCTGTCAGGAAAATGGTCTTATTGTCCAGCTTGTCTTTTTGTCCTGAAGCTGTGCTGGGGGTGGAACAGGGTGTGCACCTCGGGGAGGTCAGCGAGGGTGGAAGGCACTAATGCATTCTGAGCTGCAAAGCTCACGCTTGACCTCCGTGATTAAAGTTTTTTTCTGTCATCCAGCAGCCGGTGAGCCTGAAATGTCTCTGAAGAAGTCAAAAGGTCTAATCAAGCTAATGAACAAACCCAGTCATTAGTACTTGGGGAAGGAAGTGTGCCGGCAGTGCCGTGCCCCAGCTGCAGGGTGTGTGTTGCTGGGGGCGCAGGAGCTGCTGGAGGGGCAGCAGGGGCTGAGCTCATCCCACGCTGTCCACGCTCTGCTCTGGCCAGGGGGGATTTGGCGTTCCTGTAGGTGATAGGAAGGGCTGCTTGTTTCCCTTGAAGGGCTTTTTAAGTGAGGATTAAACAAAAGCTAAACCTTCCTTAGGTGAACGTCTGTGCTAGTGAACTCATCTGCATTTCTCCTTACCCATTCCTCCCAGCTCTTTTCACTCACATTTCTCTGCCATGGATAAAATATTTCTCAGGGATCCTTTGTTACGTTCCAGTGTCTGAAGTTAATGGGAAAGCCTTTTTCACACTGGTCAAGTAGATGCCAGCTGTTAGTCATTTAAATGCAGTAAAACCTTTCAGACAGTGCACACCTTGGCTTTGGAGCCAGAACCTTTGTCATGTGTGTCCTGGAGACTGGCACCAGTGTCTTACATACATGCACATACCAGCCAGACCTGCTTTTCCAACCATTTTAGCTTTGTTTATTTTATAATGAAGTGTCTTATAATTCTTTATTCTGATGAGAGCAAAGCCCTAGCAAAGAAGAAGAAAGTAGTTTTTTCATGCTCACGCTTCTTGCCTGGAAAGCATGTAGTGATTTTGGTTTTCCCTGTAAAAAGAGTAAATCAAAACCAGGTTATTATTTTTAAAATAAATTACCCTAAAACTGTAACTATCACGTAAGAAACCTGCTTTTTCTTCCAAATCCATTGAAATTCACTGGTTCAAGCAGGGGTGTGACAGAAACTCTCCTAAGAAAGTAACTTCTTCCCTCTGTCAAGAATATCCTCCTGTGCTTAAACAGACACTTGCAATTAATCCTTTCCTCAGTCATTTGAGCTGCCCTATTGATTTTACACAGCCAGTGGTAAATATGAGGTCACTAATTTAAAGCTTTCAGAAATAGAATGATATTATCCTTCTAAAGGGAATGCTTTAAGACTTTTTGCTGTCTAATGTTAATTTTGAATACTCAAAAGATGAAGAGTCCAAATATATTTTGGGTTAATATGAGCATCCATAAGCATATATGTGGCTTAGTATGAGCATCCATAGTAATTGTACATCAGTACAATTTAGTCCTTCTTTGTTACTTGTTTTGCATTCAATAAATATATTTGCTTGCTCTGTTGTGTATTTGTAGACGTGTGGAAGAAATTGGTGCAGATACACAGCAGACTTCAGCATTACCATTACTCATTAAAATAAGATAAAAGTAGAACTGCAAAACAATTTCTGTCTTTTGCTGACAAGATTGGGAAAAAGGGGAATTCCACTCCTCTAATATGAGTTTTGCAGAAGTGTGGAAAGAGCAGAGTGGACATTCCTGACCTGTTTGTGCTGGCTCTGCTGGGGCAAATAAGCAGAGTATAAGGGATTCACATGATTCTGTGTCATATTTTGGGGAGAGCAAGTAATATTAGCTTTTTGAATGATGAAAGTTCTTCATCTTTAGCAAAATGTGTGTATAGCCACTCTGGTTTATTTTGATGATCTGCAATTTTCCAGCCTGTTTTTCCATCCTGTGGTTGGGACCTGCAAATAAAATGCAGTTTACTCAATGCTGGGTAAGGTGTATGTTCCTTACCTGTTTATTTTGGAAGGGAAGAAGGTCAGGTGCAGGCAGTGGGTTCCCAGGGACTCAGTCAAGGCTCTTGGAGTGTTTAATGCTCTGAACTCTCCAGGGTGAACCCATCACTTTCTGCGAAGAAGCGTTCGTGTCCCACCGTTCGTCTGTGATGAGGCAGTTCCTGCAGAATGCCATCCAGCTCCAGCTCTTCAAGCAGGTACTGCCTCCAGTGGTCCATGGGGAAGTTCAGGTGGGGGCTGGGGGGCTGTTTCTGTGTCCCTTGATCCTGCAGTGCAGCACCTCAGCTCCTGCTTGCTGGCTTCTCTCAGACAGGGTGCTGAGGCTTTCTCTGTATTGAGAGGTGGATGGGTTTTCCCACTAATGGTCTCTGAACTCAAGGGTTTTTCTTACCTGAGCCTGCCTAGACCCAAGATATCTCCTGTACACTTTGTCCAGGAAGCATATTACTGTTGAACATAGAACTACTGCTTTAGGGTAGCTGAAAACATGTATGTGTAGCCAAACATGAGTGCTGGTTTTTAGCAAAGCCACACGCCTTAGGGCAGTGGGCAACACTGTGTCAGTTTGGGTGGTGTTTTCATTCTATTTTGAGTCCCTACCCAATGCAAACACTGAGGTTATTCCAGCTAGTGAAGGATAAAGTCTTTCTGAAAGGATGAAGCTGGATGATGTGTTTCTGTCTTCTAATGCTGATGCAGTTCATTGACGGGCGTCTGGATCTGCTGAACTCTGGGGAGGGCTTCAGTGACGTGTTTGAAGAGGAGATAAATATGGGTGAATATGCAGGTAAGAAATATTTTAAAGTTATTTCAGACACTATTTTTGGTTTACCATTTGTGGGTTATCGTGATGTAATTGGTCATTGCTGCTAGGTAAATAACAGGCTCAGTGATCTTGGCAGCCTGAAATGTCTTAAATTTTTGTTCTTTCATCTGTCAAGAGCTTTGAACAATGTATTGTAGTCTGAGTAATGCTTGTTCAGTCTTTAAAAACCTCAGCATTATCACTTTAATAAAGTACAACTAAAAGAGTTCTTGCATTGGAGGTAAAATCTTGGCTTTACCCAGAACCACCTCAGATTTTAGTGAACTTAAAAACATCTGTGTCCTCAAATGTCTGAGACAACACAGAGAAAACAGGAGAGTGTAAATCTCTCATCAATGTTATGTTTTCTGAAAGAAAAGGCTGCCTGTCCTGTTCTGTCCATGCTCCAGAGCCACTAAGTGCCAACAGTTCACATTTTGAGCTTATTTTCTGTTCAGCAGAGGGTTACAATTTGTTTTTGTGTTTGGTTCTCCGTAGGTAGTGACAAACTGTACCACCAGTGGCTGTCCACAGTGAGGGTAAGCACACGAGCCAGACACCCTGAACTGGAGCTGGCCTGTCGAAGATTTTCATGTAGTGACAGAGACAGTAATTCTTAAAGCTGTTTACATCTGATTGCATATAATCACATTTCAGCTCTGGAACTGTTATTTTGCACTGAAAGTAGGAAATACAACTTTAGCCAGGGTTTAATTGCTCGGATTTTGCCCTTCTGTGTTTCTCAGTAAGGTGCTGTACAGCAGTAGTGGGTGGGGTGTGGCAGGGGTGTAGAACACCAGCCAGGTGAACAGATCATTGCAGTGCACGTGTCACTGGCTCATCACTTGGATTGTGTTCATCACATGAGATTCAGCTGATCTAGAATTATTGTTTGGGACTGGAGTTAGATTTCATTTTCCCTCAGTTCATCCCTTTATCAACTACTAGAATCTGAAGAAGGCACCATGTGTGATAAACAGGACTGTGGGATGAAGGAAGGGAAAAGAGCAAAGTAAAGCCAGATCTCCCCTCCTCAGATGGAAGGTACAGACTGTCCTGAAGCAGCCTCTGGCTCAGACATTGAGTGTTGTTCAGGATACTTGTGTGTTAAACTTGGCCAAGATTTTAGTGGGATGTACAGAACAGCCCTGAGGTGGGTGGAGGCTGTGAGATGTGTAGGACAAGGGAGGCACCTGCATTGTCCCTTGGACAAGTGCTCAGTACAGAACTGGGCAAAACCAGAGCGACACTCGGGGTGGTTTTCCTTGGGTCTTTTTCTTTAAATCTGGCCTTTTCATACTCAGCTCTGCTAATAAGGATAGTTAATGCTCTGTTCTTTTAAGTGAAGAATGGTGGATTTTAGATGGCTGTTTGCTTTCAAGAGCTTTGATAACATTTCTTCCCTTGTTACTGTAATTACAGAAAGGAAGTGGAGCCATTTTAAACACAGTAAAGACCAAGGCCAACCCTGCCATGAAGACTGTCTATAAGTTTGTAAGTACTGAGGACTGGCTTACTACTGAGATAAGAGTCTAATTACAATTCTGTTTAGACCTTTCAAATGAGACTCAAGACTCAAATCCATTTTTATTGGACTCACAAAATTACTCAAAATATACATTCATTCAAATTTCAAATTTAAATGAAAAAGTCATTTTGAAATTTAAACTCAATTGAAATGCAAAGTACAATGGGAACTTGTGATTTCTTTTGAAAGTACAGATGATAAATTCCATTTATTACACAGAACTCTTTCTGGGAAATAGTGCCTGTGTTCTCTGCTAGGCAGCTCTACCATCTCATCATTGCTCTGTTGGAAATCATTGTTACCTCAGCTTTCCCTGCTTGCAGCTTCATCGAAAGAAGGGAATCCTCTAATTTTCCAAATTGTTTCCATCTTTTCTAAATGTCAATTAATTTTCCCTAGAGATTTCTTATACCTGCTTATTTAGAGCCCAACTTACTGAGTTATTCTTTCAATGGAAGTGTTTTCAGTGCTGTTAACAAACAGCTGGTGTGTTATGTGCTATCGTGTGTGGCTGCCAGCTCCACTCTGCCAGATCAAACAGCACAGGAACAAGTGAGGATTTCTTCTATGCTCAGCTCTGGGAAATAATGTTACAAAAAGCATTGAGATAACGTTCAAACTTTGGGCTTTTCCTGCCTTCCTCCAGCCTGAGAGAAAGGAGTAGGATGAGATTGGCTCTACTGAATGGGACTGGCACCCAGAGCACTGTGAGGAGAATTTGCAGGCTCGCTGCCAGTGAGGAAGAATAGAAGTTTATAGCAAAGATAAATACTTACTGGGGAACCCTGAGAGTGTGGAATGCAAACCATGAAAGATGTCTGTGGCTTCAAAACAGGGAAAACAACACTTTTGCAACAAAGATGGGGTGGTGTTTTTTGTTTATTTGGAGTCTTTTTAGCTTTCTGTTTGTTTTAATGTGTTTTCAGTATCCTGTTACATTTTTTATTGCCGTTTTTATTAACTGAAAACAAACTTAGTCACTGCTGGAAATAGAAGGGAATTTTAACTTAAATTATTTTTCATGCAGGCAAAAGATCATGCAAAAATGGGAATAAAAGAAGTGAAAAACCGCTTGAAGCAAAAGGTACTTGAAGTTCTTATTCAAAATGTATAAGCACCACATCTGAAATCCTTAGCCACTGAAAGCATGATGTGATCAATAGGAAGCTGTTTGATACAGTGCTGTTAGCACACTTCAAAATGCATTACCAGCTGTCCTGGATTTTTCACACTTATAAATATTCACAGACAAAAAAAAAATTGTCTTCAAATACATGAAAGCTCTGACTTAAACCCACAAAAGCTAGAAAATTGAGTGTTCTGCTTGGAGTGGTCCTGCTCCTGTCCTTCATGCTGGGGCACTGTGTGAGGGGACTGCATGTGGACTGGGGACACTTCCCTACAGTTTTGGCAGTGAACTTTTTGCAAATGGCAATTTGTTGTTATTTTTGCAGTAGTCAGTCAGGAAAAAAAGCCATTGGGAAGGGGATTTCTGCATTTCTTGAACGTCTGCTGCAAAGTTCAGACAGGAAGGAATTTATTAGAGTCGGTGTCCATTGCCAGTTGGAATTATTGGAGGAAAAAATCCTCCAGCTGTTTGTTGTTTCCCAGATCTGTGTGTGTGTGTTTGTAAACAGCACAATTCCAGCTGTTTGAGGGATGTGTTATCCAGTCCCAGCTGCTCCTTTCAAAGCAGAGCTCCTGCCACACTGGCACACACCTCATGAGGACCTGGGTAACTGCCCTGGCTTAGGGCACAGACTCCCTTTACTCTGTGCCTCAGGGCTCTCAGAGAAAGGAGGAAGCCAGGCAGCTGACCTGCTGAGAGAACCGAGCTTCTTATTCAGAAATTTGTATTCAGTTTGTTGCATAGGAGTTTGGGTGGGTGTTGTTTAAGCTGTGCTCTCTCTGTAAATTCCTTCTCTAAATTTCTAGACCATCCTCTTAAGTTAGGGCTCCAAATGCTCTCATCCTGTCCCCAGGCTTTGAAGTGAGGATTTGGCTGTGTGCATTCCAGCTGCTGGTCCCTCTCTGAGCCCTCCAGACATTGCTGCAGAATCTCGGGGAAGATTAAGTGCCTTCAGATGCTTTTGTGTTATTTTATTACTCTACATTATATATGGCCACTGTAGGTAGAATTTGAAAACAATAGAAACATGAAGCAGTTTCCTTGTACCTGGATTTCTTTATGTCATTGCCCGTGTTTCACCTCTGCACATAACGTTCTGCCTTTCTGCCTGTGTTCCTAAAGCAGTTGGAGCTGTGCAACATGAGCAGGTTTTTTCCTGCATTTTAAATGCAAAGAGAATTGAGTGCTGTTGTGTGACACTTGTGTACCAGGCTGAGAAAAGCCTCATTCAGTCATTGCTTTGTTTTATTATTATTGTTGTCTTCCTAGTCTGTCAAGCAGCAAGCATCTCTTTAAAAAACACACATAACATTTACAGCTAAATGGCCCAATTTTGTTTCACCTTCTTCATGTGGTGTATCTGTAAGTGAGATGCTTAAACATGATTGTTCAACACAGGCTTTCACAGGAACTTAAAAGATAGCTGTGAGTAGTTGACACACACTGCTCAACCTCTCCTTCCTTTATTATTCTGTCCTGTTCTATGTCCCATCCTCTTCTCCATGTGAAAGCAGGTAGGAAGGTAACTAAAATTTGGGATTCCTCTGTTAAAAGTGGTAAAAATAGCAAACATTGCTTTGGTTACCCTAATTTTTAATCTAAATGTCTGTGCTGCTTCATTATGGGTCTGTTATGCACAGGTCTGTTAATGCATCCTCCCCAGTTTTTATGTAAGAGCATTGTATTTATCCTCACTAGCAGGTGTGAGTATTAACTGTCTGACATTCTGGTATCATTAAATACTTACTTTTTGCCAAATTTGGATTGCTAGTCTTTCATCTTCTAAGAGTAACCTAAGGTTATTTTTAAACTGAACTTACTATCCACTGCATTTTAACATACTATTTTCCATTATTAATATAGAAAGTATGCAGGCCCCTGGTAAGGAAAAGTCAAATATAAACATCCCTTTTCCAGTTTTTGCTGCCAAATCTGAGCAGCTACTGTACAAGATATAATTTAAAAATGCAATAAAGCTGGAGGTTCTGCTTCTTCCAACTCTGCATAGCAATGGTGACCTCTTAAATATAATCAAGAGCCCATTTTGCCCTTGGTCTGCTCCAGTCTTGGGTTTGAATTGCAAATGAGAAATGCAGGATTGACCTGTTGAGAGGTCACTGTGGTGTGTGTAAGGTCCTTCTTTAATATGATAGTGGAGATTGAATGGTGCTCCATTTCCATCCCTTGTTCATTTGTGGTGCAGTATTTCAAAGCAACAGAAATAGTTTTCAGAGGATTCTTATGAGTGAGAGCAAATAATTGTTAATAGATACAGCCTAGTAGCTTTATTTTATATCTGATACAGTTCTTTTTTTCTTTTTTTTTTCTCTTTTTTCTTTTTCATTTCCCTTTTTTTTCCTTTTTTGCAAAGGCTGCCTTTTTCCATCTCACCGACCGTGCTGGTCAAGTCCCTCCGTTAGTGGCTCATTTGAAGCTTAACTGCATAGAATTAGGAAGAGGGAGGAATATGAATGGTACCATCCTCAACTTTCAGTCAGGAGAATGGAACTTACTGAAAGCTCTGGCTAAGACAATTTATATAAATGGTTGGGCACTTGGCATTAATATATTCAACATTATTTTAGTTCCTAGAGCCCTGTGTGGCTCTAGTTAATGCCTGGTATTCTAGAAACAACTCATTTAGAGCTTTATAACACAACCTGCACAACGTTCAAGACACTCAGAATGTGATTTGCTCTTCTCTAGCCAGTGTTTGCAGTCCATTACAAAATAAGATCAGATTTCATTGTTTTTTTAACTCCAATGTGTTTTCGTTGAAGATAGAAAACAAACTTTTGTGAAGCAGATTTTGCTTTGATGAGTGAAGCTGTATTGATGATTTGTTTGCCTTTTGGGGATGTTGAAAGAATAGAGAGGAATGAAATAATTTAATTCTTATCTTTTATTAAGCAGTTTTAAAAAGATATATATTGTGGTTTCATTGGAAGTCCGTGCACCAAACACAGTGGAAGTGGGCTTTAGGAACATGTTATCTTTTATATGCAATTGTATCATCAGAGAGGTAGGGGCAATCTATAGCAATAAAAGCTCAAGGATTTGCAGTGATCCTTACACATCTGAGGGGATTTTGCTTAATGGCTTAATCTCTCTCCATCTTTCATCTCCTCCCATTCCCCTCCTTTCCAAACTTTTGTGTCCTTCTTGTGGCTCTTTGGGGATCTGCCTGGGAAGGTGCTTTGCTCTCCATTGCCTCCCAGCCGTGTGCAGCCTTGGCTGGAGGCGCAGCCCCAGGGAGGCTCTGCAGGGCCGGGAGCAGCCCCTGCTCAGCACAGGCTGGGTGGCCTGGGAGTGCTGCAGCTTGGGCAGCTCCAGGCCCCTGCAGCGTGGCTCCACCCCACAGAAATAGGGAACCAGGGTTTGTGTTTGCCTTCACCGCAAGGAGCGGTGCTGCATAGGCTGTGTGAGTCCCAGGCTGTGTGAGGAGATCCCCTGGGGGCTCGCTGCTGGCTGGAGCTGGAGCAGGAGTTTGGCAGACACTCGGGTTTCCTGTCAATGTCTTGCTTTGGGGCTCTTTGTTACTAATTCGGAGGACTTTGTTGTACCTTTTCAAGACAAGGTGGCATTGTGCAGCTGAAGGGTGGGGGGGAAAAAAGTTTTTCTCTCTAGTTTGACCTTAACAAGTTGTTAATTCCCCATGATCCTTATGCCCGTATTGGGGAAACCACTGCTCTACCAGCTGGATCTAAAGAGGGGTCTCAGCTTCTCTGTGGAGCAGACAAAGCCCCTTAGAAAGTCCATCCAGCTTTTTGTTTCATTTGACCTAAACACATTAGGTCAGTGTGTGTCCAAAGGAACCATTTCTAATTGGCCATCAGCTTACACGGCTCATTATTGTACCTGAGCGAGCCGGGGGCTCGCAGGGCCGTGTCAGAGGTCAGGGAATCAAAGCCCTGCCGGTGGCAGCAGCCACCCTCAGGGCAGCCTTGCAGAGCTCCAGCCTCTGCAGCCTTCTCTCCATATTTACCCAGCATTATTTCCTTGGCATTGTTGCAGAGATGTAAGGTTTGGGGCCCACTGTGTTACAGACTGTTTCTCAACTCACTTTCAAACTCTTTGCTTCTTCTCTGATTCCTGTTGTCTGCAGGCCTTTGTCTTTTTCAAAACCTGTGTTACACACCCTGCACTTGCCAAGTCCTCTAACCTGGGCTGGCTGGTCACTTCACTTCTGGAGATGAGAACTAAAGTCAAAGCAAACAAAAAGCGTTCTGCCAGGCAGCCCTTGGTGTTGTACCCTCTCCTGGAGGCATATTCAGTGCACACAGACTCCAAGATGAAATGCAGAGCTAACTAAGTTCTGAGTTCCATCTCTCCTTGCCACTTCCACCAGTAATTGTTCTGCTGTGGGTAATTCTGTGCAGTACGTTAATGGAATTACCGTGTTCATTTAGGTTTACAATAAGCAGAATGCCCTGTCCCTGCACTTCTGTTGAGTTCATTTCTAAAATAGAAAATCTGAGCTATGGTTTTTTTCTCCACATGCACTTCCTGGCTTTTGCGTGTTCAAGTCAGACATTTTATTGAATGTCCTGTTTGCACCACTGGTACTGGGAGGAGAGAGGTGTTATTTATGTACAAGCTCTGATGGATGAAATGTTTTATTCTAATGATATTTTCTTTTCTGTACTTTGGTGTTTTTCCCCCTAACATCCGAACTGTTAGTCAGCATTATCCTCTAGTGTCTCCTTTGTGCACCTTCCCCTCACTGGGGAGTGTTCTGGCCATGCTTTTCACCTTTTCCTGCCCCACAGGACATTGCTGAGAACGGCTGCTCGGCAGTGCCAGAGGAGCCCCTGCCAAGGACAGCACCATCGCCGCTGCCTGAGAAGAAGGACCCGAAACTAAGAGAGGACAGGAGACCAATCACAGTACATTTTGGTCAGGTAGGTCTTAGTGTAAGTTGTTCTCAGTCATGTGCCTCAGCAAGAATAGTTCAGAGAAAAGTCATGATAACAAATATGCCAAATGCTTCATTATCTTCAATCACTGAACTGTGCTGTTTTAGTTTTATTTCTGTTCTATCTGTTTAAAGGGGATTCCAAAACCTGATTTTTCTGGGGTTTGCGGATTCCTTTTGTTCGAACTATGATTTTGAGGAAAATAAACGATGAGGGAATGGGGGTAGCATAAATATTGTAGCAATTTTAGAAACTATTTTGCAGCTGTTTTAGCATGCAAGGTGCTACAGCTCTCAGGACTGAGGGTGTAGAATTTAAAACATCCGCTGCTATCTAGCCAGATCATTAGTGTCAATATGGGATGTCCAACTATTAAAGCATTTGAACATTCTCTGAAAATTAAATGCGATGAACTAAGATGGAAAAATCAATTAATAGCTTGTTAGCGTGCTCTGTATCCAGTATTGACAGCTGAGCTGTTCACGTTAGTTACTCGCATAATGTTTCTTTTGATATGTCTGCAAAACAGAGACTTTGAGGGTGGGGTTTGAAGAGCTGGCTGTTTAGAAAATGTTGTAGTTGCTGTGATTTTCATGGGAAAACATCCCGTGTTTATTACCCGTTTGCCACTGTTCCCCTGTTAAGTATAGGCTGACTCAAAAAATGACATGATTTGTGTTCACTGTTCTCCTTTCTTTTGTTGTATCTATTCTTTACACTGTTCTGACCAGAAAACAGGAGGAAATATCTGATTTCTTCTAAGGAAGCAAAGTGTAAATTTAAAGCAATTGTAAAACATTCTAAAATGTGAAGCAAACCAGTTTTAGAGAAGTGCCTATGAATAGAAACCAGTTGGTGTGGCTGCACTGACTGTTCAGGTATTAGATGGGGCTACCTGAGGTCTGATCACTGCTCAGAGCAATGTTGTCTGCATCATTTCAGAATTAGATTTATTTTTTCAGTACTTTAACCAGTGTGCTAAAAGTAAGTTCTTGGAGACTTTAAAAAAGTCTTTCTCTTCCAATTAAGTATTTTCAGTAGAGACTTATTTATCTGTTACTTTCAGTGCCAGTACAGTTGAGAGGAATTGGGGCTACTGGAGGAATGCAGCCATCTAGCTCCAGCAGGGACATGTTACATTTCATTTGAAGCAGTCAAAAATCAGATAATATTACAATTTTTTTTCAGTTTTTCCTTTCGATTTTTGTGAACGATGGATGGTTCAAACATGATGGTAGATTAATGAAATATATATTTGACTGGGAAGTGCAAATTTAAATTCATGAGGTTTTTTAACAGTCACTTTCAAATTTTTTAATGATCGCTTTTCTGTGTTGAAAGAAACACGCATCAGCTTTCCTGACCCCTGGCTGTGGGGAGAGGCTTGCTGGCTAAATGCTTATTGCTGTCATCACATTACAAATGCTGGTTTCCAAAAACCCATCTGACTTAGCAGTTGTAGGGCTGTCTGACTCAGCCTTGGTCCTGGCACGGGTCTGCTCCTCCTGATAGCCCAATGCCAAAACCAAAATGAAATCATGCGTTCATTCAAAAGGAGAAGATGTTCAGGTTTATGAAATATAGATTAAGGCTTTGGGGAGGAAAAAAGCAGCAACATTTACTGTATAAATGGGAGATGGCTTCTAACTCGTGATTAAAGGCAGAGATTTTAATGTCACTTTTAACTCTGTCTAGAATACAGAAGGTGGGAACAATTAAAAAGGCACAAGAACTCTGAAATAAGGGCTGTTTGTGCATTCACAGCTCTTCTAAACTGAAGAGGATGAAAGAGGCTTTTTTCTCATTGTCAGGGGCTCTCTCGGAGTGCAGCATTGTGCGGCTGGCAGCGAGGTTTAAAATGCATGCATGCGCTGGGGTCAGGGCCCGGCTCGGGGCGGGCGGTGCAGGGAGCCCGGCCCAGCGCTGCGGCAGCGCTCCGCCGCCGCGCGGGCCTTTAATTGAGACGTGCTGTCAAAGTGACAAACACATTTGCATACAGTCTATTTATTTTCCTCGGAAAGGTCTGCAGTCTGCTGTTGGTTGAACATTCTTAATCAGCTCGCTGTAAGTGAGCCGGCAGCGAGCTGTCCTGCGCTGGTGCTTCTCTTCATTACATGACAGATTAGCTAAAGGGGGATGGGCTAGCGAGCCAGCAACAACCTTTAATTTTAACTCATTAGCTCTCACCCTAGAGTGAGGCAGTTGTTGGCTTTTCCAAACACGGTTGTGTATCTGCAGTTGTTCGGCTACAAAAAATATCAGTAAAATATCTTGAAATGCCTGTAAAAGCACAGCCCCTCAGCTGATGGCTCACCAAAATTTGGCAGTAATTGGCTGACTGGGGGAGATTCTGTATGTCCTGGCTCATCTTGGTGAGTGGTGATCAGGCATCATTGGAGAGCCTCGTTTATTATGGAATTGTTTCAGTGATGCTTTCTACAATACTAAGACATCGTGGGAAAGCTGCCCTTGATGGTGAAAAGAAGGATTTTCAGCCAGATAGCCTGGGGGCAGTGTAGTAAAGATCTAAACTGGAGTGTTCTTAGTAAGACACCACCGTGGGAGGGTGGGAGCACTGCTTTTCCTGGGTGGCACTTTGCATGCTTTACCCAGGGTGTACCTTTCCTACTGATCCCTGCATCAACCAAATACAGGAACTATTGCCACGGGCTCTGGGACAGCACAACTGTACTCAACAAGTAGCAGGAGCAGCACAGGCAGCTTATGGTTTAATGGGTGGGGAGAAGAGGGAAAAATTTTCAAGCCAAGGCCAAGATTCAAATGGGAGGTTTCTACTACTGAGTAGTGCTCTAAGTTTGGGGGAAGAGTAAGGTTAATTATTATGGAAGATCCAGTGCTACAGAGAGCATCTCCTGTGGTGCTTGATGGACTTGATGATCTTTCCAGTCTTTTTCAATCTTAATGATTCTATGAATGTCCTGTTAATGTCCTATTGCTCACTTTCTTCTGGTTTGTTGTCTGCAAAGCTGACCAAAATGTCCTTAAAGCGTCCAACACCTGCTGCATACTCAGTTGCCAGAGCTGTCCTTGGAATCCTTCCCAGTGTGCCAGGCAGGGCAGCCCTGGGAGCCCAGTAAGCCCTGACTGGGGCAGAATGGGGCACTAATGCAGGTGATCTGTGCCTTGGGGGTTTGGGCTCTTGTTGCCATGCCCACACTCATACCTTTTAGGTAGAACGTATGTGTCTGTGTTGTCTTTGACCTGTTTGGAGAATAGACACTGCACAGTGTCATGGTGACTGTTTTGAACAGGTTCCTTGTCCAAGCAAGCAGTTGTTGGGGCTACTTTGGCAGGACCCACAGAGTTCATACAGGATTGGTACCTGTGCCCAGTCTTCCCACCAGTCTGGGAGAGGTGGTGTGAACACGCAGGATGAGCCCAAGGGTTCACTTAGGAACATTCCTCCTTAGCAGCTTTCCCACAGTCAGTAGCACCCCTGATTTAGTACAATTAAACCAGCAAATGATAAGCTGCCAGAAACATCACTTGTTGTGATGTTTGGGAAAGGGAATAATTTCATTAGAAGCAAGCGATCCTGGCAGTTCTGTACAGCTCTCTAATTGTGTCTATTATAATTAGAATGTCATTTGTCAGCTTAGCTGGGTTTATGTTTTCTATGGCTTGTTTTTATTTACCAGCAAATAGGATATTTAATTCCATTTATGCACCAAAAGGTGTAAAGCTTAAAAAAATACAAAAGACTCTTCCATATATATCTTTAGTAGAGAGATTCAGTCATGTTCCACGCTTGATGCAAACTCCAGAGAATCAGTGCTCTGGGGACTAATGTAAATAGCTATGAGACAAATGGAAAATGCAGTCATGTACTGGAGCAGCTTGTCTGACTGTGACTCTCTCCCTGGCTCCTTCTGACTGCTGTTAAACTCTTGCAGGCCACAGCATGGAAATTGCCATCTTATTTGCTGTTTTGAACCCTTTTGCTGTAAATGAACGTGTTCATTTTTCCTAGTCACAGTCTGCACTTGGACACACAGAACAAACAACTCTGCTTTGCAGGGCAGTGCTCTTCTTCCAGGAGATTAAACGGCATTAAGAGGTCAGGGGGAAGATGGGGAGAACACCAGCCAGCTGCATTCCAGGAATGCAGAACTGGATCACTGAGGCCAGAGGCAGCAGAGGAGGGATTATCTCCAGGGTAAAAGGGATGAAGCAGGGAAGGGAGGAAGGCTCCTTTGCCAGACCCTGTGACTCCCTTCACACCCAGGTGCATCGGAACAATAGCAGATTCCCCTGGATCACAGCAGGCATTGTGTGGCACTGAGGTAGAAACCAAAGGGGAAAGGGGAAAACAAGTTCATTTGCTAATATTCGTGTAACTGTATGCTCTGGTTGCAGAGCCAGCCCTCCTCTGGCCACTCTGAGCTGCGTGGACAATAGCAGGACCTTCCCTAGGAAAACGAGCTCCCTGCAGCTCTTCCCACAGATGAGCAATGTGGGTGCTCATTTCCTTTCTCTGGAGCCACGTGGCGTTTCCTCCTTCTCTCATTTGATTCTTTATGGATTTAGCAAAAGCATAAGTTGTTTAAAATGATTTTGTCTTCAGAAAGCATATCTCTACCCTCATTTGTTCTCACTCCTTTCTTTGCCTGTTCCTTTCAGGAAGGAGTTCAGTGTTGCTCAGTACAGGTCAGAAGACTCACAAGAAAGACAAATGTCTTGGCCCAGAAGCACTTGTCCATCTAATGTCTGCTTGAGACCACTCAAATGTCCCATCAGGTTCTCAGAGACAGTGTTCTTAGTCAGAGTAGTAAAACCAATGTCAGTGGACAAGACAATGATGCATTGGATTGAAGTTGTGCTTTGTGGTGTGCAGGACTGTGGCCCCAGACTGCATCCAGCACATGTATGTGTTCAGCCATGAACAAGCACATTGCAGACTGTGGCTTGCAGTGTTTTCCAGCTGTCAGGGTTATTTGAAGCACTCCTTACACTGGGATGCTGGGAATGGCTGTGCTGCCCTGAGTACAGCGTGTCAGTGCTGCCCTGCCTGCATGTGTGAAGGGAGGGCTGGCAGAGCCGACCTCCCAGGCCTTGTGACAAGAGACAGCAGCTGTAACCTGTCTGCAGAGTCTCCTTGTTAGTCCTGTTCTGCTGAGGAGCCCATAAATATCTCCTAGGGAGGATCTCGGTCCGTCACTGCTGGCATGTGGAAGGAGAGTTGTGCTTTATAAATAATACATACATAGAAAATAAATATATCAGTACATGCAAGGCTACCCAAATCACCTAGATTGACAACTTGAGGAGAGCTCACAGTGTCTTATGGGTGACTTGCTTCTCTATCAATGTAGATCAGCATCCAGAGGCTTCTTATGTATCACTTATGAAGTTGATATGTGCAGTTAGGCCAGGACTGTCTGAAATGACCTCTGGGCCACTGGATTAACCAGGAGATTAAAGAGAAAGAGTATGTGAAAAATATAATTCTTCTAAATGCTGACCCCACTGTGACTGTTTGTTTGGCCAGGCATTTTTTAGATTTGCCCTTCAGAGCTGGGCTGATGGGTGCCACATAAAACAGTTGTGAGTGCCAGGCTGCAGATAGAGGGTCTGTGTCCTTCTGTGGGTGAGTGGGGGAGAGTGTCCCCCCAGTTATTCAGCCTGGCTTGGTGAATGGTGAAGGTGAGTGAAGCAGAGAGTCATTGCTGTTTATAGAACTCCTTAAATGAGAGACCATGTATTTTTTCTTGTTTTTTCTGTGCAAGTTGCTAGAGAGAAATAGCTGTTAAGAGATAATAAGGGATGTGTCCATTTTCCAGCATTTTAAATCATGCAGGTTATGTGATCTCTTTGATTTGAATTCCAGCATCAGGACCACAGAAAGCCAATATAAAGCTGGTAAAATGACCAGTTAAAAAGCACACACAAACCGCTGTGGCTTTTTTCTTTAAATTTGATATTGTATTGCTGGATTTTCTAGTATTTTAAGTGAAAAATATATGTAGTTAGTTCCATGTTGACAATGTCCTTGAGGATTTGACAGTGAGATTTTCCAGCAGTTGCTCTTCGTTAGAATCCTGGTGGTGTTTAATAAGGCAGCCAAACTGCTGGCACCTCGGGCTGCTGTTTGTTCTCCGAGGGCTCGGGGCTGCTGCAGTAAGCACATCGACCAGGGCTGATCATTACAAGGGCGTACGCCACCATGAATAAAAATGTCACACGTTCTCCCATCTCACAGTGCTACAAAATGTCAGTCCTGTCAAACAGACATTGCAAGTAGCACTGAGCAGTCAGTACAAATTGGGAAGCTGAATATTCCCCCAGCTTTCTGATATTCTTCATCTGAAGCAGAAGAAAAGCAGTTGTTAACCTATTAGCTGTGATTTTAAACTCTGCTGAGGTAGTAGATGGATAGGCTTTAACACATGGGGATAAATGTATTCCTGGGGTCTGGGATTTTTTGCAACATGTCTCTTCATCCATGTATGTTGAGGAATAGACAGAATGAAAACAAACCACAACAAAATGAACCTCATTTTGGAAGAAGTCCTCTGCAAAAGCGATCATCTCAGTGAGAGTCTCTTTCAACCTCTTGCCAGTTTTACCTCTGCGAATAGCTGTACCAAAGCCCTCCTTGCTGGTTTGCTATAATCCAGAAAGGGCCTGCTTTGATGAGTTAAGGGAGTTTTCCTTCATGGCCCTGTCATTATGCAGCAATGTTATGGAGAGCTGGGGTTTTATTCTCCTTCTGGACAAATGAAGTTGTGCTGCTTCAGGGTAAGGCCCACTGTGTGGTGCAGTCCATAGGGTGTGTTCCTTCCTGGCTTCGTGTACTACCAGGAACATCCCTGTGTTCACAGAGTTACCCATCTAGGATTGAGGAGTGGATATTGTCAGTGTAGGAATCTGCTGTTACTGCTGGCTCCAGAAAATCAGCTGGTGCAAAATGTGAAGTGCAAAGTGGTGCCAAAATATCAAAGAAATAAAAAGAAATTATACAAAAAGTCATGAGTGGTTGCCCAAGAGGACAAGGAGAGCAGTTCTGTGTCACAGTGAGTATTTCAAGGAATGGACTCAAAGTCCATTCTTTGTGTTGAAATTTCTTTGTTTTTTCTGATACCTTCTCAGAACAAAAAGCTGGTGTGTGTTTAGAGTAGTGAATCCTGATGAATGAATACCTGCCCAAACAGTGGTGAGTGCTGGAGCAAATTGCCAAGGAAGGCCCAGCGAGGATCAGGGCTGGGAAAACTCTGCAGGGACCAGAGCAGAGCAGGTGGAAAAGGGATCAGCAGAACCCTGGCCTGCTCCTGCCTTGTGTAGTTACTGTCTGCAGCATGATCCTTTGTTATCCAGGGCCTCACTACAGGGGAGCAAAATGGAAACAACGTGTGTGAGGCTTCTTTGAACCAGAGTGACTCTAAATTGAATTAAATACTTTGTGTTCTGCAGGCACCTCTTTGCTGTAGGAAGAGGTCCGCAGTGGTGTTCTCATGGTTTTGGGATTTTGGCTTTAGGCATTGCTGCATTTTTGCCAGAGTTGTTCTACCTTCCCAATCTACAAATGTGGCTTGAAGAATGAGGCATTCCTTAAAACATGGAGATTATTTTTATCACAGGACCCAGCAGATTTCCATTGAAGTATTTCAGAGTGTAAATTAAAAATATATGCTGTAAAGCATACACTGTTTCTGTCATCCCAGTTTGTGAGCTATACATATGGGAGCATGTAAAAAGCAGAGTGTGCTGTGCAGGGATCTGGCTGGATAATAAAACAGCTGCCTCGTAGATTCCGTCTGCTTTCTCTACTGAATCTTTTTAGGTACCAGACATTTTTCAGTGTTGTTATTTTCTCCCCTTTTTTTTTAATTGAGTGTTCAGTTGAGTCCAGCATGTTCTCCCAAAGTCAGCTCTTCAGGTCTCCTGCAGCCTGTGTGTGTGAGCCTGGCTTCATCCAGCACAAGGCATCTCTCTGCCATGGCTGATTGACTTGAAGGGATTTTCAAGCCAGTCCTCAATTTCGGAAGGAAATAAGATATTCATCTAGAAGAGCTTTGCTTTAGAAATTATTGGAAACACCCTCACTGCTAATTGAGAAACACTTCTTTCTCCACATACTAACAAACCAGTTCTCATCTGGTCGCGTTTCCTTCAGGTGGCGCTTGTTGCTGCACATGACCTAGCACCTCTGATTTACTCACAAGGCTCTGTTTTGAATACCACTTTAAAAAAACCTCAAAAGACATCGACAATTAGTTTGAGATAATATTCTGCTCACAAGCTGTTATGTCACAGACCAAAAATTATCCTTTTGTAATGTTTTCTTGGGTATAAAACCCTAAATATTGTGAAAGTTCCTTGGGTGTATAATAGCTGTTTTATGAGATGTGGGATCTATAATTTTTAAATAATATTTTGATAGTGTAAAAGTGAATGTAAGATTTTTCTTGCTTTAGCGTCTCATAGCTTAAGTCACTTGTCTGATAATTAGCAAAGCAGTGCCAGATCCACAGTCATAAAAATGGCTTTCTGCAAATTTTCTGTCTTGTTGCTTCAGAAGTACTTAGAACAAGATGATTAAGCAAATATCCAGAGGTAAAAGATATGCTGGTAAACAGCTATTGTGAGAAAGTGCTAATTTAGACATTTCTCCCTTCACAGAAAAAGCTATAGTACATATATTTAGGACCATACCTGGAATAGCAATTTAGCAGCTTTTAGCACTGCAGCCATGTGCTGGTTGGTGCCCATTCCTCCCTACAGCCCAGGTAATTAAGTTGATATTCCAACACAGCTTCACCTGCTGACCTTTTAGAAACAATGTGTTTTGCTGCATTAACAAATTAACTTCAAATCAGTGGCTCTCCCAGCAAACACAGAGTTGGAGCATTGCTTATCCCACTGCAGTGAGGGGCAGGAGCAGCAGCCCTGGCAGTGCAGCTCTGGCAAAGCCCCGGTTCCCTGCGGTGCCTCCCGTCCACCCTGGGCCTGCTCCTGCCTGTGTTCCCAGCCCTGTCCCTGCTCCCTGCAGACAGCACTGCTGGCCAAGGGCCCTTCTGTCCTACCCTGCTCTGAGATCTCCTGGGGCTCAGCAGGGCACAGTGTAGTGCAGCACGTACAAACCTCCCAACAAACTCCATTGCTGGGAGCACTGCAGTGATAACAGAACTTGGAATTGGAATGTTGGCTTTGCCTGTGTTGCTACAAGCACTGAGGTCACAGTTCTGAGAGTTAACACGATGCCTGGTTAGAAGTCCAAGAGACAAAATAGTTTCTGCATCTTTAATCTTTTCCCAAAGCAGCATTTGTATGTGTCTTTATTGTGGAAATACATAGAACTATTTTTTGATCAGAGATGAAAGCTTAATCATATGTGATATTTAAATCTCAGCTGGAAAAAATAATCCAGTGACAGGATAAGGATATGAAAGAATTGGCTCCTGCAAAGGAGTAGTTTATTGTAGTATAAATATGTAGAATATTTGTAGTGTGTTCATTTTCACTTACACAGAACTAAGATAATATTTACACAAGTAGTTTTGGGTTCTAGGCCATCATGATGCTTTAAGGCCTGATTTGTAATTGTTGGTCACTTAGGAGTAAAACCCAGGACAGGATCTGAGCATAAGCTCGCCTTTAAGTGCATGAAAAGTTTCACTGAATTGGGGTTTTTTCCTTGCTCTTACATGTCTGGTTTGAGGCCTTCTCCGTAAGTTTTCACAAGCACTAAAATCACTCAAGATTTTAGCGAAAGTGTTTTTGAATATCCTGGTTTCCATTTGCGAAAGTGTTTTTGAGTATCCTGGTTTCCATTTGCAAAAATGTGGCCTAGAACACTTGGGCCTCAAGGTCCAAGAATCCAGCCTGAAGATCTTTGCTGTGTCAGTCCATTTTGGCTGTCTGGTGCTGTCCCTGCTGCCTGTGGTGTGGCAGGAGCTGAGTCCAGCCACCATGGGTACCTGTGCTGCTGGGGCACATCGTAGGCCATGGTGTCCGTCCCTGCTTCAGAAAAGCAAAGTCAGAAAAAGGGCATTTTGTGAGGTGAGTATGAAGGTAAATCACGTGCTGTCACATGCTCATGCTGCTTTTGCCAGGACATCAGAGGGGTTTCCATGCAGTGACTTTAATTTAGTCTCCACTTTGCTGCAGCAGCACAGACTCCGCCCGCCGCGGCCGCCGCCCCCAAAGATCCAGCGCTCCTCCAGGCCCGTGAGTAGCTGGGGATTGTTTCACTGCCACAGCTTAACACTGCCTGAGTTATGCTCTTTGTAGCACTACTAAACCCTGGTAGTTGGATTGTCAAGCTCTGCGCAGAAGCCATGTGTGAATTACGCTCCTAAACTGCCTTCTCTCTGCTGCGGCACAGCCCTGGGACCCGCGGTTGTTCTGCTTTTCTCTGGCGAGCCCTGCAGCTCTGGGCAGCTCTGCAGGTAACTGGGGCTGCTCTGGCCACCTCTGGTTTGACTTTTGCCGTGGTTTCTTACACACAAAGCCCTGCCAGACTGGCTGGTGGAAGTTTTTAGCCAGTGAGCTTTTGAAGACTTGCACTGAACTCAAATCTGAAAGGAAGCAGAAGTCTGAAGACATAATATTTATTCTCTGGAAGTTATGCTTTTAATTAATTTGGGATGCCTAATTCTTCTCCATGTATGAATAGACTTGAAGAAAGCAAGGTCGATCTTTGGCAGTGGAACGTTGGTGCCATGTTATGGATGACATATATGGTAATTCCATGGTGTAAAAGGAGCCCCAGCAGGTTGGCCAGAGGAAGGGACTCCTCCACAGAAGAACTGCACAGAAATTACTGGCAGTGCAGTGCCTGTACCTGTTAGGTAGGGACACCTTATCTCGGCAGTTTTTCCCCAAAAACACGGTAGAGCAGTTTCTACCTATGGACTATGCAGGATGGCATTAAGACTTGACACCCTGCTGCGTCTGCACCCTGCACCCGATGGTTTATTTTTAAAGGCAAAGGCAAGAAGCATCAGTTTAGGAGAGGTGTTGGTTTTTGGCACAGCATTGGAAGGTATTTATGTATATTCAGGATTATATTCAGCTTTATGAATATAGTTCTCCCCCCAGATCGTCTTACTTCTTGCTTCCTTATCCATATACATACATGCATAAGAAAGAGAAAGATGCAAGTTTTCAAATCTGATCTTGCTAAAACTTGTTAAAATTTGTTTTGGATGAGCAGGTAACTGGTTAACAAGTGCAACTGGGTGTGTGTTTTAACTTTTGATCTCTGGTGCATGTTCCTGTGTGACATTTCAGTGGCATGTGTTTCTCCTCCGTCTTTTTAACTCTGGGTGTTAATTTAGCTTAATAGAGTCATTTTTATGGATTTTTTTGCCTGAAAATTTCTGTTTTCTGTGTTTAAAAAATAGCATTGACTATGATTTTGTGTGTTCTCTTAAATACAGTGGGCATGGGAGACCCTCCCAGATGCGTTTCACTAGGATCAAACTTTCCATGTACTGTGGGCTTCCTGTAGTGTTCCCATGCCCTCGTGTTCCACATTTGGCAGGTGTAAGGGGGCATGTTGTGATTCCTCTGTACCAAAGTTGCTGAACTGTATTGTTCAAATGGAGTCATTTATTATGGGGAGATCTTGTTAAGACTCTTTAATCTCCCAGCTGTAGGGTATTAATAGTCCTCACTGTAACATGGTTGGTTCAACTGTCTTTGCTCCCAATGTGATTGATAAAAGGTTGGGAATGTAATAATGAAAGCTCCTGTTGCATTCCTCTGGCTGTGTCAGTAAGTGGAACAGAAAGGCTTCATTCATCAGGGGGAAATTCAAGATAAATGTAAATTATTATAATCAATCCCAAAAATATGCTTGTATCAAATATACATAAATTTGTTGTTGTTCAGAACTGTTATTTGGCTTTTGGTAGTTGCAACACATTTCTGTATGTGTAAATAATACTTTTTGCAGGCTGTTTTTTCCCTCTCAGGCTTGGCAGCTCCTACAGAGGTGGGTATCAGCAAGTGATTTATCCTGGCCTTGTACACAAGCACTAAAGGGGGTGACCAGGTCCCTCTGCTCTTCCAGCCAGGGCCACATAATACCAGAATTCCTGAGAAATACTTTGTGCTGCAAGGAGGAATACATGGGCACTAGTGCTTGCAATATGAGTAATTGCTGATAATAAAGCCAAAAACACAGACCAAAGAAAGGTTAAGGAAGCAGAACAGAGATGTTCTTTGCATTCTGCTGCTTTGGAAATAAGTGGTGGTATAATGAAAGAGAGAGGGTTGTTGCTTCTAATTAATGGAGGTCTGTTTGGATTAATAGTGGTTGTTTGGAAACTTTATTCAATTAGAAAAAGTTAAAATATAATAATTATGCATTAAGTTGATGGGGACAGTAATAAGCACATTCAACCCTTCTGTCCTGGAAGTTTACCTTTTTTCTTTTGGCTGTGTGCTCACATAATTGGATTTCTTTGATATTTTGCATTTGATAAGCACTTAACCTTGCCTCTGTGGCTATGTGAGACTCAAAATCCAGCAAGGAATTGCCTTGATTCCTGGCTTTTCCCTGCAGTTCCCCAGGAACAATGCTCTAAATCCCGCTCAGCTTTGTCACCTTGCAGCGCGCTGGGCTGGGCCCCTGGAGCCACCCCAAACTCTCACCTCTGTCCCTGCCAGCAGCACAGCCAGCCGAAAGGTGAAAGTGTTCCCAGCACGCTGACAGGCCAGCTTTACACATCAGCTCCCAGCTCCCATTTAATTAAGCAGCTTTGCTTTCTTCCTCTCCTTCCCTCTCTCCTTCGCGCTCTCCTCTCCCGTTCCTCCTGGCTGTGGCCCCCCTCTCCCTCTCTCCTCTCTGCGCTCTCTCCGTGTTTTATCAGCCCTAATGAAGCAGTATTCTTCATCGATCCTGCTGATTGCCAGCCCATTCCTTTTGTTTGTTGGCACCGAGCCATTCTGCTGCGCTCTGACAGCTCAGCTCCTCTAATTAGCTCTGTTGTTCTTTTCCCCATGTTTCACCACGTTGCAAGTTCAGTTGAAGTTGCCACAAACTTAATCCTTCCATTCCTGCCATAAATTCACATTCTTAAGCTGTCTTTATTGTAGAGAGGAGCAGCCTTGTGTGGGGACTGATCTCCAAGACCTTAACATCTGACCTTTTCATAAGCCCTTTTTCCTAAGAAATGGTGGCAATACAACTCTGGATTTCTTCATCATATCTGCTGTGCACCATTTCCTTTGAAATGAAAATTCAATGCAATATTGCTGCTGCTATTTTCGCATACTGTGTGTAGGGCAGAAGCACTACGCCCAATTCGGTGGCTTTCTCCTGGCAGGAGAATTTGAGGTTTTTGTACCTGGGAAGAAAAATTAAAAAAACAAAAGCAAAACAAACCTGGAAAGTCGTCCCCCCCCCCCAGCAAATATTTTTTTTTAAACTTATGTAGTCACTCCAGAGCACTCAAGCTGTAGGCCATGAACATCTCCTTTCTCTTGTGCCTCTTAAGGGAGCACAGGCTCTGGGAGGTCAGGAGCTGAATTGTATTCCCAACTTTATTTGGGGTTTTGGCCATTTCTGGTGATATAAGCATTGAGTGAGCCAACAGATCCGACTCTTTTTCAGGTAGAGTTGTACTTTCCTAACAAAACACATGAAGCTGGTATGTACAGTCTGCTCTGATGCTGCAAATTCCCTCATTTGACTCGCAGGGATAAATTCAGCACAGAATTCCTCAGCAGTGTAAGCTGGCACAAACACAAACTTTGAGCTTATTCCTTTCCTTGAAATAAGGTTTATTTGCTTGTGGAGGTCCTGGTCAGAAATCAAGCTGAATTTCCATACATTAGAAGGTGATGGATATGTATGTGAGACTGGATTGGCAGCAGCATCATCTTCCACAGAAAAGCTTTGGATTTTACTTACAACAGAAGTCTGACATAATAAATACCAAGAGTGCTAATGACAATACGGCTGGCGAGGTTTGTGTTCAGCTCTGGAAGGAAGCAAATTTTTAGTGAAGAATGAGTTGAGTTTTTCATGTTAAAACATTTATCCTGAGTACACATCTTCCCTGACACCCTTGCACAGAAGTCCTCACCTGAGAGCTTGGGTTCCTGGGAGCAAGTGGCCAGAAGGGTCATGGTGCCAGAGCTGAGCCCCACTGTGCAATGTCCAGAGCACACAAACATTCCCAGCTTTTCTCTCACCACTCACTGCTCAGGTGGAAGCTCACTCTTAGGGGATCTTTTCTCTGAAATTCAGGGCAAATAGCAAACAGTGGCAAGCATATATGTTTGGTTTGCAAGTCCTGGGGCCCTGTGGTTTATATTCATCCTTTAGATCCTTGATGTATCCACACTCGTGTGTAACATTGTTGTGCACCAAAGACAAAGCAAGGCCCGTGGAAGATCCCTGTAGGATACTGGTGGTTCTCCATGTGTCTGTGTTTGCTGTTGGATCAGGGTCAGTGTTTGATGAGATGTTTCTGTGCATGTCACAGGTTCGTCCCCCAAGACCTCATGTGGTTAAGAGGCCCAAGAGCAACATTGGTGTGGAGGGCCGGAGGACCTCAGTTCCCAGCCCAGAACAGTAAGTACTGTGCTGCTCTGCTTCTCTCTGCTTGCATCACACAATGTGTTGGGAACTGGGACTCACCAACGGAGACATTAAAAATACTACAGATCAAAGTTAGATTTTAACTAAGAAAAAAAAATGATTTCTTAAAAAAAAATTTTGGAACATTGTAGAGGAAGTGTGAAAAATCAAGTAACCAAAGTTTGCTTATGGAAAAATTGCAGTTTGCCAAGTTATGCACACTCTGATCAGCCTCTTCAGTGAAGGTTTTCAGGTTTGGGAGGTTTGTTAATTTCTTTGGTGGTTTGGTTTGCACTTTTCTTCTGAGGAAATTGTCAGTTCCAGCCCTGCAGCTGCAGTGTTCTTGCCAGGCTGCAGCTGGAGGATGCAGAGCTGTTTATTTGACAGTGATGGCAAAAGGGGCTGTGCCTGACTCTAGAGTGCAATAACAGGACCGTGATGTCTGAGTGAGCTCTGTGGTGAGGGTTTGTAGGGCTTCACTTTGCACAGTACCAGCAAATTTATCCCCAGTTTAGCTGTGCCAGTGAAGAGGGAATGTCCCAAATCATCTGTGCTGCCCCAGCCCACTGCTCCTGGACAAAAGGTGTTGGTTTCCAGTGTCTCACTTGTGCATACCAGTACAGGCATGTTCTGTTGCCTCAGGGAGGCTTTTTCAGGCACTTTCACTAAAGTCACTTATCCCTTGCAAAGATTACAAGGGGTGTGTGTTGCAGATTCCTGACAGTGCCTGAGTGGAGCTGGCAGTGACCCTGGCCAGGGAATGGATGTTCTGAGCTGAGATGTTCTAAACTGTGGATGTTCTAAACTGTGGGTATTCTGAGCTGTGGATGCTCTGAGCTGTGGATGCTCTGAGCTGTGGATGCTCTGAACTTGTCAGCACAGCCCAAACATACCGAGGAGCATCAGTGCCTGGATGGCTCTTTCCAGCTACGCCAGGGTAGGGGCACACTCTGTCTTTGGCCTAAACTGAATGGTGATTTCTCCCTTGCACAGGAGTATTTGTCCATTTTATAGTGGAATTTGGTTGCCCTCTTGTGGAGCAGATGCAGCTCCTGCAATGAGCCACGCTGGTCCTGCACAGAGGTTGTGGGGATTTTTAAGCTACAAGCATTTTTTTAATATTTATTCTGATGGCTCACTGCATTTAGGTGGAGGATAATTGAATCAATTTAACATTTATGTGTTCCTATGGAGGATTCTGCATGTTTGGGTTCAAAAGCTGTTGACATCCCAGTGTTGCTCTCTGCTAACGTGTATGTTCCATTCCTGCCACTATCAGACAGCAGATAAACATAAACAGGAATGGTAAACATTGTACCAATGCTGTACATCTATTGTATTTTAATTATTTTGTTTGGGTCTAGTTTATTGTTGCTACTTTTAGTAAGTCTTTACAGCTCATCTGCTTTCACAAAATACAGAATTTTCGTGACGTTTCCCACAAACTTTCTTTTTTCTGTCCCAGTAAGAAATAATCTTTGTATAAGTGTTCTGAAATGGAAACAAGAGAGGTGTTGTCTCTTTAAAAAACTCACACTCTCTTCTCTCTCGGGTAACGCTAGAATCAGTGAAAACACCCAAAAATATATTTTCCCTTGTTTTACCTGGTAGCATGGAAGGTTAGGAAATTTATGCCTTTAGTTACATGAGTTAATTCTTTCTATGTGTGTAAAAGAAAGAGATTATTTTGGGGGTGCCTGTGCTCATTTTTGAATCAGTCCTCAGCTGAAGCACAGGGGCTCAGGAGCAGTGCCTGCAAAGAGCACCCAAGGCCCAGGTCTCGTGTTAAAGCAGCGAGTTCAGCTGGGCAGGGGAGCAGCCCTTGCTGGGCAGGTCACTGTGGGCCTGCAGAGGTCACTCACTGTGGGCCTGTGGAGGTCACTGTGGGCCTGCGGGGGTCACTGTGCGCCTGCAGCCCCCCGGGGGCTCGGCACGGGAGCTCCGCATGCAGCGGGATTGGGATCAGCTGGGTGGGGCAGTGCCCGCCCGGCTCCCAGGGCCTCACCTCGGGGGCGGTGAAGGCTTTCCATGGCCTCGGGCACTGAGTGTGCAGGGAGGAATCCCTGCGGGAAGGAATTGCAGCCTTGGTCTGTGCTGTGGTCGCAGGTGCCAGCCAATGCCCTCAGTCCCCAGCCTCCTATCTCACAGTAGCAAGAAAAGGCCTGTGCATCCAAATCCCTCATTCTCTGCATTTTACTGGCTAACAGGGACAAACTCTTGAATTCCCTAGAGCTCTTGTGTAGCTGTTCTTTAAAAAACCATGTCAATAAAAAATAATTCTTCCTCAAATCTGCAGAGCCCTTTTTAGGGGAATAATGACAAGTCCATACACCCCTTTGTACCATAATCTCAATATTCAGGAAAAAGCAATACCATAATAAAATAAACAAAACTAATTTTCTTATTAAAGAACCAGAACATCCTTTAAAATTATTACAGAATTCTCCTTACTAATTCCCATATCCTGCACTCCCATTTTCTATATATTTTTTTTCTATCTCAAGTACATTTAGGTGTCAATTAAATTTGAAATATCTACATTTGTCAGCATTTCATTTTTGGCCAGCATGATGTGCTGCTGATTTGTCCATGCATCCTGACACATGAAAAAAGCTCCCGAGATGCAGATCTTCCTCATTAAAACGGAGCCCCCACTCCGCGCTGCTGCCGGCGCCGTGGAGCGGGTCCCGTCCGCGCGGCGCCGGGGCTGCCACGGGATTTACCGAGCGCTGCAGCGCTGCCAGCCCCGGGACTGACCGGGATTTACCGAGCGCTGCAGCGCTGCCAGCCCCGGGATTTACCGAGCGCTGCAGCGCTGCCAGCCCCGGGGCTGACCGGGATTTACCGAGCGCTGCAGCGCTGCCAGCCCCGGGGCTGACCGGGATTTACCGAGCGCTGCAGCGCTGCCAGCCCCGGGGCTGACCGGGATTTACCGAGCGCTGCAGCGCTGCCAGCCCCGGGGCTGACCGGGATTTACCGAGCGCTGCAGCGCTGCCAGCCCCGGGGCTGACCGGGATTTACCGAGCGCTGCAGCGCTGCCAGCCCCGGGGCTGACCGGGATTTACCGAGCGCTGCAGCGCTGCCAGCCCCGGGGCCGCTGTGGCCCCACCTCCTTCCCCTGGACACCTGTTAAAGAAGGAGAGGGGGAAGAAAGCAAGGCACTGGCTTTAACTGCAGCAATGCAGACTGTGATTTACCACCACTGGCTGCAGCCACTGCCACCTGTTAGAGACTTTTTATTAATTAGCTCGGACCTGACTGTGAGTAAACATTCATTGGCAGTGGCAGCTCGGGCCCTCTTGGGCTATTGGTTGCAGCATCCAACTTCTCTTTTCCTGCCCTAGTCTTTAGGAACTGATTCTCAGTTAATGCTGAGGAAAGGAGCATATACACCTTACTTGGCAAACTGCATTTCATACCAATCCTTGCACAGCTGAGGTTTTAGTCTAGAGTGAAGCAGTTTCAAATGTGAAAAATAGATACAAGTAGGAACTGGTGCCCTGCAGTCAGCTCCTCTTGTGCATCAGACTAAATGTCTGTAAAGCAGAGAGGGAGATGTAATGTTTGTCAGAGCTCAGGGAGCCTGAGGAGCAGAACTGTCTGAGGAACAGAGAGGTGCCCAGCTCTGTAGGGAGCGTGGTGGGGAAAGGGGGTTTCTGTACCGTCCCCTGCACTGTGGGGTGGCTGTGGTCCCTTCCCTTGGGCACCCCATGGCGCCCTTCCCTTGGCACAGGGGTTGTGTTCTGTGCCTGGGCAGCAGAGCTCAGTTCCCTGCCAAGCTCTGCTGTGCAGTCAGTCGGGCTCAGGATGATCTGGGTCTCTGGAGCCCTGGTTTCTCTCCTCACTGTGACTCGATAACTTCCTTTTCTCTTCCTGTTCCCCAGCCTCGTAAAGCCCATGCGACACTATACAGTCTTCCTCTCGGAGGACTCCTCTGATGATGAATTTCAGCAGGAAGAGGATCCTGTCTCTGGCTTCTCTGAAAACTTTTTCTTCTCTGCTCCTTTCGAATGGTCTATCCTTTACTCTTTTGCTGTGTCCATGCCAGTTTCCAGCAGTGGGGTTTGCATTGCTCAGGGCACCTGCCTCTGTACTGGGATTTTGGAAATGCTCCTGGGGTCTCTGTACAGTGCTTGATGAATGACCAGCATTTCTCCTGCTTGTCTGTCTTGATGTTGAGCAGCATGAAGAATCATCCTCCTGCATGAAACACTGCAGCACCACACAGCTTATGGGCTTCCATTGACTCGAGCTCTGTGGGATGTCACCCTTCCATTTGTCCTTTGTTCCAACATGCTGCTTGTCCTGTCCAAACCTTTCACCATTCATTCTTGTGTGGTGTTACTGTGCTTCTGGGTTGTCCTGTGAGCCTTGTTCCAGTGCAGTTACCAGCCTTTTCCTGTGTCGCCTGTTTGATCCCAGCCTGTCTGGTCTGTCAGGTATCACATCCCTGCAGGAGTCCTCTGAGGGCATTGAGTACAATCTGACAATTATACAAGAAACAGGAAGTTTGTTTAGTCTATTTGTATCGAGCTTTTGGATTTGTAACTTGTACCTTCCCAGGGCCCTGTAACTCTGTCTTGAAAGACTGTGTAGAGCAGCTGTGCCAGAATGCTCACTGATGCTGTGGCTGGAAGGTTCTGCCCTTGCCCACAGTGCCTGTGGCAGGGGAAGGAGCCCGGCCTGCCCAGGGTGCCCGTGTGAGGTGAGGGGAGCCCTGCCAGCTGTGGGTTCAGCTGCACTAAATCCCTCTTGCTGCCTATTTGAATATCCCAATGCCAGCAGGCAGCTCTGAGCTGAGCCCTCACTGAATGTCAGCAAAGGATTTGTTTTTTCCTAACCTGGCCTGCTTGAGGATTTCTAGGGATGAAAGGTAGATAAATTGCATGGAGTTGCACTCATTCCTTTAACAGTGCAGCCACTGATTTGAGCAGAAGCTGTAGGAAGAGGGGCCAGGGTGCTGTGAGCTGCTGCTTCAGAAATGCACATGGTGCCACAGGCAGGCAGGTCAGGGCTGGGAGAGGGACGATGCCAGTCCCAGCTGAGCAGCTGAAGCCTGGCAGCCCCAGCTGGGTCAGACCAGGCTGGAGAAGGAGGCTGCCAGTGGGACAGAGAGGTCTGCAGCTGCTAAAATCCATTGTGTGCTGCAGACACAGCTTCAGAGGCTGACAGGGAAGGAATCTGACTGCAGGCAGGTGGGATGGGGGGATCAGTAGGAAAGGGCCAGAAAATGTTTCCACACTCCTGTTTGGGGTGGAGGAGACCAGTTTTGTTTTCAGATCTCCTTTGGGGGCTTGCAGGGTGACCCAGAGCGATGTGAGGCTGCCCTGAGGCCATGTGCTGTCACTGTCTGCCCTGTACCTGCAGTGTCCCTGTCCTGCTGCAGGCTCAGTGCCTGCTCTGTGGGTGCTGGGGGGGGAGCAGGCTGGGCTCTCTGAATTTGCATGATATAGATGTATTATGATAAAATATGGAAAGGGGAGAAGGGTTCTTCCATAGGATGTGTTTTTGCAGGTCTCACAAATATTTTCTTTTAATTGAAAGCTTCTTTAAATGCCACAGTACAACTGGCTGCCAGTCAAGTGCCAATCCCCACAGCCATGTGTGGCACTTGTTGTTATTAATTGGATGCACATCGTGCTGCTGTTCTCTGTACACACACCAAAATGCAAATGTGCTGGTTCCATTTTTTGCTGAGGTATGTGCAAGAGAAGCATCCTGCTAACTCAGCCTTGGCTGGTAATGTAAAGGAGGTGTCTCCATAATGGATTGTGGTGTTTCTTGATAAGATGACACCAATGAAATCATTGGAACCTGCACAGTGCTCCCAATTATTGCAGGAAAACACTGAGTTGTGTTGTGTGCTGAGTTAGCTCGAAACCCGAGGATGTCAGAGCCTGCAAACACAGGGTGCAGAGGCCATGCCCAGCCCGAGGGGAGCCCAGACAGTCAGCATGGGGAGCTGGTATCCCACTGTCCCTGGTCTGAGAACTCCCTCCTCAGCCTGGCTGGGCCTGCATGACCACAGCTTCCCTCTGAGCTCCTCCCACTTGGCTCTTGCCCTTCCGAGCACCCTCGGGTGCCGGGTCCCCTTCTGCATGTCCCCCTGCCCACAGCCTGCTCTGCATGGGGAGCTCTCTGAGCTATGTTTGCCACTGGGGAGCTCTTTGTAACTCCTCCAGCTCCTTAGGAAATTGTGTCTGGAACAAAGAATTAGAAATCTGGTGATTTGCAATGTGATTTTTGTGGCAGGCCTCAGCCGTACCGGGCGCTGAAGGAGTCGGACAGCGCCGATGGGGAGGACGTGGGCAGCCCGGAGAGAGCCAGAGAGCCGCTGCCCCCGAGCCCTCTGCTCTCCAGCAAGGCCTCAGAAGTCAACCTCCTGGAAGACATCTTCCCCAGCCTGGAAGTAGAAGCCCAGCCCCAGCCCCTCAGCCAGGCCAAGAGCCTGGAGGACCTGCGGACACCCAAGGAGGAGGCAGAGCAGCGCTGCTCCTTTGAATACCAGGTTGGGGGCTTCCTGTGCCCTGCGGGTGGCACAGAGCTCATTCTGAGCATCTTTTCCATATTATTGGGTAGATCCTAATAATAATCATCATTGTCATCATCATCATCATCATCATCATCTGTTTTCCAGGGATTTGCTTATGTGTTTCAGAATTAATTTCTGAATTAAGAAATGGCTTAAATGGGACTCAGTGATAAGTAAGTGTTTCCTCTGAAGCCTTTGCTTCTAAAGGAGGGGATATTTGCCCTGTTCCTCAGAATCTGTTTGTCCCATGGCCATCACACAGAGTTATCTTTGAAGTTGATGGTTGGCAGTGAGAATGAATAGTTGGTAATTTTCAGGTCCCCTCCAAACTTTTTTTCTTTTAATCTGGCTGTTTTGGTTTAAGCATCATTTGAACAATCTCCCTCTGAAAAAACGGGATTGTTTGTGAAGGAACATTGCTCAGAAAGTGTTAAACTAAAGCAGACTCCAAGATCTTCATCTGACATTAAAGAAGCAAATGTCATTTCTACTTTATAATAATATTGATTTTAGTGTTACATTCAGATATTTCATTTGTCAACTTATTCCATGCAGCAGTTAAGGCTTCTCAGCTTCTGTGCCTTGGACACAGGTTGTGTGCTCCTTACTGGGCTGTGACAGATGCACAACACGTCCCAGCTGAACAACCCCGTGGCAGCAGAGCTGGAATTGGAGCTGCAGAGTCCTGGCTGGTTCCTGGCCACTCGCTGTTGTCCCTCTGCATTGATCAGCCTGGGGACTGATCCTCTTCCCTCACAGCAGCCTGAACTCACTTCCTGCTGTGTCTTGTGAGGACATCAGTTAGTGTTAATGTTTGTTCTGTTCTCTTGCAGAGAATGGATCTTGGTGTGTCTGAGAGGAACAGGATTGTGCCAAGCATGAAGCTGTCCCACCCTTACAACAAGCTGTGGAGTATGGGCCATGATGATATGGCTATTCCCACCAAATATTCCCAAAGCTCACCAGAAAGACCCTTGGCTGCCCTGGGTAACATGCCCCCCATCACCAGGAGACCCCAGAGCAGAGACAATGGTCTGGCTCCTGCAGAAAAGGATGAATCCAATCCTGCCGTTCAAGGGAACATCACCATTCCTAGGCCCCAGGGAAGGAAGACTCCAGAACTGGGGATCGTGCCACCACCACCAGCACCCAGGGCTTCCAAGCACCAGGCTCCAGCCGGGTCGGCGGAAATCCTCACCCCTCAGGGCCGCAGCCCCTTGGTTTCAGATCTCATCCCCGAGCCCTTTGGGGCTGTGTCCCTGAAGCCCGAAGTGCAGCAGTCTGTGAGTTGCTCCTCCCGCCCATCGCAGCTGCTGTGTGGTGCTGCCGGCAGCGCTGCGATGCTGCAGCCCGAGCGGGTGAAGGCAGAGGGCGCCGGCAACGAGAGCGAGCTCCTGCTGAGCCTGCTGGACCCGCTGAGAACCACGGCCTGGCCGGCCAGGGCCCCGCAGGGCTCGGCCCCCGCGCCCGCCTTCGGGGCCCTGCCCGGTGACTTTGTGCCTCCTGCAGCTGCAGCGTTTGCCCAGCCCCTGGGCTATCCTGCCCCAGCTCCAGCACCTTTTCTACAGCCCTCCCCCAATCCCTTCACCCAGACACTGCCAGGAGCCCTTCCAGTGTCCCTGGTCAGAGCCCCCAGGGGCTCCTTTACCCCCTCCTTAGGTCACGCCTACAGCTCCAGCTTCATAACCCCCACTGCCGCCTTCTACCCAGCACAGAGACCTCAGCCCCCCATGGCCACGCTCTCCATGCCAAACCTGTTCAGCCAGGCTCCAGCTGTGCCAGCAGCTGGCTCCTTGCTCCTGCAGAGCCACAGCCCCTCTCCCACCAGCTCCCTCCAGCCAGCGTGTCTGGGTGCTCCCTCCAAACCCCGAACATTACAGGTGGGCCAGCCCAGCACAAAGGTAGATCCCAAACAAGCCCTGGCTCTTCTGGCCAGTGATCCCCCTCTGGTCCCTGCCAGGCCAGCCAAGGGCTTGGAGTCAGTGTTACTGTCCTCAAAATCCGAGGAGACAAAAGATCCCTTTGAAGATCTGTTAAAAAAGACCAAGCAGGACGTGTCACCCACACCAGGTAAGGTGGAGCAGCTCAGAAAGCGATGGGAAACCTTTGAGTGACGCGCCCCATGGCCTTGGTGTCCTTTCGGAAGTGACAGAGGGAATTTTTGGTTTTTTTGAGCCAGCATAAAACCAAGCATTTCTTTTAAGGAAGGCTGAGCCAGGACTGCTGCAGGACCATCGCTGAGCTGCAACTCAACACGAGAGCTTTTTGCCCACAGGTCAGAGTCCCCCAGTCCCAGTCCCTGACACTGCTCTCTCACTCCCCGCCACTGAACCCTGGGATCCCTGCACTGACCAAAGCCTGAGGGGAGGGGGTTGGGTTGGGTTGGGTTGGGTTGGGATTTCCACACACAGCTTTTCCAGCAGCACTACTGATGCACAAGTTATTCCCTCCCTGTATTTTTGGTCCTTGGCACACCTGGAGCTTGACACAGCCCACTCTGCTGGGGTTCATTCCTGCCTCTGGGAATGGACATCAGTTTTTCTGGCATTACACAGAGATACAACGTTTTGTTCCCACATGCCAAGTGCAGCAAAGCAGCCCACACGTCACTGAACTGCTCCCTTGGTTTCTGTTTGTGCTCGTTGAACCCCAGCCACTCCTGGAGCTGTGCTGTAACATGGACCTTGGTGGCACTTTTGAGTCCCCCCACCCCGAACACCAACAGCCAGGGTAGAGTTGTCACAGGCCTGGAAACCACAGCACAGAGCAGCTGCTCAGGGATTGGTCCTGCATCTCTGTTGGGAAACTGGAAACACCAGCAATTGTTTTCATTTTTTTGACTTTGTTTTTGTTAAATACATCAGAAAATAGAGGCCATAAAGAGTATCCTAGTTCTTATATATGTGTATCTTAATATTATCTATCAATATTATAAATTGCAGTATATGAATGGAATGTAACGATATCTTACTTGATTATTACAAAGAAGAGAAAAAGTGTGGGGTGTGGAGGTTCCCAGCTGCAGAGTGCAGGGCAAGGCTGGGGCTGGGGCAGGGGTGTCCAGGAGGGGGGACCTGGGCTGGGGGCCCCTGGAGCCTGGGGCTGGCCCCACGAGGCACCGAGCGCAGGGCACGCTCAGCTGGGTGTCCTGAGCCCTCCCTGGGCTCTCCAGACATTCACACAGGCCTCAGCATCCCCAGCAAAGCTGCTGCCTCTGATCATTTCTGTTTCACTTCAGTGGTGCTTTTTTGGTTTGTTTGTATCTGGGCACACTCTGGTGTAAAACCTGTCACTCTGGCAGAGGGAATCACATCACCATGGAGCCTTTGATAAAGGAAATCATCTTGGACACATGGGGAAATTCTTGTAAAGCTTTATCTGATTTCCAATGTATCTATTTTATTCATGTTATCTTGGAAGTTTTCTTACTCTGGGGAATGGGAATGGCTGTCTCTGTGTTCAAGTCTGGGCAGTACAAAAGAAAAATAATATCTGAAATGCTGCCGGTTTTGGGAAGACCACAGTATTCCAGGAATATTCTGTTTCTGTACAGTGCTGTTCCTCTGACAAGCCATTCACTTGGATTTGTATTTTCTTTTTGTGTTGAAAGACAGATGGGTTTAGTATTGAATAGTAAAATATTTAAAGTCTAAGATACCAGTTCCATTTTATTTGGATAAAGGATAGAGTTCAGAATAAGAATGTTATATATAATTCAGTCTGGCATTTCAGAGCTCCTTTGCAAGGAGCTGATTAAACTTTCTGGATTATGGTGGATGTGAAGGGGCACTGGCCAATCCTGCCTGTGCAAGCAGGGCTCCACAGGCCCTGTTTAATGTCACAGTGATCACACACTGAGGAGCCCAGCACAGATGCCTTAAACCTCTCAGGAAATTCTGTCCCACTGCAGTTCATTTCCATCTCTGGTTACTTCACTCGTATTATGGATCATTTGGTAAGTCAGTTTGGGGCACTGAAGAGCATTAACACCCATTTATTCACCCTCCACTGTATTTAGCACCTCTGAGATCCAGGAGGACAAGGGGTTTGGGACTTCCCTCATTTCTGGAGCAGGGTTTGCAAGCGGGAGATTTTTTTTAGGGGTTTCTTGTAACGTAGGAATTGAACTGTCCCTAGGACAGCATTTAGGGATTTCTTGTCTTATTTAAACTCAGGAATGCCTAACATGATTCATTCCTGACAGTGCCAGGTATAACCAGTTTGCTTATCTGAACCAGTTCTGGTTCAGCCCTAGAAGGAATTTGGACGCTTTCATTAATCCAGTATAAAAAGTGTTCCTGGTCTTACTCATCAGTGACTTTATACTTGACTTTTCCATGTTCCTGTACTTGCCCTGTGTTTGCTTATTTACAGCTGCTTGCTGCCACAAGAAATAAGTTTATTTTAAAAACAAACAGACAAGACAAACCTCTTCCAAGTTTGTGGTGCATCTGCTGCTGCACAAGAGGTGAAACCATTTCTGTATTTTGTTCACTCTGGCTGGAGGCTTCAGAGTCCCTTTTCCCCCCATTCCAGTCTCTTTATTGCCCATCAAGTCAGGGATTAATGGTAAAATGCAGCTCAGGGAGGTGAGCAGAGAGCAGAGGTTTCCCAGCTCCCTCCCTTGGTGCTCAGCAGCTCTGTCCTGCTGCTGGCCCAAGCTCTGCACCCTGGCCTGGGCTCGGGGCTCTGGGCCGTGACAAATTGTCACCAAATGAATCCTTTAACCGTGAAGAGCCATCAGCGTTTGCAGCTGTGCAGGGGGTGTGGCACAGACCATGATCGGCATCCAGACACAAAGGTGTTCTTTGGGGAAAAACAAGTCAACAACCAGGTCTGGTTTTAACCAAATTTTATTGTAAATTTCTTTTGAAGGACATTCTAATTATTTACAAATTATAAAATTTACAATTAAAAAAGAAATCAGGATCATAATCATTAACTACAGCAAGTCCAGTTTTGTGAAAAAATATATTCAAAAATTAAATATCAAAAGAAAGTTAAGTTCATTATTGAAAAAACAAAACCACCTTCCATAAATTATTTTGCAGAAATGCTCAAGACACTGGCAGAGTATTTGAACACCTTTGCTGATAGTGGCTTTGGGTGCTTGGGGTCCCAAGCTGCTGCCTCATTCCTGTACAAACACCACACCCAGAGTGCAGCAAAAAAGCAGAAGCAGGGCCTGCCCCGGGGTGTGGGGCAGAGGTGGCAGAGACCCCTGAGGTTCCTGCAGGCCTTTGCCTGGCAGCACAGGGGCCCCAGGGCTGTGCCCACCCTGCTCCCTTCCCTCAGCCCAGGGAGGAATTCCTTCCCCTCTGTCCTGGCTCTGCTGCCCTGCAGCCTCCTGTGCACAAAGGCACAGGAAAACCCCCCTCACCTGCCCCCAAAGCCCCAGTGCCACAAGGGGAGCGGGCAGTGCCACTGGCACTTCCCAAAGTGTGCTGGACCTCCCAGAGGAGCAGCTGGAGAACGCCCAGAGCAAACCAGTGCCAGACCAGTGCCAGCAGAGTCACTGCTGATGAACACAGGGAAGCAGCCACAGGCTCCCACCTGCAGCCAGGGCCTCCCTGTCACTGCCAGACACAGCTGGGATCTCACCTTTGACTCTTCTCCACTCCTAGAGGGAAAGTGATCTTACTGGCAAAATATTGTCTGTCTCCCACTCCTGGTTTCTTCTGTTTTCTAAAATGTTCATTTTTGTCAGCAGCTGCCTGTAGCAGAGTCCTGTTCTTACAGACACACCTGTTCTTAAACGAACACATGTGAGCAGTAGTTCCAGGCCCCTCCCTTTGCTTGGAATTACAGAAACATTTACAGCTACAGTAGAAAATAAAATCCAAAAGCAGACCAGAATAAACAGCATTTTCTTGTGGCAATGAGCTACAGCAGGCAGGTTCCCACCCTGATTTTAATAGTATTTTGGACATTAAAAAGCAGACGCTGTTCTAAAATATTCCTTACTGATAGTTGTTGTGATTATCCTGAAACACTAATGACCTTAGGCCTTACCTGGCCTGCTGTGCTGCATTTCCTTCCACAGCCTCTGCCACATTATGCTAAAGAAGAAACAGCACATTCAACAGCTAAAACAGTAACAGGAGGAGCAAAGCCACAAAATCAAACCCCTGTTAGTGCAGTGGAAAGCAGATGCTGTGTCACCTACACCAACCCTCGTTTGGGTTAAAAGATTGGCTAACTAAACTCCACTCTCCTGTACCAGCAAGCCCAAACCTGTCAGTCCAGAGAGGTCACCTCTAGAACTCTTCCTTCTCCCCTCCTCACCCCAGCAGGTACCACCTGATGCTCTCTCAAGGGTCAGTTCCATGGTCCAAGCTGCTCGGGAGTGGTGGAGCTGGATCAAACATGGAAACGCCCTCCTTTCACAAAGGTTCAACTGGAACTGGCACCTCAGGATCAGAAAGGCACTTCACATATTCCTGTGGTTTGGTCTGGTCTCAGGGAAAGCTCCAGCAGCTCTAGGAAGGATTTCCCAGCACTCACTCACCTGGCTTAGCCTTGCAGAGGAGTCACAGGCATGTGTCTTTTTGAAAAAACCTTATTATTCACATTATTTCTGAATGCAGTGGTTTAGTTCCCGTTCAGTGGTCCTGCCTGAGGGAGGTTTTTCTGCTGCCTGCAGGAGCAGGGGCCCAGCAGGCTCCGGCTGTGCCACAGCCCCATCTTCTGTCTGGTTCCGTGTCCCCGCTGTGCCACAGCCACTGCTCCCTCCCCGGCCCTCAGCAGTGGCGTTTTTGCTCCCCGGCGCTGCCGCTTTCACAGCCAGAGCGTTTGCTGGGAATGCTCTGTGGGCTGGGCTGCAGCGAGCAGCCCGAGGGGCAGTGCCCGAGGCCGTGCAGAGCTGTCCCCCCCAGCGTGCCCCCAGCTCAGATCAGCCGCTCGGTCGGGGGCATCTTGATCACGTTCCACATTTCCACTCGGGCCCCGTCCTTCTCCTGCCGGCTCGGGCTGTAGGTTCCCTGAGTCGCTCTCCTCCTCTTCATGGCAATCGCCGTGGCTACGGCCAGTGCGAGGAGCAGGGCAGCCCCCGCAGCCCCGACTGCTCCCACCACGGAGGAGTGGCTGAGGTGCGCCCACACTCGCTGCTGTGGTAGAACAGGGAGTTACTCAGAGCTTCCACCAGGACGCAGCTGCACTTCACCCCCTCAGCCCCAGTGCCTCCCTCAGCTGCGCTGTGCTGACAGCGCTGCAGGGCAGGAGCTCCCCCTTCCCCTGGCCCGCGGAGCCCAGGGCATGCACCGGAGGCTGGTGCCCTTTCCTGCCCCCTCTGCCCTCCATGCACACCCAAAGTCCAGCACCTGGCAGCTCCAGCACTGGCCCAAACCTGCACGGTACCCATGGGAATGTCTAACAGCAGCAGGGCATTCAGCACTGATTTATACAAGGATTTTGATCATTCCTGACAATTCCCTGTAACACAGGGCTGTCACAGGGAGGTCACAGCTGCTGTTGCTGTTGAAGACTCTGAAAACCTCACACACCTGAGCTGAGAGAGTTTGAATGTTTTTCAGCTGTTGACAAACCAGAGCAGAATACACAAACCAGCCACGACCTTGCCAGCTCCTGAGTGGGACTCAGGGAGCTGAACCTGCACAGGTGCCTCGGGTCACCCTGCCTTGGACAGCAGATTTAATGTGCCTCTCCTGCCTGGAGGGGACAGGAGCCAGAGCCACTTCAGCTCCTGCTGAGAGCGCGCTGGGCAGCCCGGGCAGGGCAGAGGGAGGGCAGAGGCTCCCGTGCCAGCCCGGCTGTGCTGGCGCTGCCTGCGTGCGATGTCCGTTCTTGGGGAGCGGCCTTAGGGGAGCGCGAGGGGGTGGCTCTGCTGCTGCCAGGGCTGGAAGAGCTCCAGGTGCAGGCAGCCCTTGCAGGTGCGGGCCCTGGCACGGCAGGGCCTAGATCAGGCGCTCTTCGGGCGGCACCTTTAGCACACTGTCCATCTCCAGCCGAGCTCCTGCCACCTCCTGCTGGCTCGGGCTGTAGGTCCCCTCGGACTGGCGCCTCTTCCTTGCCGTGAGAACCATGAATATGAGAGCAATACTGAGGAGCAGCACAGAGCCACAGGCTACAGGGACAGCTACTTCAATTAGTGGGGAGGGGAAGAGAGCACCTGGAGTCCCTTTCTGTAAAAGAAATTAATGGAGAAACAATGAAACCCCAGCGGTTACAATAACTGCAAGAACTGACCAAAGTGGTCGGATTAGAGAGAAAAAGGTTTGTAGAAAAGCAAAAAACAGCACTTTTTCACAGCAAGACAGCCCCTTAAGATGTAAATGCCAGTTTACTCAGCATCTACAGTGGGAGTCTTTAAAGGTGCCTTCTTATCAATATCAGACTAAAACACACAGGTTGCACTGGCAAAGTTGTGACCAGTGTTGCAAAACAAAAACAAAAAAACACACAACAGAAAAACCCAAAAAACCAAATCAACAAACAAACAAACAAAAAAAACAAAACAACCCAAAAACTTTAAAGTTAATGCAGAGTAATGTGAATTTTCAGTAACCCCAAAAAATTTCTCCAAGCAGGGGAATGATACTAAAAAAAAGTTCAATGATGCCTTAATGCCTGTAATGGCAAAGCAGAGAATTGATTAAGCTGTTAAACTGTGAAACAGAATTGCAGAACTTGCAGCAGGAAGGGGAAGATGTTGAAGAGGTCAGGACATGGATGGGAGATGAAGATGATAAGAAGCCCAAGTACTGAGAAGGGAAATGAGAATTCCCTAATTCTGGTGGAATCAAGGATGGCATGGAAGACAACAACATACTAAAACAACTGTGGAATTTTTGTCATGAAACAAAGTTTTAAAATTACAGTAAGCTTAAAAATAAGATATTTCTTATTGCTAGCAATAGTATCGGCCACCTTACAGCTAAAACCAAAATAATTCAGGCTGGACTATTTACAGTTTTTTGATGCCATTCAGTCTGTGCTCATGTCACAGAGCAAAGAAGGAACATTCCCAGGGGATCTGGAAGCCCTTCTGCCCTTTTCAAGTGCCTGGAGTCCAGGTGGATTCCCCGAGCCTGTCCAAAGCCGGGTGCTGGGCAGGGTTAGTTCCAGAGCATGCGGGTTTAGTCCTGCACCACCAGGGGCCAGCAGGGCCCCGGAGCTGCTGCTGTGGGAGCAGAGAGCAAAGGGAGCTCAGCTGAGCTCCAGCTGTCCCTGGTGGCAACGAGCACCATCCCAGCCCCTCCCTGCCCCACCAGGGCGGGAGGGAGGGAAAGGAAAGAGTGAAGAAAAACAAGGGGAGGGTGATGAAAATGAATACAAGGAATCCACAGAAATGTCCTGAGACAGAGATAGAGATGCCTGAAGGAGTTTGTGCATGCAAACTGGAAATGTCAGGGTGACCTTGGCACGTGCATTAGAGCCCTGGGTAACAGCAACAGCAGCAAACCCTGCCTGGCACAGAGCCCTTTCCATGCAGGATGGGTTAGTACATTCCCAGGTTACCCAAAAAGCTGCCTGTCCATGCAACAGCTTCACAGAGAAAGCAGGGGTAGGGATCCCACCTCCCCCCAGGAAGGATCCCAGCCCCACCCCAAACACTCGGGTTATGCACACAGGATGGGCAGCTCAGGGACAGGACTCAGCTTTTCACACAGAACTGAACCACTCTTGGCCCGACTTTATCCAACCTCCCTTCTCCAAACATCCATTTCTACTCAGATGATCTTTGGAGAGGGAAGGTGTTTAGTAACTCTTATCCAAGATAAAACACCAAATGAAATTCCACTCTCCAGGAAGCTGGGTCAACTGCAGGAGTTGGATTTCTGTCCAAAGAGTTGTGCAATCTATGGAGATGTGCAGAGACAGCCCCAAAAGCCATATGGCAGCACATGCAGATACTGAGGAGCATTTACTGCAGTTATTTATGTGTTGGAGACCAATAAGCAGCAGCACTGCAGAGAAAAGCACCCACTGAGGATTGCCCAGCTGTGCTGTAGGCAGGGCAGAGCAGGCAGGGCCCAGCAGGGCGCAGGGACGGGCAGTGCTTACGTTGATGTCGCAGCGCTCGCCGGTGAAGCTGGCGCTGCACACGCACTCGTATCTGTTCTCCGAGTCCTGGCACGTGCCCCCGTTCTGGCACGGGTTCGGGTCACACTCGTTTATGTTGATTTGACAGCTGGAAACAAAGTGTGTTAGAATTGTCATATATGTTCTTGTGCCATAGAACACAAGATCATCCACTCTAAAAAAGCCTCTTTTGTTTGAAAACGGCCATTGCAGCTTCTCCAGGTGCTTTCTCTGGAGTCAAACAATTTGAAATTCTCCCCTGTTCACACCAACCCTCCTGTTGTGGTTTCTATGGCACTGAGGCCAGCACAGGTCTCCAACACAGCCTAGTGTGCTTGAAAAATCTTGGAAGCAGTTCTCACTGCAAAAACTGGTGTTGGCAGCTGGATGATCTGAAGCCTCCCTCTGCTCCAAGCAACAGCTCGTGTTCCCATTAGGAGCAGCTGTTTGACTGGCACAAGGGCATGGAGGCGGGTGAAGCAGCACTTACTTCCTTCCAGTGAAGCCAGGCCTGCAGGAGCAGTTGGCTCCCCAGCTCTCAGTGATGCACCTGCCGCCGTTCAAGCAGGTGAAGTTCTTGCCACACTGCTGAGGGGGGAACGGCCACCTGGGGAGAGCAAGGGACAGCCTTAAAGCACTCAGGTTCTGGGGAAGGGCAGAGTGTTCTGGGGCTCAGGGGGAATGGGGCTGGCAAGGGTCATAAACACCGTGCTTGGTATTTCTAGGAAGTGACAAAGGGAATAGTCTCAGAAATCATCTGTAACATCAGAGTATTCCTTGGATCATGCCCTGGGAACAGACAGGAGCTCTATCAGTACTCAGACAGGCCTATTCTTGCTAATGAAAATATAGGCAGGGACAGGACATGGCTGGAAAAGTACAGCCAGGCCCCAGGAAGGATAATGCCAGTACCAGGTAACTGTCCCAGCATGCAGCAGGAACAACAGGAAAATCATCCTGGATAGATCAGATCACTGAAATGCAGCTGTGTCAGTATTTAACTTCGTGTTCCATTTGAACTGGCACAAGATGTTTTGTTTTAAATCAGGAATATGGCAGAGGGGAATCAAGTCACAGAGAAGATGGACATCTTGGGGAGTGCTAGAGGGAAATGACAACAGGCCAGAGTATGTGCCCTTCAAACAGCTCTGAAAGGTAGCACAGGGAAAAACCACATCAAAAGGAAGGATCCTTATCCTGTACGAGGCTGAACCCCTGTCAGTGAGGGACTGGACCTGGACAGCACCTTCGAAGTCACAGCAGAATTTAGGTTCTTTACCTACGAGATGCTTGCAAT